>NC_088997.1:5189465-5493881 GCF_963932015.1 Anas acuta
CGACACCCTGAAGCAGTGCAAGGAAGAAGTCAGCATCCAGGTGAGGGGGGGGGGATTTGGGGAGGGGTTGGGGGGGGGGATCCCACGGGCTGCAGAGCCCCCCCCCCCCGTGAACCCCTCTCCCCCAGGGGCCGCTCACCCTCTCTGCTTTGTGTCCCCAGAGACAGGTCAGGCACCCGTTTGTCCACGGCCTGGGGGACAGCTGGCAGGGCCAGCGCCACCTCTTCATCAGTGAGTGACCATCTGCCCGTGGGCTCGTCCTGGCCCCCCCCCAGCCCCCGCTGCCTCCGCACGTGTCCCCGCTGCCCGCACACGTGTCCCCGCACACGCGCGTGCTCCCCCCGCCCTGCACGCTGCCCGCGGGGACCGAAGCGCTCGGCTGCCAGCTCCGGGGACAACGGGGACGGGGAGGAGCGCAGCAGGGACGAACGAGCTGCTCTGTCCCCCCCCCGGGTCTGTCCTGTCACTTCTCCTGTGTCACCACTCCGGTGGCTGTGCCACCGTGGTGCCCGCGTGGGCGCATTCCAGAGGCTGTGTCACTTTGGTACCCATTTATCCACGGTGCTCGTGGCACCTTTGTGCCCACGTAGCCATAGTGCTGTAGGGTCCACCAGGACCCTCACTTTGCTCAGGGATGTGCCACCTTTGTGGCCACAGAGCCCACGTGGCCCTGGTGCCCGTGTCACCTCGCTGTCCCCATGGCTCTGGAGCCCATGTCACCGCAGTACACGGTCCTGGTGCCCACAAGGTCCCGGTGCTCGTGCCACCTCGCTGCCCGTATGGACCCAGCACTGGTATCACCGCAAGGCACGGTCCTCATGGCCACGTGGCCGTGGTGCCCGTGTCACCTCGGTGCCCGTCACGAGGCCGGTGCCGTGTCCTGGCAGTGTGCACCTACTGCAGCACCGGGGACCTGCACGCGCTGTGGCGCGCCGCCGGGCGCTTCGCCGAGGCCACCGTCCGCCTGTTTGCTGCCGAGCTGGTGCTGGTGCTGGGTGAGTACCGGGGGGGGCTCAGCCCTCCTGGGGGGGGGGGCAGCCGCCCGCTGGGTGCCACGGGGGTGGCAGAGGGCACGGCGTGGGGAAGGGTCCCCAGGCTCTGATGGCTCCGTCTTGTCCCCAGTGTATCTCCACGACCTGGGCATTGTGCACAGAGACGTGAAGGTGGGTGACAAAGGGGTCTGGGGGGGGACAGAGGATGGTCGGGGGGGGGGTCTCTGCACCCCCTGGTGCAAATTGGCCACTCCAGCGCTTGGTTTGTTTCAGATGGAGAACATCCTCCTGGATGAGAGGGGTAAGGGGCTGTGGCACTAGGGTGGGGACACGCCATCCGTGGGGACACCCCATCTGTGGGGACACCCCATCTGTGGGGACACCCCATCTGTGGGGACACCCCATCGTTGGGGCCCCCACGCGCCATCTCGCCCCGCAGGGCACCTCAAACTCGCCGACTTCGGCCTCTCCCGGCACCTGCGGTGGGGCGAGCGGGCCCACACCATCTGCGGCACCCTGCAGTACATGGGTAAGGGGTTGCAGGGTTGTGGGGACACATCCGCCCCCCCCGGGGGGTGCTGCTGGGGACACCTCCACCCCAGCTGCTCACCCCCTCATCCCCTCAGCCCCAGAGGTGCTGAGCGGGGGTCCCTATAGCCACGCGGCCGACTGGTGGTCCCTGGGAGTCCTGCTCTTCGCCCTGGCCAGCGGGGAGGTGAGCTCTGTGGGGTGCACGTTTTTGGGGCTAGGGGCACCCCATGGAGTTCCTAAACACCTTCCTTGCCCCCCCCAGTTCCCGGTGGCACCGGCGGGGGACCACGTGGCCATGCTGGAGCGCGTCAACCAGAGCCCCTACAGCAGCCCCCCTGCGCTCAGCCCCGCGCTGGCCCGGCTGCTGGCCGAGGTAGCCCTCCCCCCCCCGGGTTGGGGGTCCCCATGGGGGTCTCCATCGCTCAGCCTCTTCTCTCCGTCCCCAGCTGCTGTGCCACGACCCCCTGCGCCGCCTGCGCTACCTCCACCACTTCCAGGACCACCCTTTCTTCCGAGGGGTGACCTTCGACGCCGACCTCCTGCAGAAGGACCCGGTGGCGGTGGCCGTGGCCCCGCGCCCCCCCGCGCCCCCTCCTCCCTCCCCCGACCCCTCCACCTTTGAGGATTTTGACTGCGACCTCACCGCCACGGCCCCCCCGGACCGCCCCTGGCCCGGCTGAGCCGCTGCCACCACCGGACCCCTCGCATTGCTCAGGGACCCCCCCCCAAAATCCCCCCCCCCAGGCAGCGGCTGGGCCCCCAGCGCTGTGCGTCTCCCCACGGGACTGTTATAAATGAAGTCTCAACTCAGTCTGGATTTAGGAATATTTATAAAGGGAATTTTTATAAATGGTATAAAAGGCAAGGAACCAGCGCTGGGTGTGCGGGGAGTCTGCGCTCCACCAACACACACACACAAACATCAAACATTCATTCCTTCTTTCTGCTCCTTCATTGATGTAACTTCATCATGTTGCCTTTTTTTTCTTTCTCTCTCTTTTTTTTATTTTATTTTATTTTATTATTTTATTTTATCCTGAGGGCAGCCTCCCCTTTTATACCCTTCACCCCACAGCAGTCCTTCTCAAACCAACTTTTCATTGGTCAAACAACTTTGCAAATAACAACAGCAGCAAACACCCAGACACTTCCACGCCTTAAGGGCTTGAGACCAAGCAACCTGAGCCTGCAGGGAGCCTCCTGAACCACCCTTCTGGGCTCCCTCTCAACTCTTTCACATTCCTGATGGCCTCATCGCTAAGAGTCTGATGCTACCATTGACCATGGCCACACTCCCACTTCTTTATTAAAATATTTTTATCAATAAATTATTTATTAATAAATTATTTATTGATAAATTCTTTATTAATAATTTTTATTAATAAATTTTTATTATTAAATTCTTTATTAACTATTTTATTAATAATTTTTATTAATAAATTCTTTATTAATAAATTCTTTAACAATATTTTTATTACTAAATTATTTATTAATAAATTCTTTATTAATAAATTCCTTATTAATATTTTTATTAATAAATTCCTTATTAATGAATTCCTCATTACCACCGCCCGCTCTCTCCATACCCACCAGCAGCACCGCACCCGCCACCCCCGCGCCTTTTTCCCGCCAGGTGGGCGTGGCCCGACACGAAGCCCCGCCCACTCCCCCTTTAACCACGCCCCTTACCGTTTTGGCCCCGCCCCGGTCACGTGCGCTCGGCGGAACCAATCGGAACCGCGCGGGGGTTTCAAATGGGGCGGCGGCGGGGCGCAGGCGGCAGCGGGGAGGGGGCCATGCAGGCCGCGCGCGGCTCCACCGGGGGTGCGGGGCACCGGGGGGGGCCCGGTAGCGGTACCGAGGTGAGTCCCCCCCCCGTGAGTCCCCCGGTGTCCCTATTACCGCCTGGGGGGGCTCCGGGAGGCTCCGTTCGCCGTTGCTTGAGGCCGGTTGGGGGCTCCGTTAAGCCCCGGGGGGGTTCCGGTGACCCCCCCCCGGCTCCGGTTCCCGGTAACCCCCCGGTAATGTTCATCCCCCCCCCCCCAGATGCAGCGGAGGCCCCTGAAGGAGCTGCGGCTGCAACCGGAGGCGGAGAGCAGCGGCCTTACCCCGCTGCTGCGCCGCATGCGGCTCGAGGTCGGTGCTGGGGGGGGGTAAAAAAATGGGGGGGGGGGGCAATAATAACGGGGGGGGCACCGGGGGGGGCTGGGGAGCTCGGGGGGGGGCGCTGGGAGAGCTGGGATTAACTGGGAGGGGAGGGGGAGGGGCAGGTGGTCGTGGGGGTGGGGGGAGGGTGGGGGGGGGGGGCGCAGGGTGGTCCTGCCCCCCCCCTCCCCATGTCCTGACCCCCCCCCCTCCCGGTGTCCCGTAGGACCGTGGCAGCTGCACCCCGGTGTCCTGTGCTCGCCCCCACCCCATCCGCCTCTCCGTGCCCCCCCCCAGGGCTGTTATCCCGCGTTTCCCCAGCCTGGAGTCTCTCAGCAGCATCACCCCGGAGCCCTCCCCAGGCGCTGTCACCCCAGGGTCCCCCACCCTGCACGAGTCCCCCCCCCACGTCCCACTGGGGGCTGAGTCACCGGAGCTCCCCCCCGCTGATAGCACCCCGGAGCCCCCCAGCAGTGCCACCTCGGGGCCTGAAGCCCCCGAGCCCCCAGGTGACACCTCCCCAGAGCCTGCTCCCCCCTGCAGTGCCCCCCCAGGGTCCCCCAACAGCATTATTTCAGGCCCCTCCTTCCCCACCCCCCCCAGCAGCACCCCGCTGGTGCCCTACTCCCCTGACCTCTCATGTCCCTGCACCCCAGCCCCCCCCAGCATCAGCAGCTCAGCGCCCTGCAGCCCCCCCTTGCATCCCCTCAGCAGCACCAGCCCGGCCCCCTGCACCCCGACCCCCCCCGGTACCTCCACCCCGCAGGAGGCTCCCTTCCATGGGGGGGGGCACACGGTGCCCACCGACCTCTCCTGCAGCCCCGAGGGCACTAGCGATGGGGGTGAGGCTCTGCCCGCTTGCCCCAGCACCCCTGGGACCGCCACGTCCCCAATCCCTCCCCTCCCGGAGCAGAGCCCCCCCCAAAATGAGGCAGCCGAGTTGGAGCCCGCAAGGGCTGAGCCAGCGGCCACCCCGCTCCCCTCGTCGGAGCCGTCCCCGGGGGCCTTATCCTGGGCGTTGCTGCTGGTGTGGCTGGAGAGGAACCTTCAGCCCCCGTCCCCGTTGGATTCCCTGTGGCACAGGCTCCCCCTGTCCGTGCCGTGGCGGGACGTGGGCACCGGTGTCACCCCCGTGGGCACCGGTGTCACCCCCATGGGCACCAGCGTCACCCCCGTGCGCACTGTGGCCGTGGGCACCAGCATCACCCCTGTGCCCACCGTGGCCGTGGGCACCAGTGTCACCCCCCTGCCCACCGTGGCCGTGGGCACCAGCGTCACCCCCGTGCCCACCGTGGACACCGGCACCGTCATGACCCCGCGGGACCCCCAGGACAGGAGCCCCGGGACATCTGCAGTGGCTCACGCCAAGGACAGCGCCACCGAGACCGACTCGCTGCTCTCGTAGTACGTGTCCCCACGGGGGGGTACGGGGGGCACGGTGCCCCTGTGGTGTCCCCTCCCAACCCGTGGGGCTTGTTGTCTCCGTCCCCAGCTGTCCCCGGGAGCAGCTGAGGTCCCTGTCACGCACGGAGCTGGAGGGGAGGCTGGAAAATGCCCTCATCATCATCGAGGTGCTGGTGCTGCAGCTGCGCAGCTGGCAGGAGAGCCAGAGGTCGCTCCCCAGCGTGGGGCCAGCCAAGCAGCGGGACGCCCCCGCCCAGACGGACATCACCTGGTCCCAGGGGGTAAGTGGGGAGCTCCGGGTGGAAGAAAATTGGGGTTTTGTCCCACTCCAGCTGTGTTATTGCGCTGAGTTTGCCATTTCTGAGCCCTTTCCGCAGTGGAATATTGCGGCAGGCGCACGGGGAAGGGATGAGCTGGTCCCGTGGGAGCTTGTGGCACGGTGTGCATGGGGAGATGGGGAGGTTTCGGGGTGCTGAGCCTGCTGTGCCCCCCTTTAGGAGGAGCAGATCTACCACGGGCTCTACCTGGAGCTGCACAGGAAGAGCCAGGCTCTGCAGCGGCAGCGGGGCACCGAGCAGGAGCTGGCGCAGGAGCTGGCACACGCGACGGAGGCGATGGTGAGTGGGGGTACACGTGGGACTCAGCTGGGCACCTCATGTGCCCGGTGCCACCGGTGCTGGCACGTCCTGAGCACCCGTGTCCTCGTCCTTTCCCCAGGACACCTGGGCCAGGCAGGGCCTCCAGCTGCACAGCCTCACGGAGCGCGCCCTGCGGAGCCTGCAGGAGGATCAGGGAGCCCTGGCACAGGAGGTGAGCGCACACAGCCAGGCGTGTCTGGCCCTTCATGGCATAGGTAGCCAAGGCACGTGGTTTTTTTTTTGGGGGTCTGGGGCAGCTGGAAGCACCCGGTGTCTGTCTGGAGGCTGCTGGAAGCAGCTCCTGCGCCCAGGCTTGTGCCACGGATGCCTGGGGACGTGGGTGAGGGAGCTGGCACGTGGCAGCTCGAGGCCGTCCCGGTGCTGGCCTCCTCTTAGGGCCTCCTCTCGGGGCTGTTTTCCCTTGCAGAAGGAGCAGGTGAAAGCTCTGGTGTCCCGCTGCGTGGCCGTGCTGCAGAGCGTGCCCGGCAAGCTGCGGAGCTGCCTGCAGGAGCGGGACGAGGCGCAGCAGCGAGCAGATGAAGCCCTTCGAGCCAAGGCGGAGGTAAGGGGGCAGCCCGTGGGGTGCTCGGGAGCAGCCTCTGCAGCCCCCGTGTCCCATCCTGTGGATTTGGGGGTCCCGTGTCCGTCTGTCCGTGGGGAGCAGTGGTGCCCTGAGCTGTGCCTGTCCCTCGGCAGTGTGACAGCTTCCTGGAGGCTTTCAGCTCCCACGCCAGAGCCCAGATCAGCGCCCAAAACCAGAGTTTGGCGTCCCAGCAAGAGCTGCTCGGGCTGCTGGAAAGCACCATCCACCAGCAGGTACAGGGTGGCTGCAGCTCCCCTCCCCTGGGTCCCTGCGGGTGCAGCCGCAGCCCCAGTTTGGGCGCCGATGCTCTGAGCAGATCTGCCCCGACCCGGGGCTGGTGCTTGCCTCCTCCTGTCCTTTTTCCCTTACCCTCCTGTCCCGCAGGCTTCCCTGGCTGCAGAGTCTCAGCTCTTCCGTGAGCTCGCAGACATCGCTTTTGCAAACCTGCAGGAGGAGCAGAGGGTGCTGGACGACGAGGTGAGGGCTGTCCCGGGGGGGCGGTGGTGCTTTGGGTACCGGGATCAGCCCGGCTGCCAGCCCTGTCCCTTCCTGCCCTGATCCCGTTCCCCCTGGGGCTGTCCCCTCGCAGTGGGAGCGGGTGAGGGCCCTGGTGTCCCGCTGCACGGCCCTGGCTTGGAAGATGCCCGGCAAGCTGCAGAGCTGCCTGCAGGAGCAGGAGGAGGCGCAGCAGCGAGCAGACGAAACCCTTCGAGCCAAGGAGGAGGTAACGGGGCTGGGTGGTGCTTGGAGGGTTCTCCCCAGGCATGTGGGGGGATTTTATGGGGGAAAGGGGCATGGAAATGGCTCAGCGTGGGGGAGCAGGGACGAGCTCCGCGTCCCCGCAGGTGTCCCAGCGGCTGGAGGAGACCTCGGCGGCCCTGCAGGACGCGGTGGCTCAGGTGGAGCAGCTGACGGTGACCAATTCACGCCTGGGTGCAGGTAGGGGAACACACAGGGGGTGTCAGGATGGGGGGCGGGGGGGAGGCTGGAGCCGTTCCTCGTGCTCACTGCTCTGCCCTGCAGACCTGGGCACCCTGATGAAGCAGCTGGCCAGTGCGCAGCAGGAGCGGGATGCGCTCCAGCAGGAAACCACAGACCAAAAGGAGGAGATCTGCCGGTGGGTTCCGCACCCCCCTTCATCCCCCCCAAAAAATCCCCAAAACACCCCCGTGGGGTCCCCTCACCCCTATCCCATCCCCCTCAGGCTGACGAGGGGGCGGGATGCCCTGCAGCGGGAGTGCGGCGAGCTGAGCCAGGAGCTGCGGGAAGCCACGGAGTGCCGGGAGGTGGGAACCCAAATCCGCCAGCACCGTCATGTGCTGCCGGGTGGCAGCCGGCCAGCAGCGGGATCAGCCCTCGGCGCTGACATCCTGCACGTAGGGCTGCTCGCCCGGGGATAATTCCCCTGGCCGCAGTCACGCTGCTTTGCTTTCCCTCGGGCCCAGGGTGCAAATCCGCAGCCACCTCCGGGGGTTGTTGGCAGGGGGACGGAGCTGCCCCTCGTCGGTTTTGGGACCACATTGGGGGGCTGCAGTGATGTCCCCCCGCCTCCCAGCTGTCTGTATGCTCACGGCTGTGTCCCCCCCATCCTGCAGTTCCTCGACCAGGAGAACCGCATGTCCCGGCGGCAGCTGATGGAGGTGGAGGCCAAGCTCAAATCCACGCTGGCCGAGCTGCAGGAGCGCAGCCTGCAGCACGAGAAGCTGAAGGAGTCCCACAAGTGCCTGCAGTACGGGCCTGCCCCTAAATCCCTCGTTTTGGGGAAATTGGGCCCCTCGGGGTGGGGTGTGTGTGTGTGTGGAGGTGTGGCTCTGGTCGCTGCTGAATCATCCCCCCAAGTGGGGGGGGGAGAGGTTGTAGGGCAGCCCAAAACCTGCCAGCACCCGGCGCAGTGGGGTTTGCACCCCCAGATCGTGGGGGGGAGAGATGCACTGTTCACGCCATCCCCCCCCCTTTGCAGGGACAAGCAAGCCGCCCTCCTCAGGGAGCTGGAGAGAACCAAGGCCGAGCTCCAGGACTCGCAGCTGAAGAGGGAAAAGGTCTCCTGGTGCCTGGCGGACATCGCCGACAGCAAGCTGAGGCTGCAGGAGCTTGCCGACTGCCTGCGAGCCTCCCTGGAAAAGGAGGTAGGTCGGGGGGCTTGGGGGGGCAAGGGGGGAGAAGAAAATGAACGGGCAGCAGGGGCAGCACCCCGACACCGCGCTCTGTCCCCCAGAAGGACGATGACACCCCGCTGAGGAGCAGAACCTGGACCCCAGCCCCGCGGATCCCCGCACACCGCACCCCGTACCGCGCTGGGGGCTCCGTGGGCAGCGCCCTGAAAAACACATCGGGGAGAGGTGAGCTCCTGGGGACCCCCAGGTTGGGGGGGGTGAGGGCTGGTCCTGTCCCCCCCCCATGACCCCTCACACAGCGCCTCCTCCCTCGCCTCCCGCAGATGGCAATGAAGCTGCCGGATTTGGGAGCGTGCCCCAGACGAAGCCTAGCAGTGATAAAGTTTTTTCCACGCCGAAGCGAGCAGGTAGCGGGGTGTGGGCCTGCCCCAAATCTCGTTGTCCCCTGTGTCCCCCCCCCCACCCCGGTGACGAGCCCCTGCCCGCAGAGCCCGAGGGCGACCTGATAGAGAGGGTGGCGGAGCTGAGGGCCGTGGTCTCCGAGCTCTCCTTGCTGAGCACCCGCATCCAGGAGCTGGAGCAGAGCGAGTTCAAGGCGCTGGAGGCCAAGATGTGAGTCTGGGGGGGTCCCGGGGGGGGCAGCACCCTGGGGTGCCTCCCACCCTGGCTCTGAGCAGAGTGCTCGCCCAAAAGGGCTCCATGCAGCTGGTGGACATGGGCTGGCCTCTGTTCCTGGGGGCTGGGGGTCGTGCCCCCCAAATTCTCAGCCACGCTCTGTGTCCCCCCCCCCCCAGCTCCAAGCTGCAGCGCAGGCTGGAGAAGGTGACGGACGAGAGCCAGGAGAGGATGGACGACCAGGCCGCCACCATTGCGAAGCTGAACAAGGCGCTGCAGGGCAAGATCCAGGTGAGCCCCCGCCAGAATTGGGCCAGTGCTCACCCCGGGGCACAGCCAAACTGGGACGGGGCTGGGATCTGGGACACCCAGAATCTGGGTGACCGGCACCGCGCTGCCCCGCGGGCGCTCCGGGCTCGGATAACCTCAAATGTGAGCAACCCGGTGCCACGAGGGGGGGGGGACAACACCAGGCCTGACACCCTCCTGTCCCCAACATTTTGTCCCCTGAAGAACGAGAAGGTGCTGCAGGACATCTTGAAACAGCAGGAGGAGCACATGCTGGATCTCATCGACAAGAGCGGGGAGGTGACGGTGCGTGCAGGGCCAGGCGGAGGGGTCCGGGGGGGTGCCAAAGGGGGCCCCCCCATAGCATCTCCTCCCTGCGCAGAGGCTGAATGGGGAGGTCTCGCAGCTGAGGCGCTCGCTGCAGCGCGCCGAGACGGAGGCCAAGGTGCTGTGGGAGGAGGTGCGGGGCCAGGAGCCCAAGGTGGACGCTGCCCGCGTCCAGGAGCGGATCCTGATGAGGCAGGAGGTGAGGCCGCGGGGAGCTGGGCCTGGGGTGGCCATGGGGGAGGCCTCGTCCCCACCATGGGCATCATTTTCCCCCTTGCTTCCATCTCAGGTGGACAAACTGCGCCTGCTGCTCCTGGAGAAGATGGATGAGAACTCGCAGCTCTCCGACAAGTACCTGGAGCAGGTACTGGGAGCTCCCAGGGGTCCCAGCAGCTCCCATCCCCTCTCCCCCACCCTACACCGCCTTTCCCTGCCCTTTAATCCCTCCTCGTCTCATTTCCCTGCCCTTTAATCCCTCCTCGTCTCATTTCCCTGTCCTTCAATGCCTCCTCGCAGATCCAAGGGCTGGAGCTGAGGCTCCAACAGAGCCAGAAGCTGCTGAAGGCCTACGAGGAGACGCAGGAGAAGATGAAGAAGGTGAACTAGGCCCCGCCGGGGCCCTCATAATTCCTGCAAGCGGGGCGTCCCCCACTAACACCGCCGCTGTCCCCAGGTCCTGTCCTGTCCCCAGGTCCTCTCGGTGCTCCCTGCGGTGTCACCGGCCTGCCCCGAGCTCCTGGCCCTGCTGCGCTACCTGGACCTGAAGCCACCGAGCGCTGACAGCGAGGAAGAAGCCCCCGAGCCGCAGTAGCCCCCGGTGCTGCCCCCTTCCCCTTCCTAACCCTGGCATTGTTTATTCAATAAAGTTTTGGTTTTTTTTTTGTTGGCATTTCACCCCAGGCTCTGCTACTGGGCTCCCTGCCACCCCCGGGGGCCGCGTTCCCCCCCCACGGTGCTTGCTCTCAATAAGGCACCGCGTTCCCAAGGCTCCCACCCCGCAGTGCCCGGGCTGACCCAGCTTCCCTCCCCGGGGCCCCCTGCTCCTCCTCCTGGCCTAGATTTCCCCCCCCCTAAATTTTCTGTGTCCCCCCCCAGTTTGGGGGCATGCGTAGAGGGGATGGGAGGCTGGATGCTGTGCCCTATACCTGCTGCATGGGGCCCTATATCTCCCTCATGCACCATCCCGGGGGGGGGGCCAGGACTTTTCCAGCCTTGAAGGGGGGCTCCTATGGGGGCCCCCCCTATTCCCTGCACAACTCTCCTCCCTCCCCCTTCCCTACTAGGGCAGCTCCTGCGGGATCTCCCTCCAACCCTTCCCAGCCCCAAGGATGCTCCCGGTCCCTGTGGGGCCCCCCCTGCGCCTCCCTCCGCCACCACAACCCAAAATAGCAGCGCTCCAACAAGTGCTCTGGTTTTTAATGGCCCTTTTCTCCCGGGGGCGGAGGGGGGGTCACCTTCCCCTGCCCTCCACCCTTATTATTTTTTTTTTTCCATGCCTTTATTTCCTGGGGATGCGTTGGTGGCACCGCACCCCTCCCTGCTGCCAGGGGGCTGGCTGCACCCCCTAAATGTGGGGTGGGGGTGGCCTGGGCCTGGATTTAGGATGAAAGGGGGGGCATAGGAGCTGCCCGCTCTGGATTAGGGCCGTGCCAAGCTGCTGAGCCCTCCTTTTACGGCGGGGATTCAGCAGAACTCAGCCCTGGCAGCCGGCCCGTGGGGCGAGCGGGGACACTGCTATTGTCCCCACGCCGGCTCCGGGCGGCTCTGCTGGGTGCGGGGGGGGCTGCTCCCCTGCAGAGCCCCCCCCTCCCCCCTCTGTCCTGGGATATGCGGGGATGGGGGTGGAGGTGATGCTGGGGGGGGCACAAAGGGGTCCCCAGCACATGGGTAGTGGCACAGAGGTCCCTGCCTCGAGGTGGGGGTGACAGTGGGGTCCCAAGGGGTGGGACAAGGAGGGGGGGGTCCTGCCCCCGAGGGGGGGGGCACAGAGGGGTCGCTAACAGCAGCAGAAGCTGGCAGTGGGTGATGTGCTTTGTCACTTCCCCGCACCCAGCAGGAAGTGACAAGGGGGTGGCACGGCTGGCTCCCCATCCCAAACGAGGCGGGGGGGGGGGGGGACACACACAACAGGCCCCCCCCTAGCCAAAAAGGGGGCGGCACAAAGCGTGCGGGGGGGTCCCCAACCCTAGGATGGCACCGCGGGGTCCCCGACAGCAGCGCGGGGCGCAACCGGAGAGGGGATTGCGAGGTTCGGGGGGGGGCTCCGGTGTCTCGGCTGCGTTGGCGGGGGGGGGAGGAAGGCGGGGAGGCTCGGGGGGGGGGGGCTGGGGGCCGGTCTTACCGGGTGCCGCCCGCCGGGCCCGCCCCGCCGGTCACGTAGCTCTGCGGCACCGCAGCCCCATTTACCGCGGGACCGGAGCGCACAGCCCGCAGTCTGCGCCCGCCGCCACCGGCCCTGCACGGTAACCGGGAGGTGTGGGGGGGTGGGGGGGCAAAAATAGGGAGCCTGGGGGGGGGGGGGCTGGATGGATGGGATGCAGCCGGTGGGAGCGGTAGCCCCGACGGCAGCCCCGTGCGGAGCCGCCGGGAACCGCGGAGCTTTTTGGTTTTTTTTTGCTTTTTTTTTTTGGGGGTGCGCTCTCGGGTAGAGGGGTGTACGGGTGTGGGGGGGCCCGAGGGGAGGCTGGGGGAACTCCCCAGGACCGGAGCAGCCTGGGGGGGATCGGTCCGGGGGCTGCTCGCCGCCGGTCCCACGGTGGCGGTGTCGCCGTCCCCATCCCGGGGCCAGCCTTATCTCGGGGGGGCCCCATCCCGGGACACCCCCAGCCCACCCCAGGGGCAGCGCCGCATCTGGAGCCTTTCCTCCCCCCCTACTTCAGGGTAACCCCATCCCCACGCACCCCTAGCCCGTGCTAGCCCCGGCCCTACGGAATCTCCATCCCCGCTGCCCCCCCCACCCGGGGGGGTCCTGCCCCCGGTGTGCCCCCCCCCTGGAGCTGCTCTCCCTTAAGATGGCTGGGCTGGGGGCGGGCGAGCAGACACCAAAATGGCTGGGAGCTCCCCGGCATCCTCCACGAGGTCCCGCTTACGCCACGCGGCCTCCCCCGGCACCCCACTAGGGTCGTCCGCCCCTCTGGATGGGGGTCCCGGGGGGGGGGGGGGTCCCCGTTCCCCGCAGGGTGGCTGGCGCATGGTGGTGGTGGTGGTGTTGGGGGGGGGGACACCGTGGCGGCGGCGCGTGACTCAGCCCTCGTCCGCCGGCAGGCACCACCACCACCATGACGCACCAATACCCCGCGCTGACGGCCGAGCAGAAGAAGGAGCTGTCGGACATCGCGCTGCGCATCGTGGCCCCGGGCAAGGGCATTTTGGCCGCCGATGAGTCCGTAGGTCGGTGCACGGGTGGTTTTGGGGAGGGTGGGGAGGTTGGGGAGGGAGCCGTGCCGATGTCCCTTCCCCACGTCCCCGCGGCGCTGCCGGGGCTGACGGTGCCTCGGATGCCCCCAGGGAGCATGGCGAAGCGCCTCAACCAGATCGGGGTGGAGAACACGGAGGAGAACCGCCGGCTGTACCGCCAGATCCTCTTCAGCGCCGACAGCCGGGTGAAGAAGTGCATCGGGGGCGTCATCTTCTTCCACGAGACCATGTACCAGAAGGCGGACGACGGCACCCCCTTCGTCCAGATGATCAAAGATAAGGGCATCGTCGTGGGCATCAAGGTGCGGGGGGCGTCCGGTGGGGTTTGGGGGTGCTGAGAGTGCTTGTGGGGTGCTGGTGGGGCTCAGCACCACCTTCCCCTTCCCTCCGTAGGTGGACAAAGGCGTCGTGCCGCTGGCCGGGACGGATGGGGAGACCACCACGCAGGGTATGTGCGGCAGGTTGGGGGTGAGGGTGCAAAGTTGGGGGGCCACGGGGCTGACGCGCTGCCCGGCAGGTCTGGACGGGCTGTCGGAGCGCTGTGCCCAGTACAAGAAGGACGGGGCCGACTTCGCCAAGTGGCGCTGCGTGCTGAAAATCAGCGACAACACCCCCTCTGCCCTCGCCATCATGGAGAACGCCAACGTCCTGGCCCGCTATGCCAGCATCTGCCAGCAGGTACGGACGGGGCTGCGGCTGGGCACGGCCCCACGGGGCTGGCCGACGTCCCACGGGACGGGCAGTGGCCCGTGGGATGGGCACTGACTCACGAGGCCAGGTATTGCCCCACAGCGACGGGCACGGATCCACGGAGCTCGGTGTTACTGCAGGGCCTGGGTGTTGCCCTGCAGGGATGGGTATTGCCCCGTTGGCTGGGCATTGACCTGCGGGGTGGGTGGCACCCTACAGAGACAGGCACTGACCCTCGGGGCTGGGAATCAACCCAGGGGACAGGTGACAGCTCATGGGGATGGTCCTTGGCTCCCAGGACCAGGGGGTGGGCATCTCTGTGGGGCCAGGTGTCACCCATGGGGCTGGGCATCACCCCCAAGTCCTGGCACTGCCCCACGTCGCCACGGGGCTGGAGCAGTGCCCGAGGACACCCTTGCAATGGCATCTCCCGGGTGCTTGCAGAACGGCATCGTGCCCATCGTGGAGCCGGAGATCCTGCCCGACGGTGACCACGACCTCAAACGCTGCCAGTACGTGACGGAGAAGGTGAGTGGCGGGGCGGGCGGCGGGGCAGGCACCGTGCCACACCGTGCCGTGCCGTGGGACTCCCCGATTCCCGTCCCCAGGTGCTGGCGGCCGTCTACAAGGCGCTGAGCGACCACCACGTCTACCTGGAGGGGACCCTGCTGAAACCCAACATGGTGACCCCCGGCCACTCCTGCCCCACCAAGTACAGCCCCGAGGAGATCGCCATGGCCACCGTCACCGCCCTGCGCCGCACCGTGCCCCCGGCCGTGCCAGGTACCGCCACCGGCACGTGGTGGAAATGACAAAAATGATGGCAGGGGGATTCCAGGCGGTCCCCTTGGTGCCACTCCCGTGCTTTCCGCAGGTGTCACCTTCCTGTCCGGGGGGCAGAGCGAGGAGGAGGCCTCCATCAACCTCAACGCCATCAACACGTGCCCGCTGGCGCGGCCGTGGGCCCTCACCTTCTCCTACGGGCGGGCGCTGCAGGCGTCGGCGCTCAGCGCCTGGCGCGGGCAGAAGGACAACGCCACCGCCGCCACCGAGGAGTTCGTCAAGCGCGCAGAGGTGAATGGGGACGGACCCCCCAGGAGGGGATCCTAAAAGCTGTGTCCCTGTGGGTGGGTGGGGGGGCACCAGGAACCACGTCCCTATGGGTGGAGGGGGACACCCAGGGCTGTGCCCCACAGCAGGGGGGATGCCAAGGAGCAGGTGCCCATTAGGGGCACGCTGATGGCTGGCTCCATGTGGGGTAGGGGACGGCGAGGGCTGCGTCCCTATAGGGGAATGGGGGATGCTGAGAGCCAGGTTCCTGCAGGAACCTTCCCTGTGGGGTTCCAAAAGTCACGTCCCAGGTGGGGATGGGGAACATGAGGGTTGTGCCCAGCGGGATGGGGCACACCAGGGCCATGTCTGTATGGGATGGGGCACACCAGGGCCATGTCCCCATGGGATGGGGCACTCACCGTGCCGTGTCCCCGCGGGCTGACGCTTCCTCTCCCCCCAGGTGAACGGGCTGGCTGCGCTGGGCAAGTATGAGGGCAGCGGGGACGACTCGGGGGCCGCCGGGCAGTCCCTCTACGTGGCCAACCACGCGTACTGAGCCTCCGCCGGGCCCCGCCGGCCCCCCCCCCTTTTGCCCCGGACCCCCCCGCCACCGCTCACACCCCGCTTCCACCCCAGCCACCCAGGGGAAGCCGCCAGGAGGGTCGGGGCCGGCGGCCCCACGCGGATGAAGGGGACGCTTGGCTCAGCCGCTCATGGCCGGGGGGGGAGCTCCGGCCGGGCCAGGCCAAGCCAAGGGTTTGGGGAGCCCCCGGCCGTGTTGGGGGGCAGGAGGGGAGGCCTGGGGGTGCCCCTGCCCCGCCGTAGCTTCTTCGCAGTGCCGCCCTCGGGGCCGCGTGTGTCGTGTTGTCGTGTGCACCCCGTGTACCAAATAGCCTAAACAACGAATAAATGGTAGAGACAGCGCCGCGACGCCTCCTCTTCCTCCTCCTCATCCTCCTCCTCCTCCTCCTCATCGCTGCCGGGAGCCCTGCACAGTCTCGGCCTGGATTGGGGTTGGGGTGGGGGTATGGGGGGGTATGGAGCCACCGTGTCCCCGTTCACAGCCCTGATCCTCTGTTTCGGTTCAGGGTGGGCATCGCCCCCCTAGCACCCATGGCCCACCCTCAGCACTGATCACCCCCCCCAGCATCCATAGTCCTCCCTGAGCGCCCATAGACCCCCCTCAGCACCCATCAGGCCCCCCAACACCCATCACTCCCCCAGCACCCATAGTCCCCCCTGAGCACCCATCGCCCCCCCCCAGCACCCGTCACCCCCTCAGCACCCATTGCACCCCCCAGCACCCATTACGCTCCTCAGCACCCATGGCCCCCCCCCAGCACCCATGGACCCCCCTCAGCACCCATGGACCCCCCCCAACACCCATCACTTCCCCAGCACCCATAGTCCCCCCCTGAGCACCCATCGCCCCCCCCATCACCCACAGCCCCCCCCAGCACCCGTCACCCCCTCAGCACCCATGGGCCCCCCCAAGAACCCCTCACCCCCCCAGCACCCATCGCCCCCCCCCTCATTACCCACAGCCGCCCCCCAGCACCCGTCACCCCCTCAGTACCCATTGCCCCCCCCATCACCCACAGACCCCCCCATCACCCACAGACCCCCCCCAGCACCCATTGCCCCCCCCCCAGCACCCATTACGCCCCTCAGCACCCATGGCCCCCCCCCCCAGCACCCATGGCCCCCCCCAGCACCCATCGCCCCCCCAGAACCCCCCCAGCACCCTGCTCCCCCATCCCTCCTCCTTGCTCTCCGATTGGCTCCTCCTCACGCCCGTCCGGCCTCCTCCCCGCTCCTATTGGTTGCCGCGAGAGCCGCGAGCTCTTTGAATGGCTGGGCCGCCTTCAAGCCCCGCCCCCCTCCCGGTTGAACCGGGAAGAGAAGATGGCGGCGGCCGCGGCGGCGGCGGCGGATGAAGCAGGTACCGGGGGAGGCGGGCGGGGGGCAGGGCGAGGCCCGGAGCTCCCCCGGAACCCCCCCCCGGGGCCCGGTTCGGGCTCGGGCTCTGAGCGCTGTCCCCTCAGAGCGTTCCCGGGGCCGCCGGGCCGCGCTGTGCTTCGCCGCCATCGCCGTGCTGCTGGGGCTGCCGCTGTGGTGGAGGACGACCGAGACGTACCGGGCCGCGCTGCCCTACGCCGGCATCGCCGCCCTGGGGCGGCTGCCGGTGAGGAGAGGGGGGGAGTGTGGGGCTGAAGGGGGCTGCTCGGTGGGCACCCGGTGGTCCCCGGTATCCTGCCGGTGGCATCCCAGTGGTCCCTTATATCCCCCCAGTAGTCCACGGTATCCCCCAGTGGCCCCCCGGTGGTCCCCGGTATCCCCCCGGTATTCCCAGGTGGCCCCCGGTAGCCCACAGTGATCCCCGGTATCCTCTCAGTGATCCCCAGTGTCCCCCCGGTGGTCCTGGTGGGCCTCTGTTGGGCCTCCCGATATCCCCCCGGTGGTCCCCATTGGCCTCCCGGTGGTCCCCAGTATCCCCCCGGTGGTCCCTGGTATCCCCTCAGTAGTCCCCGGTGTCCTGCCGGTGGTCCCCGGTACCCCGGTATCCCCCTAGTGGCCTCCCAATGGTCCCTGGTACCCCTCAGTAGTCCCCAGTATCCCCCCGGTGGCTTCCCAGTGGTCTCCAGTATCTCCCCCCCTCCCCGGAACCCTTCTGGTGGTCCCTGGTATTCCTGCAGTATCCCCCCAGTAGTCCCCAGTATCCCCCCAGTGGCCTCCCAGTGGTCCCTGGCATCCCCTCAATAGTCCCTGCTGTCCCCCCGGTGGTCCCTGGTACCCCCCGTTGCCCCTCTGTTGGGTGTCCCGGTGCCCCCCGCTGACACCCGCTCCCAGCTCCAGCTCTCCGTCCCCGTCTCCGTGGTCTTCGCCCCGGGCTCGGTGCCCGCCGACCTGCCGAGGCAGCTGCCGTACCGGGACGTGCGGGAGGAGCCGGTTCCTGTCGGCTGTAAGACCCCCACCGACCCCTACTGCCCCCGGCCCGGCTCTCAGGAGCACCGTGGGCCTGGAGGTTTGCTCGTTTTTTTTTTCTCATTTTGGGTTATTTTTCCCCCAACAGCAAGAAGCGACGTGGCAGCCCGCTATGAGGAGTTGTACCGTGGCACCACGGCGAGGGAGGCGGCGGCGCTGGGTGCAGCCACTGCATTAGGTAACGGGGTGAGGGGTTGGGGGGGCTGCACGAGGTAATGGGGTGAGGGATTGGGGGATGCCTTGGGGCTGCTGCAGCTCCCGGTGCCCCGTATGGTGCTTCTCCTGCCCGCAGGGGCCTGAGCCGAGCACTGCTGCCCATGCAGGAGCAGGTTTTGAGGGTGGTTTAGCAGAAAATGGGTTTGGTACCCTATGGGATGGGGAATGGAGCAAAGCTCCCAGTCCCACTAACGGTTCTGTCTTCCTCAGAGGCTGATGCTGCTCTGCACGCGCTGCAGGATGCCTCGCCGGGCTCTCTGACCGTGTATGTGGTCCCTGAGAGCTCCCCTCTGCTGCCTCAGGTAGGGAGCAGCGCCCTGAGGTGCCCGTCCCTGCGATCCCACTGCCCCCCTGGGATGCTGCGGCTCTAGGGCCGCTTGGCGTGGAGGAAACCCCCGGTTCTCCACACTCTCTGCCACACAGAGATGCAGGAGGCCTTGCCAAAAAGGCCTGCAAAACCCTAGAGAGGAACAAGGAGCGCTGGGATCGGGGAGATTTGTGGGGTTGCATCCCTTGAAGGTGCCCTGTGGGGCACAGCTCCCTCCCTGAGCTGCCGTGGGTGGCTCCGGGCGCGTTGGCAGAGCCAACCCCGCTCCCGTCCCTCACCACCACGTCTCCCCCAGGGCACCGATGTCTACGTGGGGAAGCACCGCAGCGCCCTGCTGAGGGCTGGGCAGGGTCTGGCCGCCCTCCGTGCCCGCCTCCAGCAGCTGACACGGGTCATGTCCCTCCCGGCCACCTCCATCGCTGCTGCCCTCGCAGACCGCGTCCCCGATGGCCAGCTCGGCCCCGACGCCCGGCGGCACCTGAAATCCAGCCTGGGTATGGACTTGTGGCCGAGCCCCCTGCCTGTTGGGAAGGCTGGCTGGCTCTCGGGGTGTCCCTGCAGCACCTGCAGATGTCTTTTGGGATGACAGATCCCCAGGGTTTTCCCTTTGCCCTTTGTCAGTTGTTTGGGGATGTGTGCTGGGCCACCAGAGTGTGGCCTCACGTTGAGGAGGGCCAGGGAGAAAGGGGTCAAGGTCCTGTGGCTCCTGGGAGCTCCGTCGTGGCCACTTGCCCGGTTTTGGCATCACAAAAGGGTGGCCGTGGCCGTGCCTCACGGGGCCTGGGTGCTCGGCAGGGTACGAGATCACCTTCAGCCTGCTGAACCCTGACCCCAAGTCCCACAACGTGGACTGGGACATCGAGGGCGCCGTCGGCCGCTACGTGCAGCCCGTCCTGGACAAGCTGAGCGTGGTGGCCAACTTCTCAGTTGACTCGCAGGTGAGGGCTGGGAGAGGCGTTGGGCAGAGCCCGCCCGTGGCCTTGCCGGGTGCCCTGGCACTCGCTTCTCTGCCAGCAGCACCCGCGTCGACTCCCTGCAGATCCTGTACTACGCCGTGCTCGGGGTGACGCCGCGCTTTGATAAGGAGTCCTCCAGCTTCCTCCTGAGCGCCCACAGCCTCCCGCACGTCATCAACCCCGTGGAGGCCCGGCTGGGTGAGCTCCCAACCCCGTTCTCGCAGGATCGAGCCCTGATGGGGAGTGGGGTGCCTGCACCCTCACCTTTTCCCTCCCTGCAGCACTGTGAGCTGCCAGCCCTGACAGAGACTTACCGGGTTGGGTGCTCTGCTCGGGGCTTGCTGCTTGAGGAGAAGCAGGGCTGGGCTCTCTTGTCATCCCTGTGGGCCAGGGGAGAGTTTTTTGACTCGGTCCCGCTTTAGGATCCAGCGCCGCCTCGCTCTACCCCGTGCTGAACTTCTTGCTGTACGTGCCGGAGCGCTCCCACTCCCCGCTCTACATCCAGGACAAGGACGGAGCCCCGGTGCCCACCAATGCCTTCCACAGCCCCCGCTGGGGTGGCATCATGGTACGGGGCCCTGCTTCTGGCCGGGCTCAGCTCCCCGTCCGCAGCAAGTGCTGGCGGCACTGCTGGCCCTGGGCGTTCCTCACCGATGTGCTTTCCTGCAGATTTACAACGTTGAAGCCCCTGCTTCCCCCCAGGCCTCCCTCCCGCTGCACGTGGACGTGGACATGGTGCGGGTGATGGAGGTTTTCCTGGCCCAGCTCCGGTGAGGACGTGCTCTTCCCCACCCCGACCTCTGTGTTCTCCTGATCCGCGTGCACATTAATTGGGGACAAAGCAGGCTGTACCCGTGCCAGAGCCCAGCAGCTCATCTGGGGGCTGAGGATGGCTTTTTGTGGCCTTTGAGGTGCTGACCACCAACCAGCACCGCTTCCTGGCCATGGGTGCTGTTGCCTGTCCTGAGGTGGGAGGTTTTGTGGGAGGCCATCAGGTGTGGGCTGAGCCCTGCAGGGACTGAACGCACCAGGGAATGTGCAGGCAGGGCTGTGGGCTCGTGCCACAGTCTGGGACCTTCCCCCTCTGCTCCCAGGTTACTCTTTGGGATATCTCGGGAGGAGCTGCCCCCCGAGTTCCAGGTAGAGAGCCCGGGGAACGAGGGGCTGGCCGACTGGGAGCTGGACCGCCTGCTCTGGGCCCACACGGTGGAGAACATCGCCACCGTCGCCACCACCTTGACCTCGCTGGCCCAGCTGCTGGATCAGATCAGCAACATCGTTATCAAGGACGACGTCGCCTCTGAGGTAGGGCTGGGATACCCCGAGGAGTGGAGAGGGGCAGGAATCGCTGTCCCTGTGCCAAAATGTGGGGTGCTGCCAGGCCTGGGGGCTGCCAGAGGTCCCCAGATCTTTATCTGTGGTCTCCAGCCTCGTGTCCTGGTTCTCCGTGGCCAGGGACTGACTGCCTGTGCTGTTCCCACACAGGTATACCACGCAGTGGCCTCGGTGCAGGATGCCATGGCAGAGCTGGCTGAGGGCCGCCTGCGCTCCGCTTTCCAGGCCAGCAAGGAAGCCGTCACCTCCTCGGAGCGGGCCTTCTTCGACCCCTCTCTCCTCCACCTCCTCTACTTCCCCGACGACCAGAAGTTTGCCATCTACATCCCGCTCTTCCTGCCCATGGCCGTTCCCATCCTCCTCTCCCTGGCCAAGATCCTGCGGGAGGCCAGGCAGCGCAAGAAGGAGCCCTCCAAAATAGACTGAGCCTTCCAAAATGGACTGAGCCTTCCAAAAAGGACTGAGCCCAACCCCATGGAGTGCCCTGGCCTGGCCCCATAGCTCGGGGCTGTGTCAGAGCAAGTCCTCGGCCCAGCAGCACGGATGGCCCAGCTGCAGGAGGGGGAAGAGTGACTTTTTTGTGGGTTTTGGGGTGAGAGATGCTCTGGGTCAGGGTCCTGTGCCCTCCACTTGAAGATGCTGCTTGCACCCCTCTTCCTGAGGCCAGAGAGGGGGTGAGGGGGGGCTCCCTGCATGCACCCCCTGGTCCTGCACTGTGCTCAGAGCGAGCTGATGTACGAATAAAGAACGCCCCTGGCATGCAGGGGGCTGGCGTGGGGCTCTGCCTGGCTCTTTATCTGGGGGGGGGGGGTCTGCGTCCTGGCTTATGGGGTAAATATACCCCAAACCACCTCTGGGGTCTTGTCTTATAGGATATTTAGCCCAAGGTACCTCTTAGGTCGTGTCTTTAGGGGTATTTAGCCCGAAGCCCCTCTGGGGTCCTCTCCTATGGCATATTTACCCCAAAGCACCCCTTGGTTATCATCATGGGGTTCAGCTGGGGGGGAGCAGCCCCAGCCCTCCCCCCCGGGGCACTGACACCCCCATGTGCTCCACCTCCTCCCGGGGGGGGGTCCCCAAAACCCCCTCGGCTCTCCCACGGGTGCATCCCCCCGCGATGCTTTGGGGGCTATCCCGGGGGGGTTCCCTCTCCCCGGGGGGGGGGGTTCCCTTTCCCCCGGGGGGGCTCCGGGCGGAGCCGTACCGGGGGCGGGCCGGGGGGCGGGCGGGGCGGTGCTGCCCCTCCCGGTGCGGCGGGGCCGGCGGCGGCAGCGCAGCGGGGCCGGGGCCGCTCAGAGCGGCGGCGGAGCGGGGCCATGAAGGTGAAGAAGAGCAGCGGGGCCGGCACCGGAGCCGGGACCGGCACCGGCACCGGGAGCGGAGCGGCGGCGGCGGCGCGCACCGAGGAGGAGCTGGGGCGCAAGGCGCTCATCGGGCCCGACGATGTGCTGGGGCTGCAGCGGGTCACCAGCGGTACGGGGGGGGGATTTTGGGGGTGATGGGGGGGAACTGGGGGGCACGGGGAGGCGGTGGCCCCGAGAAAGGGGATGGAATGGGGATGATGGGGATGGGGAGTTGGGGTGCGGTGCTGCAGGGGGTGGGGGATGCGGCACCGGCAGGGTTGGGGATGTGGACCCCCCCCCGTTACCCACCAGGGATGCTCAGGTCGGGGAGCAGCCCCCTGCCCCATAGGGATGCTCCGGTCGGGGAACAGCCCCCCTGAAGTCCCCCTGCCCCACAGGGATGCTCATATTGGGGAGCAGCCCTCCTTGAAGCCCCCTGCCCTACAGGGATGCTCGGGTCAGGGAGCAGCCCCCCTGCAGCCCCCCTGCCCCATAGGGATGCTTAGATCAGGGAGCAGCCCCCATGAAGCCCCCTGCCCCACAGGGATGCTCAAGTCAGGGGAGCAGCCCCCCTGAAGCTCCCTACCCCCCAGGGATGCTCAGGTTGGGGAGCAACCCCCCTGCAGCCCCCCTGCCCCACAGGGATGCTCATATTGGGGAGCAGCCCCCCACTGTTGGGGGTGGGAGGTCAGGGCAGAGATGCTCCCCGTTGTCCCCCCTCCTGCTGCTGTGCCCCTTCATGCGGGGCTGGGCCAAGCTGAACCCCCAGCCCGTGCCCCCTGCAGCGGTGTGGGGGCCCCAGATCCAGCGAGGAGGGGGGGCTCCTTTGCCGCAGACCCATCCTGTAGCACCGCTGCTCCTCGGAGCATCCTGGGGGGAGCCTGCAGGAGGAGGGTTTGTTGTGCTTGGCCGCACAGCTCGGCTGGGACCAGGCGGTCACTGGCGTTGGATCTGCTGGGATTGCAGCACCACGGGTCGGGAGAAGATGTGTGCCTGGCTGTAGCTCTGCCAGCCTGTCCTGCTGCCCCCCCCCAGACCCTACTGCACCCCCCGGGTCGCCTCTCTGGGTTGTCTCCCTGCAGGCAGCGTGCTGAGCAACAGGGGAAGGGGAGAGGGCTGGCAGGGGGGTGGGGGTGACCTGGGTGGCCGGCCGTGCGCCCCTTTGCCTTGGAGAGCTCTGTGGTGTGGCACTGGGGCAGGATTCGTGTCTCAGGCTGGTGTTGTGCTGCCTGACAAACCCTGGGGAGAAAGGATGTGGTCGGGAGTGTCGTGCGTGCAGGCGGCCCCGCGGGCCTGCGTGCTGAGCGAGGTGAGGTGAGAGGCAGGAAGGGTGGGGAGAAAGCGGGGGCAACCACGGGGAAGGGGTCGGGGAGGCTCCTGGGAAGAGGGGCTGGTGATTTGGGGGGTCCTGGGGTCCCGCTGAGGTGCTGTGGTGGGCTGCAGCGGTGTGCTTCAGGCCCAGAAACGCTGCTGCCTGTAGCAGGAGGCACTGAAGCGTGCTGCCAGCGTTCTCGGAGGAGCAGCAGTTGGGTGGTGAAGCCGGCGATGGCTGTGCTAAGTGCTTCGTGTCCCTGCTTTACGGGGTCCTGCGTGTCCCTGCCTTCGGTGGTGGTGTCTGGAGGGGCTGCAGACACACGGCCAAACCTTGCCCTGGCTCCCGGGGCCTGCAGACCTCACGTGGCGTCACCGTGGCCGGCACGGGGCTGGTTTCCTGCCTCTTCCAGCCTGTGGAGCACAGGAAGGACAGAGGAAATGTGTGGAAATGCCTCGCTGCCCTCCTGGTAGGAGGCTTGCTGGTGTCAGGGTAACTCAGGGGGTCCTAAAAAACAAGGAGCAGGCACCACAACCTGGCTAATGCCTGGGAAGGGCTTGCTGGGCACGTGGCAGCTGTCACCACCTGAAGTCCTCAGTGCTCATTTTTGGGTGTGGGTGTACAATTTGTCCACGTCGAGTGGGTCTCATTGCCTGACCATACTTTGCAGCACCCCTCCTCAAGGTGTTTCCCACCTGGTGGCTTTAGCAGCAGTATTTTTACAGTCCTTAACACGTAACGCTTGTTTGGGGCGTTTTGTGGCCTTTACTCATTTCCACGGGGTCACAGCAAGCTCGTAAAAAGAGACTGGAATTTTTGGCAAGGTGAAACCATTCCAGGCTTGTGCTCCAAGCAGAGGGTGCTGCATGGAGGAGGAAGGACCAGGCTGTGGGAGAGAAGTTCATGGCTACCCCAGCCTGTCCCTTGTGAAGTTGGGGCAGAAATGATGCTTTTGGTGCACTTCTGTGACCCCAAAGTACACGTGTGCAGGGCCGTGGCCAAGTTCACACTTCAGTATATAGTTAAAGGCCTGTTGAAATCTTCCTGCCAGGTCCCTGTAGATTTTTATCCCTGCAGGCCTCTGACAGGCAAACTTTTCTCCCCATTTTCCATGGGACAGCACCTCACAGAAACCACCCAGGACAGGATTTACCCACACCAAAGATGCGTGCTGGACCTCTCTGGGGTGTGTGTCTGTCCTCGCCAAGCGTCCAGCACTGAGTGGCCCCAAAGGAGGGGAAGGATCGTGCAGTAGGGGATGCCAGAATGATTTTACTTCCTGAGAGCCTCCTTCTAGCTCCTCGTTCTCACCTCCCTCTCTTCCTCTTCAACTTTTGGCTTAAGCACTGCCATAAACCCGGATCCAACTCCTTCCTCATTCTTTCTGCACGCAGCTCGGTGTATGCAGCCTTGGGGTTATGTGCCTGGGGTTAGGACAATATTTAGGGTGTGCCTTGTGCCTGGCTTGAATTTGGAAGGAGGATATGAACTGGGGGACATGGGGAATGCTCCTCAGACCAGGAGAAAGACCAGCAAATAGTATCTACTGTCTGTGTTTTAATGTGTGGAGAATAAGTGAAGCTTGTAAGGAGTATCTGGTATCCTCACCTTGGTCACGTATGTCTTTTAAAGAGTATTAACAGCAGTGAAAGGCCTTGAGATGCATTAAGGGGACCATCAGAGAATGGTGAATGGAGAGGTACATAGTTAGAATTTCTCTTTTTTTTTTCTTTTTTTTTTTTTCTTCGGCCCTCTTCTTAATTAATCCCTTCCCTTTGCACACCTCAGTGCTTGTGCCACCAAGTCATCCAGACTCGTGGCCACAGTCACCCTCCTTTCAGCAGTCCTGGCTCTGATGCCCAAAGTCGTGGTGCCCCAGCCAGTTTGAAGTCGAAGCAGAAATTGGTGATGGGGTGAGAATTGCAACAGTGAAGTCCTGGTACCCTGAGCATCCCTGGAAGTTCCAGATGGGGTGTGTGAGTTAGGAGAGGGACCACACAGGGTTGTTGGGATGGTAGCAGGGCACTGTGCTTGCTCCAGGAGGCCCCTTCCAGCCCTGTGCATTTGGGGTGCTCTGACCCTGCAGGAGCTCTCTTGGAGCCAGGCTTTGCTGTCCTGTGCTTGCTCTGCCTGCTGCAGATCTCCTCAGGAAGCACAGCTGGGCTTTCCCTTTCTGATAGGTACAGCTGACGAGTGACTAAATGTTAAATGTCTTGGGCTGGGGAGCTGGAGAAGCAGGATGTGGCTCTGTGGCAAAGTGCGCTCGCTGCTAAACCAGAGAAACCCCTTCTGTAACCAGCCAGAAAAGCCAGCTGGGCTCTGCTCTTAATGTCTTCCTAATAAGCTTAAAGGGGGAGTTGTGCAAACTGTCCTGCATATGCTGTGTCCTTTCAATGTTAAACTCTCCAGCAGTTCCAGATCACTTCTGGGCACTAAAAAGCCTGACGGGTCTGGGGGGCTGCCCCGGGGTCTTTTGGCTTTTTTTCCTGATTTTGGCTGGCCTGGCTCTGGTGCCACTCCAGCTAGATTAGGTGTAAGGCAAACGAACCACTTCCTTTGCAATTAGCAGGATTTGTTACTTGCTCATACAACTGTGCTTGCAAAGAGGAAAACCTTGTGACGTGATTAACTTGGGATTAGCAAAAGGAGCAGGGCAGAGCTCACTTCAAATTGCTATTAATTACCACAGCAGCCAGAGGATCAGAGGAGCCTGCTTGCAGTTATTGGGATGTTGGTGTCTGCGAATGCCACGTTCTGCTCTGTGGGGCCAGCTGAGAAGCTGGGGCCCGGTGTCCCTTGTCCCCAATGTCCCTTGCCCCCGGTGTCCCTTGTCCCGGTGTCTTTGACCACGCTGAATCTTGCAGCTTTGCTGGGTCACGCCGTGCTACTCCCACATTAGCTGCAGGGCAAAGCTAATTCCAGCAGAGCTTTAATTTCTTTCTCTGTCTTTGGGGTTGGAGCCGTTGGTGGTCAGCAGGAAGGTGATATTCCTGCCTGTGCAATACCAGCCCCTTTTTCCAGCGTGTGATAGCACCTGCTGTCAAACAGACACGTAACAAAAGGCACGAGGTTGCCCTGTGTATAATAATCTCAGGCACCTGGACAGTTTGCCTCTAATAATATAAAGCTGATCTTGTAAGCTTTATATTTTAAGCTTTGCTCTAAAGCTTATTTTGTTTTAGTAAACCAAAGGGTTAAATAATTGATTACATACTCGGGAACAATTACAAAACAAAACCTAAGTATAAGGAACACACACTTAATCGTTTCTGAAACTAATCTCTTCCTTGAGCTGTCATTTAGGATTTCTCTGAGACTTCTCTCAGCAGCTTTAGCTAAAGGCCAGCTTGGCAGAGGGCTGCCTGAACGGGCAGGGCAGCCCCTCGGTGGGTGCCTTTCCTACCCGATTTGCTGTAGCGTTAACAGGAGGCTGATGTGTGCAAATCAATCTCCAAAGCCGCGCCTATGGACTATGACTTTCCTTTCCTTCCCCAATTAATTGAGGAAATTTATTGTACGAGGAGCTGTGACTAGCTGGGGGTGTTTGTCAGGAGGTTAATGAATCACCGTTCTGACTTGTCCGGGGCTGTGATGTGTAAAAGTGTTTTGATATGCTGATTTCTCCTAGCAGAGCGGCATCCCAGGGCTATGTCAAGCTGCTGTCACCGTGGCTTCTTTCCCAGGCAACACAACATACGTGGAGAACGTTTTCAAGGCTTTGTGACAACTCACATCCGAAAGTGTTGTGTAGATGAAGGGTTTTGTTCGCAGTCTCACGCTACAATATGGCCTGCGAGATTTCCAAGGGGAGCACACATGGCATGTGTGTAGCCCAGGGTGCCAAGCTGGCAGCTGAGTGGGCTTCTCCTTCTGCCAGTGTTGCTGGTTGGGGCCATCCCGGGTGGCAATGGCAAAGATAACTAAATAAATAGATAAAGGGAAAGCTGTGGTGTTGGCTGGGGGAGTCAGCTTAGCGCAGGGCCTGGTTGCTTTGGGTTAGTCCTGTGCAAGACTAACGTGAGCTGATTTTGGTAATGTTCTCCACTTGGTAATGTTCTCTGCATTGTTTCAGACTTTGTGTGCAGTCAGCATAAACCAGGGGGCAAGAAACAGCGTTTGGAGGCCTTAGGGATGAAGAAAAGGGCAGCTCCTACCTTCCTGAACAAGGCCTGGAGAGCTGTGGTCAAATTAATTGTGAGAGGGTGAGGTCTGGAGAGCTCTAGCAACAAAAACAAGGGATAAAAAAGCAGGCTGCCACAAACAAGCAGAGCCTGGGAGGCCTGTCGAGGACTCAGTGTGTGGTTTGGGAAGGCAGGCTGCCGTGTGGGTGCACCTGATGGGTAACAAGGACCACCACAAACACCCCAGCTCAGACCCTGCTTGGATGCGCTCCACGCTTAACGCACAAATGTGTCGCTGCAGAAAAGCTCCTGTGGGAATCCTCCTAGAGCAAGAGCTTCTTCCTCCGGGGCATTCACAGCAGGCTAATTACCGAGCCAGGCAGGAGGGCTGCAGGTGCCTCCCTCCCTGATCACCCCTGGCCTTTGCTCATCCCATGGCTTTAGAAATGGAGTGGGGAGATCCTGTCCTCTCAGCAGCTTCCCCAGAGCAGCAGGGTGCTGGAGGCAGCTCCCCGGGGGAGCGAGGGGTCCGATCTCGATGCCGAATGTGCAGCAGGGCGATGAGGCAGTCGTGGGGAGCTCTGCCATGAGGTGCCACGTGCTGCTTCAGGATCTTGGCTTGCTTGTCCGCCGTCCTCTTTACAGAGCTTGAACTGCTGAGGCAAAGGGCAGGGGAGATGGTTTAGTGTTTTCATTAGCTGAACTCTGGTTGTCTAAGCAGACGTATCAGTACTGCCTGAAACCTGCCCTGCCTTCCCCTTGAGGTCTCGGACTCAGTCCTGCGTCAATGCTCTGCGTCTTGACTGGGTTTGTGCTATTTTTGCTCGCTTCCTCCTGAGGCTCTCCAATCTGATAATCTCCTAATCTCCAGCTCCTAGCAACTCATCTGCAGTTGTCTTTGCTTGATACCTGGCTTACATCTTGGGAGCAGTCTTCAAAATAGCTTCTGACCTTGTTGCCTAATGCTTGTTAAGAAATAGGCCTGCGTGGCAACAGGGGCCGTCTCAACCCCTAAATTCTTGTGATTGCCTGTGCTGGGGAGAGGTGTTCCTATCACAAATCACTGACATTGCATTTGTTTCTTGTATGGCATCTTCCTGATTTGCATTCTTCACTACCAGAGTTTGAGTTCTTCCTTACCCCTGCTACACTCCGCTCTCCTCTCTGGGTGATTAAAGCTTAAAATAGGAGCTGCCCAATCTCAGCTTGGACGCTGTGATGAGCAGCACAGAAATATCTCTGATGTCTGTGGGAGAGGACACGTGCTTTCCCCTGGTTGCAGAGAAGGAGAGGAGATCTTGAACAGAAGCATGGCAAGCAGCGCTAACCCTTTCACTCCTCTGAACAACTTCTCTTCATAAAATGTGCCTGGTGAGGTGGTTGCAAAGGACACCTGAAGTTTTAGCACTGACTTTTAGCTTTCTCTGATGAGGATTAAACACCTAATCTCATCCCCGGGATAACTGAAATAACAGGGAGAGGGCAGGAGGAGAAAGTGCCTTCATTAGCTTTCCTCTTCTGGGGATAGGCATCGTATGATTTCTCACCTTTGTGTTCCTTTGTAACATCAGCTTGTTAAAATATATGTCTGGAAATAAGAATGAGGGTTCACACTGTACCACTGCTCGCGAAAGAACAGGCAGTACCTGCTGCCATTGTCTGGGCTGTGTTGTTGGTTTCTTTTGCAATCTCAGTTGTTCTTGGGAGGGGAGGAAGGGTTCCCAGGTCAGAACTGGCTCTTTGCTGGATGGGGACAGTGGAGGTACCACCTCAGAGCTGTAAACAGGGAACGAGCAGCCACTCTGTCTCATAACAAAGCTGGAGATCTCTTGATGAACGCCAAGCTACACATTTTTGTTTGTTTGTTTGTTTGAGCACTTTTTTATACGAAGGGGATAGGAGAATTCATACAGAAATCCATTGCGTCTGGCTCAGGAAGTCCTCTGCTGCTTCCTGAGACTGCCGCCGTGTTGCTAGTTGTGCTTCCAGCCTCTTCAAAACCATGGTAGGTCTTAAGATTGAAAATGTCCATAAGAGTAGGGACTTGCAGATTTTTGGGTGTGATACAGAGATTATGGGGAAAAAAAAGCCAAAGAAGCACGAGCGGGAAGAGTACTAGGCTTGGCCAATTTGCAAGAGTTTGCTCTGTGCTTTGAGCACAACTTGGTGAGCCTCTTCCAGGAGGATTTTGGGTTTGGAAGTCTGGGATATAGCAAGTCTCTGTGCTTTAGGAAGGAGTAGGAAATGCTTCTCTTTTGTGATTTGTTTTTGCACTACTTACTATGGGTACGCCTCAGAACAAAAGACAAGCTGCTGGGTTTTCTAAGATGATGCTGATGAGTCCATTCCTCCATTCAGAGGGTGCTTTCCATCAGTGGTGAATCAGCTGAGTACTGAGGGCTTGTGAGACACCGTGATTATTGGGTTCCTGATGGGGAAACAACACAGCCTGCACTGGGGGAAGCAGAAGAAACAAGAAAATATTCTGTCCTGAGCAACCAAAACTACCTTTTCTGTAATGATCCACTTCATTTAATGGAGGCTTGAGCAGTATTATGTCTCACTGAAGCAGACGTGGATGCTGCCTCCATTCCCCAAATTGTGCTTACTGGGACTTAGGGTAATGAAAGCAGATGATGCATTTAAGTGCGTCATGGAAGTGTGGGCAACTGGGCCCTGCAGTAATTTAAAAATAAGCGTGTGTGAGATGAGATTAGCAAATTTGACAGTGCTCAGCTAAGCAGAAGTTTCTGCCAATTCCAAGCACAACATTCCCGATAAAACCTACCAGTGTGCCACGGGTTTCTACTGTGTTTGGGAAGAACATGGCTACAGATTTTTATCTATTTATTTTTTTTTTTTTTTAAGTACAGACTAAGAGGAATATACACTTTTTTTTTTTTTTTTTTTTTTTTTTTTTTTTTTTTAAAAAAAAAGCACTTGATTGCAGTGCTTTCCCTCTATGGTAGCTAATCCTCCCAGACATCACCCGGTTAGATACTGGCATGCTGATTAAAATAAATGAAGGGATTCAAATACTTTCCGTGCAAAAAGAGTTGGGGAAAAAAAATAGCTCAGGGGTGCCAACGTCAGGAGCAGGAGCCCGATGGGGATTCTGCTTGGGGTTTATTCCTCTTCCGGGGGCTCGGCTTCGCTCTCCTCTCCTGTGGATGAGTCGGGGCCAGTTGCTGTAGCAACACTGCTGCCAAGGAGGGGGATAAAGCTGTTGCCATGGTGCTGGAAAGGAAGGAATCCTGCAGAAGGAAAACACTTAATTATTAACTTGCAGACAAATGCAGCTTCAGGCTTGCCTTCGTGCTCTAGGGAAAGTGTCCCGGGCTCCCAGGCGACCGCGAGCCCGTCCTGCAGCCCCTTGCCTTGATGGAGAGCAGCTGGCCGAGCGTGGCTGTGGGAGGTGAATTCGGGGCTGCAGCTGCTCTGAGGTGGGAAGGTGTAGGACGAAATAAGAATTTGGGCTGGCTGTTGTCTTAGATCCTAAAATTACCGTGTGACCGCATGGTATCTGCATGAAGACTGCTCAACTTTGGGGCATAGGGCAAGGGGTTTATGTAAATTTCTGGCCCCTCATCCTGGGTAGAGTTAAAACAAGGACAGAAAAGACAATGTCATGCACTTCTTAGGGCATTTCATCTAGCAGTAGGCGTTTGTTTTCTTGTGGCTGTGAAAAGATTGAGCTTTTATCTTATTCTTCCTGCTAGCGCAGGTACCCGTGTTAGATTTAATTTGTGCCGTGTTGACAGGAAAAGGGAAACCTCCCTGCCAAATGCCAGAGAGGCTTCAAGCACAATTCTGTCTTAAAGCCCGTTTCCTTCGAGCATTCACCATCTGCTGGTGGTGGTGGAGAGTAGTAAAATCGTCTGGAGAGTAGGTTTAATACTCGTGTTCATCGTCCCAATGAGCGCTCAGACAGTCCTCCAAGTTAAGAAGATTTGCAAAGAATAAAAGGCTTCCAGGAAGGTAAAGGTGCTGGATGTGCAATTCGCATTGAGCCACGGCTAGGAGCAATCTTTCATAATGCTGACTGTGGCTGTCTTTGTCTTTCACTGCAGAGGGGTCTGATTTCTTTAATTACAGATTCCAGCATGCGAGCTTGTTGTTTGGTAGCTGCAATGTGTGGCATTTGGGATGTTCTTTCGCTGCAGCAGAGCAAGCTTTTATTTGCTGCTTATCTGCAGGATGTGAACCATAACCCCAAGCCATAATGTAGGTACCTGATTTGTTGCACCTGTGCTGACGTAGGAGTTGTAATAGACAGGTGTGATCTCCAACAGCACCGTGACTTGGGTTTGTATATTTAATGAGTAAGCCCCAGGTGGATGGATATATTTAGAAATAGGAAAAGCAAACAGAAGTAAGTCATTAACTCGGACTAACAACTGGCATTAGTATCTTAGAATTAGAATGTTAAAGTATTACCTCTACCTTGAAACTTCTAAAAGAAGTCTTCTAGAACACGCAGATGCATTGTCATTCAACAGCTATCTTGGCTTTCATACGCACATTTGTTTGGATTTGCCAGGACAAATTATTGGAGCTGCTTTCAATCTGTGCTTATCAGCAAAGTGAAAAGTAATCAGGAGGCACCAGCACTCTTTCTGCAGAGGGGAAGCTGATATCCAGGCCAGAAGGCTGCTCAAGGCACAGCAGGGCTGACGCTTGGGACGATGACTTTCTACCAAAGACACTGCCACTGGTGGAAACCAGGAAAGGCTCCGTTCCCAGAGCAGTTCCTCGTACTGGGAAAGGCTTCAACGCCATTTCCAGTGCTGAGGAAAAAGTCCTGGTATGGGACAAGCATGGATGGAGAGAAGAGGGTGTGCTTTGTCTGCAGAGGGCTGGAGATAGCAGAGATGGCACAAGGGAGGAGGACAATTCCTGTTCCAGCTAAGTGCAGGCGGCTTAGTGCCCACAAAGCTGCTTAGCGCATGCATTTTGCCAGAGGGCAGCTTTTAAAAGAGGCAAAGCCTCTTACACTGAGAAGGCAAGGATTTGGTGGAGGTGCTGACTATTCTCAATACCCTGAGGAGAAATGGAACCAGGGGATGCTGGCACAAAGTTGGAAAAAAGTGATGACCTTTTAGCACTGGGGCAGAGGCCTTTTTCCCATTCTGTCCAAGCAGGGCAGCGTGAGCACGCAGTACTGGGGCTGTCTTTGTAGACATCAAGCCTTCACTTTAATTTGCTTTCCTCTGCAGATTATTTGTGCACTCCAGAGGAAAACGTTTACAAGATAGACTTCACCAGGTTCAAAATCCGGGACATGGAATCTGGCACGGTGTTGTTTGAAATCACCAAACCAGCAGCATCAGGTGAGTGTGCACACAAAATACTGTTTAAATGAAGAAAAAAATGCTCATGTCTGCTTCCTTTTGCCATGCCCTTTACTCAACGTGTGTTGCAAAAATAGGAGACACTTTCACCTACAGGAGGGTTTGAGTCCCAGCTTGCAGCAGAAGTCCTATTCAGGTATCACTTTGTACTAATAGTGAACAGAAGTCATTGCTGCTGTATTCTTGTGATTGCCATCTGTGGTGAGAAAGGACAGATGGATATGGTAAATAGGAGCAAAGAAGGAGGAGGTCAGCACTTGTTACTTTGCTGGCTGTTCATCAGCTAGAGTCCTCCTGTTCCTAGCTTAGCTGTTAGCCTCATGGCTTTTGGTCAGGAGTCTTGAAAATGGTGTTTCCAAAAGGGACAACCTTTATGTCAGATGTGCAAACTGAAAATGAGACAAACTGAAAATTTGCATCCTACTCTCGCCTCCATGAATTTGTTAGGTGTTACTTGTAAGCATCAAAGTGTTACTGTTACCAGCGATAAAATGAAACAAAACACCAGTGCAACTGTTCTTTTCGTGATCACGTATTGTTTTGTATCTTCCTCATTTCCCTGCATGTGAGAGGAAGTTTTCTGTAGCTTAGAGATAACAAACCCGGTATGCTAAGGTGAAATGGCTTGTTCAGAGTCACTCTGCAATCCTGAATCAGAGGTAGGAGCAGTAAGTGCCTTCAGAAGATGTGTATAAACCAAAGGGCAGTCTTGCAAACACTCACTGAGTGACCAGCAGTGGATGGCTTAGAGAGGACAGGAAGGTGGTAAGCCCATCATCCAGCATTCTTGGAATAGTTTCCTGGCCTATATTATTGTATGATTGCAGGAGTTCCTTTGGAGCAGATGATGTCATCATATTTAATAGCCTTTTTTTTTTTTTTTGTCCTATGGCAAGGAATCTCCCTGCTTAACCACATGCTATGGTTAGGACTGTCTACTTTTGCTTTGGATCTATTGCATGCTCATGTCTATTGCATTAAGTGTCCTATAATTATTGCACTAGAAGAGACGGGGAGCAGCTAAGTTTTAAAGCTCCCAATTTATATACTCTCAAAAAACAGAGTTTCGCCTCCCTTCAATGTCAGCGAGAGAAACCTAAGAGGAACTTTGTAACGCAGATAAGAGTTTGGTTTGTTTGTTGTTTCTCTTCTTCTTCTTCTTTTTATTCTATTTTTTTTAAAGAAATACCTTTAAGGAAATTGTTTTGATAACAATTTAAAGTTCGTTCTGTACAAAGTTGCCCCCCCTCATACCATACTGACTCTGAAATTCTTGTGTGAATCTCATTGTGACTTATTTTATGAACTTGGATAATAAATCCGTTAACGAATTGAGTGTAATGAAATCACTGAAGTGGCTCCTATTAACAATAAGGAAAATAAGAATTAGAATCTCTAATGCATAGGTCATACTCCTTTAGTTTGGTGAGGAACCCAGAAACTTTGATCTGTGAACCTTTTTGCTCTTAAGGCACGTTTTTTTAGTTAAAATAAACAACCATTTACTGTTTGTGCAGACTCTTTACAGAGAGCTCTTTGTTGATTCAGTGTTCTGCCAGAAGGGAGCTTTAGGTATGTTTTGTCCAGGAGAATTGATTTCTGGCACTGCCAAATCAATGGAAATGGTGCAGTCTGGGGCACATAAGGAGAGCAAAACTGCCACTGAAGCTGAGATCAGTGCTTATTGAGGAATAAATCACCTAACAAGGAATATACCACCTATTTTTCACAGTGGTAGTATCAAAAAGAATGTTCTCCAGGTGCAGTCTGTGTGTTGTGCTCTGTGTGAATATAGGCATAAATTTGCCAACCTCATCAGTGAGCAGAAGAGCCTGGGAAAGGTGCGTTCTGGTGCACAATGTCCTCTAGGTTTTTTACTGTGCTTCATCATATTGTGCAGATTCCAAAAAGACACGGAGAGGTTCTCTGTGGAGGAGAGGAAAGTTAATGTGGTATTTTCACTGGATTTCTGTTTCTCAGACGACAGTGATGGAGCTTTGCTTTGCGCTTTTCCAGAACGTGAACACAATGACAAGAAGGACATTGACCCAAATGCAGGCCGGTTTGTACGCTATCAGTTTACCCCAGCTTTTCTTAGACTTCGGCAAGTGGGAGCCACGTAAGTAATTGCTCCTGTCCTACCTTGTCCAGTGCAGGAAACAACTGGGATCTTATAAAAAGTGGCTGTTGCTTGTTGATCCTGTCAGGAAGCTGAGTTAATAGGGATCTTTCGGTATGATTTATACATACCAAACATATTTAATATGTGCCTTGCTTTCTCCATTCCTTTAGCTTGTTTACATACCTCAGGAATAGGCATCAGGTTGAGGAGATTAATGCTAAAAGAGGCAAAATGATGGGCAGACCACCCAGCTATTCCAACCTATTTGCACCAGAATAATGTTTGACATGTCTAGTAGTACATGTGCGTCCACCAATAAACCACAGCAAAATATGACACCTAAAGGATCTTTCTGTAAAGCAACAGGCCAAAGTTATTGCTCCTGTAATACAGGTGAAAGGCCACATCATTTCTGTAGTATAAGTTAAGTTCGGAGTAATTTATCTGTGGTTATATAGTGTGCACGGGGAGATGCAATTTTGGCTTGTATTTCCTTTTCTAACCCCCAAGTAGTAGTTGGGGGGGGGGTTCTTTGTCTGTACTGGAGATTTTAGAAGGATATGGGTCATTATATGGCAGGTTCTTTGTTATCTTTGTTTTTCTGTACATTCACTTAAGTTTAAATTAGATCTAATTAAGAGCTTTATGCCCATTGCTATTACAGCATTAAGTCCATAATACTATAATTGAGCATCAGTTACAGTTTGTAGTAAGAACCTATTTTTTTTACGTATGCAAAATCATGTTGGATTGCGGTTTGATAGATCCCATCAGCAGGAAACATATTTCACAAGAACTGATGTACATTAGCCTTGCTGGAAAAAAAAAAAAAAAAAAAAAAGGAGCTAAATTAAAATTCAGCATTTGGTTGTGATAAAAAAAAAAAAAGAATTACAATTTGTTGACAGAGTGTTTAGAGCAAAGTTGCACATAACCACTTCCTCCTCGTTTTAAAGAGCTACACCATTTAGATTTTGTCTTGGAAGAAAAAATTATGTACCATTTAGCAGCTTTTTGACTGCTATTCTGTTAAAATGGTAAACACACAACTTCTGATTTGTGCTAAACTATTAACAATGTATTCCAAGTTTAGTCATAATTAGTGTGTCATATATAATTAATACTACCTTTCTCTCAGAGGTCATGCAGAGGTAAGATAAACTTGAATTTGGAGCTCATCGAAACTTCTTCTCTTTTACTATTTAAAAAGCAGAAAAGGATGAAAGACAGTTTATCAGTATATTTGTTTTATTTTTAATGCCTATCAGAAGAATTAAAGTAATTTAATAGCAGTGTAACTTGAATGCAATGCAATAAGGAACTTCTACTGAGTGACCTAGTGAAGTACCCGGTATATTTAGAGGGATCTGTTTTTCACTGAAGATGACTTTAAGATTATAAAATTGTCTTGTGTTTCCTTTCTTTTTTTTTTTTTTCGTAGTAAAAATAATTAAGATAAAGTATAAACTATGATTTATAATGCCATGTGTTGTCATTGTGAACTTTTTAGGAAAAGGAGGAAAAGATCCTGTGAATAATACCAGTGCTTTTTAGTTTTGGCTTTTCTTAAAAGAGCTCTATTCTACATTTTGGGAATGGTTGAAACTCATGCTTAAGGAATAAAACTCATTTCACTCTTATCTTTCTTTTTCAGGGTGGAATTCACAGTAGGGGACAAACCCATCAATAACTTTCGCATGATTGAGAGGCACTACTTCCGGGATCAATTGCTCAAGAGTTTTGATTTTGAATTTGGGTTCTGCATTCCCAGCAGTAAAAATACTTGTGAGCACATCTATGAATTCCCACAGCTCTCCGAGGATCTCAGTAAGCGCTTTTCAATTACTGTGAGGTTAATCTCAGGTGTTTTGAAGAAGCACTTTCTTACAAGCTGTCTATAAAAAGTGGCTATGGCAGAATACTTCCAAGTACCTCCCAGACAAAGATTTATTTATTTATTTATTATTTTTTTCCCTTCATAGAAGGGAAGCTTCAGTGTCTGGGATAATTGTGTTTTTATAAAAATAACTAAAAACTAGGACTAAAAAGATATCCAGTAAACAGGTAACTTAAGTTACCCGTTATATTCTATTTTACTGTTTGATATACTACATTGAGAAGTTTTTTTTCTTAGTATGACCATAACTTATTTTTTCTCCCCTCTCCCAAGACAAACAGGCATGACTACTAAATCTGAGTGACCTTACATTCTTTATAACCCCGATAATGTATGTCAGTACTCGTATTACAGTCTGTGAATGCAGTGGTATACTGCTGTCTCACCACAAGAAATTTCTTTTGAACTGTGTTGAGGATAGGTAGAACACTTATACTTTGTATGGTGCCTTAACATGTTTGGGTTCCTTAGAACTTTAAACAAAGGGTTTGGGTAGTTTTTTGGTTGGGCTTTTTTTTTTTTTTTTTTTTAACTTGAGTGTTTGCTGCTATCTGAGTAATGCTATTAAACATAACTGAGACGCAGTCTCCACAAAACCCAGTGCAGACTATTTGCCTCCGTGTAACACTTTTTTTTTTTTTTTTTTTCCCTGCAGTTCGAGAGATGATCCTTCATCCATATGAGACACAGTCGGACAGTTTCTACTTCGTAGATAACAAGCTGGTGATGCACAACAAGGCGGATTATTCATACAGTGGAGGACCTTGAGCACAGGATGGGCAGCCAACCTGTGCTGGCCTTCACTTTCCTATCGAAGTCGTCAGGGACACCAACACCTTCAGTTCAGTTGCCTACAACGTCAACTGGACGAGAATCCACAAACCAAGGACTCTGCCACAGTAGGAGTTTCATGACTAAATTTGCCAGTGTAATCTCTTGATCTTTGAAGCAGGCCCAGTTCTTCAGAACCCTAAGCAGTTCTACGATGCTAAGTGATCTTTGGATACCACTTCCCTAAGTTCTTTAGGTGTCTGCTTTGAAAATGGCCTTGTGGGACCTGGGGGATTTTGCCCTAATTGTGCGGATTTGTGTTCTTGTCCTCAAGCATTTTTAGGACGTGATTGCTTTCTCAAAGAATGCAGTCAGAGAAAACCACGTGAGTGGATGGATGCAAATGCAGAGTTTTGTTTATTTCTTTCTCTTTGTGAATGCTTCAAAAGCATGGTCAATGTAACTTGTACATCCAGTTGAAAACCTTACAAAATCAAGTATCATCCTTAGATTATTTCTCTAAATAAGCATCTCATCCTTTTGTTTTGTTCCTTCTATGTATATTTTTTTTTAATCTTGGAAATAATGAAACTTGCAGTGAAGACCAGTATTTCAATGACAGCTATTTTTAATCAGGTACTGGCCATTTGCATTTCAGATGGAAGCAAAATAGTGTTGAGTGTATACAAACCCTCATAAGCATTCTCCATTAATTTCATTTCTTGCAGATTGAATCTAGAATAATCTGGAAAAAATGAAGGATTTTAGTTTTGCTTTAACACTTATACATAGCTAACATTCAGCCCATGCCTGTTCTCTTTCATCTCTGCTCATACTAAAACAAGGGCTTCAGCAATGCTTGCTAGAGCAACGCTTTGATTTGTCTAGGGCAATCAGAAGGTGTGGAATATCCAATTTTTCATTCGTGTCTGAAGAATGTTATAAAGGTGTTTTTCCCTTTGTTAAAAGTGTTTTGCATTGGATATTAATACAAGAGAATCAGTCTAATAACGTAGCCTTTAAGCTACAGCAAAAATATAGCAAAAGCTCTCTCTTCAGACTCCGTAAGAAGTCTAAGAACAATCTTGCACAAGTTTCTCAGGCTGTACTTCTTAGAAAGGTATTAGTGCAGTGAAGTAGCAACATCAAAAGAGTAAACTAGTGCATGCAAAACAAAACCTGAGAAGGCTGTGTGGGGTGAAAAGCTTTCATCCTTTATTTTTGCCTAAGTAGCCTGTTGTCATGAAACCCTTACTCTAAAGATGAGTTCAGAGATACTTAAAAAGAAAAAAAAAAAAGGCAGTTGCAGTTTGTAGATATTTCTATAAATACTTGATGTCTCCATGTCTATTTCTGTGAGTTTAAGTGGAACGTTGTATGTTAGCCTCAGATATGTGTGACTGTAATAATTTTTATAAAATAGCATTTCCAGTCAACATCTTTCTAGTCACAGTCCAAGTCAAACAGGAGAACTACAAATGGTTTCAAATGCAGCCATCTGTCTAAGAACAGGGAGATTTTGTACTGTTATTGGAGTTGTGATCATTATCAAATGTGTTAGCATTTGTATCTGTTTTGGCTTTCTTTAATTCTGAAGGAGGATTCAATTTTCTAAAGAAATACAGTGAGTTTAGGTACTGTACTCTTGTACTGTAGTACAAGTTGTTTTTTTTTTAAGATTGAAAGTATGTAGAGTTCACTGATTTTACACAGTATCTTACAGTAATTATTATCACAATGAGATTTGTATTTATTGCTATTTTTTTGACTCTAGTGTATAAAACCATGAAAGTTAGCCTACAGCTGACTTACCAGTTTGAGGTTTGCAAAGAATTTCCTTATTATTTGTAATATGCTTTGAGCTACTGATCACTCAGTTTTATAGCACAATAATTACTAAAGGTGAAAATAGTTTCAAAAGTCTAGGTCCTCCTCACTTTTTTTTTTTTTTCCATCAAGGCTGTTAAACTACCCTTATATTCAATGATGTTATGCAAATTTGAATATTGATTAATTTTGTTCCAACTCTTGGATGAGCGTATGTACTGACTTGAAGACAGATCGAGTGTTTCTGAGTAGCACCTCCTATACAGGTTTTGTTTGTTTGTTTGTTTGTTATCTTTAAACTCTTACCTGCTGTTCATAACAATCACTTCTGTGCGTAAGGCTTTTAAGAGACTTTCAGCAATGGTGCTTGGCCAGAATTACCAGTCTTACATTTCCAACAGCTATATCATGTCAGTATATTTCTGCGAGAGCAGTAGTTGTTCTTCGGTGTGGACTCTTGTCAGTCTTGGATTATCATACTCAGTAACCTCTCTGTATATGAATATCATAGCAAATCATTGTTTGCTGCACTGAAATGGTCATATTCTGCTCCTTTTTTTTATGCTACCTCCTTTAAAGACTTTAGAATTCAAAAACAAAGCTAATTTCCTAAAAATGTTGCTGTAATCAACTAAAACATGCCCCTATGAAAAAAGACCCTGAAGAAATTTACCTTGTTCCCAGCAGTGCACTATGATGTTGTTGAATGGACTTTGTCACGTTCTGTGTTTTACAGTAGGTTTGAGGTTAAACATAAGAGGATGAACTATGCACAACTGAGCTCTGTTCTGATAATTCAGATTCTACGAGTTGTAATTTCAGGCTAATAGAAAATTTAGTGTGAATCATACAGGAGATATTTTACTAAGCAAATTTACTGTCTTCTATTATTAAGAATACTTTAAAACACGAAAAAGTTAGGCATTTCCATTAAAATTAATTTCAACCTGCTTTAGCTTTTCAGGTTGAGGAATATTACTTTTTTTTTTTTTTTTCCTTTAGAAGTCCCCACGATTTCCTACAAATAATTTTCTATTCTTAAGCCAAAGCAAATAACAAAACTTTCTGTGGGAAGTGTAATGAAGGTGTTTTTTGCTTCTCATGGCAACAGATATCAAAGTTATCGGTTAGTTTCACTTGGAAACATTTGCATTTTTTCAAAGTTATCTACATTCAAAATATTTACAAACGTGGGGGAATTACTGACCAAGGGAGAGATTCCATTCCTTTTCTACCTATTTATGCAGCAGTGTAACATACAGTGTCAACTCGCGACATTACGTTTTTGCACATAAATAGTGCAAGAATAATGTTTCTTTGAAAACTTTTGCAGTATAGATGCTGTTCTAACGCTGCATCTGTCCTTGTTTTGCATTCATTTATGTGCAAAATTTAATGTTAAAGACCATGCATTGTAAGGCACTGAACAATTTCAATTTTCATTCATCTGAAAGTGAGCTGGTTGCTCTCAGATGAATTGTAAAGTGAAACCACATTTTCCCCTTAAATTGGCAGCTGATTCTTATTAAAAACCAGTTCAAAGTTAAGTCTTAACAAAATCTTAACAGCATGGTTCAGAAAAAAATATATTAATCTTCCTGACCAGTTACTATTTTTTATTTTAATATTAATAATTTTTAGGTTTACTTTGGAAGCTCACCTACACAATCACTAAATATTGTCTTTGAAATTTATTTTTTTTTAACCTGTTCTCATTTTCAAAAATATTTTAATTAGCATTATAGGTCTGTTCCAATGAACCAGTATGGAAAATTGGGATCTGGCTTTCTGAAAGCAAAAGAAAACATCAAAAAGCTAACCAAGATTATTTGCTAGTAATACCTAGTTGTTTTCTATCAGACATTGATTGTATGTGTACTTTACATAAGGAATTAATCTTTGAAAAGAATTAGGTGCTAATAGTTATTTATTTTTTATTTTTAAATGAAATTATAACTCAACACATTCTTTCACTTTCTCAGTCTTAAATCCTTTACATTTCTGGTTTTGTAAAGACAAGTAACAGTAAAATATTTGTGGTTAACTGCCATGCTGAATGATCTTATAATTCAAAAACTTTAGGGGCAGAAATAGAACAATTTATTTTCAAGATTAACACACCAAGTATGGTTTACATTTTTGAAGCTTTGTTCTCATTACAGTGACAAAAGCCAGAATTGTTACTCTGAATATATCCTTTGTATTGGTGACATTCATGAAATAACTGAATAATCCACGCTCCCTGACTCAGAGAGATTCCTCTTTTTCTTAGTCTCCTTTATTTCTCTTTCTGTAGAAAGTCTCTTTTTAGTTTTGAAAACAATGTATTTACCAAAAAATGAAAGAGCAACTAGAACTGTATGCATTGTACAAATGTTAATGAGACAGGTTTACATGCATTGAATCTAGTGGTGAAAGTTATCTTTTGGAAAAAAAATGAAGGAGAGGGACAAGGACAGGAAAAATGTTAATTTTAGCTGATTGAACCCAAGAGCTTTAATGCCATGATAAGTGTAAACATTTTTTCTTTTGGGTTTTGAAATAGCTGGTAGCTTCTGTTAGCAGTTCTTTTCAATAAGCCTAGCACAAGCCCTACTTACAAAAGCACTGTTTATACAAATGTTTCAATACCAATCAGATATTAAATCTCACTGACAGCTCGTATCATTTTTTAAACATGGAAATATGTTTGAAGAGTGTGATACTCCAGGCCTCAAGTGCAGCTCAATTATTTTCTAAATCACAGGCCAGTCTGACTAAGCGGGTGAAATTGTGTGTTTGTGTCTGTTCACAAGACATAGTTAACTGCCTCCCTAGAATCACTGTGTTAATGCCTACTGTGATGTCTGCTCGTACCTTAATGCTACACTGAGAAACCCTGTTTGAATGTGACATTGACTTTTTTGCATAGAATCAGAATTGTCTGTATTAAAGTGTATTTATAAAAAAATATATTTTTTGTGGAAGGAAAGTAGGATTCTAGTTAATATACCGCTGGGAAAATGTTAGAAACATTTTTACCAGGTTCATTTATAATTCTTTGTATCTTGTTAGTTACCTGATCTGTTTCCTATAAGAACATCCACTGTGGCCAGTTTAGTGGCAATGCAATGCACTGTCATGCGGAGAATCTGGTTTTCAGAAAACTGGGAGTCTTTTGTTTCCTTTTGGGACAGTAAGAAACTGAGTAGGTTGCCGGGAGAAAAAGGAACCTTGGCACCAATTCCACTTCTGTGGCTTTGGCTTCAGTAACTAGTCTGTTTGACTTGTTTGCAGATAGATAAGTAGGGCGAACAAAGATTGAGAATCCAGGGTAAGAAAATTAGATGCTACAATTTAGTCTTCCTGTAGGAGGAGAGAACTAAAACTACACAAGGACTGAATAAGGAGTACACTTGCTTATAATTATTTAACATTGGCAGCTTAGGCATAAATGTGCAGACTAGGGAATACGCTTAACTTTTTCCATTACTTCGGAAAAATGGTTAAAAACATGTCACCTTCATTAGCAAGTGTTTCTTCTCCTGTAATAAATTGCAAAATGTAAAAAAAAATAAAAATAAAACAAAAACTAAATAAATTATTGATCATAGAAATGAGGGTCCTTGTCTATTTTATTTAACATTAAATGTTTATTTAGTATATGAAAAACATTTAAATATTTTTTGTTTATCTTCCCTTCATATTTTAACTCCAGTTTTGTGCAAATTTATGTAACTAGATTCAACCTCTGTGATCACAAACTAAACAATGCACGTGTAAAAACCCTTCAGTGGTTTGCATAGTTACATAAGTAAAACAATTAAAATGTTTGAAATGGGATTCAGCGTTCTGATTGGTGAGAGTATCTTGGGGCATAATTAAAATAAATTATTCTCAAAGTACGTTAACAAAACTTAGGAGTTCCACAGATCACGGTTTTGCACAAGGTTATGCTTTTGAAAAATCTGCCAGCTGCACTATGGAGAATTGATTTTTGAAATTAATGTGACACCTGCAATTCTCGTCTCTGCCATACCAAGTAAAACCACAACATCTGCTCAAACTGAAACAAATTGTATTGGGATAATTCAATCTTTTTTTTTTTTTTTTTTTTTTGATGTTTTAGTCCTGTTTTTCTCAGCATGCCCGGGAATACCTCAGTGTTTTTCTGTGAAGCAAAACAGCATACCTACTCCTAGAGGAAAAAAAGTATAATGTTTTTGTTTGAAAGTGTCTGCTGTGATTTTGATTTGTTAGAATTACAGAGGACACCTTAATAACACAGCATCCAGCAGAATAATTATTTTGTACTGGAACTCACAGAAGAAATTTATTAAGAGAAGGCTTAAACTTTTGGACTATTACTTGGAGCTGCATGAAATACCTGCACTGAATTCTGCAATTGGGTGATGACCTGAGCACAGGTTTGTAACATGACTATCATTCAGCTATCACTCATCTGAAATCTGCGATGAAGACATAATCAAAAGTTTGACATCAAATCTCTTACAGACTCTTCTAAATCAAATGATAGCTTCTGGTTTCGCCTGTACAGGCTCTCTGTGTTTAGATACTCTCTCCTGATTAAGCTTACTCTTGGAATTACCTGAACGACAGGAAGCATAAGGTCTGTTTTCTTAGAATTCTTGAAATGGGTAGATGCTGATTTCACCGAATACCTAAACAGCAGAGATTGCAAAATCAGTCCTAATAACTCTTAAGGCAGGTTAAACAGTCTCTGATGCTTTAGTATAATTTCCTGAACTGAGTGTAAAACTTCTGAGGCTGAAGAGAGCCTTCAAAATCTTATTATTTTTTTTAAATAATAAATTATATTCAAGAAAAAGTTTCCCAGTGTTAAATGTCTACAGAAATATATGACTTAGTGTTCCTTAGAAAGCATTACCAATGCTTTTTCATCTTTTTTGCTTAGGTAGTATGTGTGTCTCATATTTTATGACTAAGTATGCCTAATTATTCCAGAGGTGTTCTGTACCACTCCTCAGATTTTGATTTCTTATGGTATTTGTCAGCTGCTTAGCTATTGTGGCACATCTCACATGTTCACACCATGGTTCTAATTCTTTTGTCATTATTCAAGGGCATTCATCTTCCAGTGACCTGCATTCCCTTAACATTTCTTAACTGTAATAAGAATACTTCTCACTGATTCACTATTCCAAGTTTTCCAACATTTACCTTCAAGAAAAAAAAATATATTTTTAAAGTAAATTTTACAAAGGTCTGTCATTGCATGCTAGGATAAACCAAAGGTATTTATTCTACCTATTTAAGTCCACACAAAGGAGTAATTGCTTTACAGAGATTATTTTTTTTTCTTAACCAGTGCTGTACAAGAACTTAAAACAGGAGGTGAAATCATACTGGGTAATATATTTTAATTAGAGCTACAAAGAGAATTTAGGTAAAGTGCAGTTGCAGTTGGATGATTCCCAGACGTTATTCTGAAAACTGACATAGGACCTTAAATAACGAAGGCCCGTTTTATTTAATAATAATTTAATTATTCTAGTAGAGGGAATAAACAATGCTAATGAAGCTTGCATATGAAAGTAATTTGTAGAAAGAAATAAAAACAGGCAGGAAAGTTATAACAGCAATACATAAAATGCATAATGGAGGTTATTTTATGAAAGAAAGTTAATACATAGGGAGGAAAAGAGTTCTAAACACTTTGATTTTTTCCTCTTCTACCTAATGACAGAATGAATCAGAAGAGGGGAATTCCAGACTGGATAATTTATAATCTTTATAGTTTATCCATAATGAGTCACAAAATGATTCCAGATCAAGAATTATTGGAATAGACCAGATTTGCTGTATTTACTGTAACAGTTATGTACACAGCTGTATCTCTTTTACTTGCTTAGCTATAGGAAGAGTAAGTAGCTTTTTTTTTTTCAGTAATAAGACAAAATTCAGTAGCAAAGCTTGCATAAAGGGAAACGTCCTGCAGTTGTATGTAAAGCTTCCAGTAAAATTCATTTTTTAAAGATGTATTTCCTCATGCACACAGCTAAACAAAGAGGTGGGTGCACAAAGCATCCTTCGAGCATGTATGCTCAGTTTCACCTATAAACAGTGCACTTTATGATACACTAGACCTGATAGCTGTAAGTATCTAGATCGTAGTTTAGTACAAAAATAAAACAAACAAACAAAAAATTTACTTTATGAATGATGTCGTGAAAGGTACAGCATGCCACAGTTATGTGAATGTTACCCTGTTCAGTGGCATTCAACTAGTTTTGAAAATTATGTTTTTATTTCCCAAATGCATACTTTACCACCCTTATATATAATTAACTGTCTAATTAAACCTTCTGCCTGCTTTGATGTCTGTATGGTTTCATAAGTCAGGAGAACAGAGGGTACACTATGTCCCCTAAAATTAAAGTGTGGACAGAGGACTCATTATAAGCATGCTGTTCAGAGGAAATAAAAACTTTCTGCCCCAGACATGCCAAGTCTCTTTACAACCAAGATGTCCTGAACCTTTTAAAGCCATTCTCCTGCTGAAGTTCATCCGCTGGCATTTGTCATAAACCAGGTTTGAAACAACAGTTCAGAAATGTTCTTTGCAGTCAAAAAATACATGCCTAAGTTTCCTGGGGCTATCTGGCAAGAGATGCTTGCAGGAAATGTAAGTACATGTGTCACCACCTCAATAACTTTTAAGACTATTATTTCAGCTAACATTTGAATTTATTTATGTTAAAACTAGAAAGATTATTTCTACCCAAAGCAAAACTTTGCACTAAGAGCATTACAGCAACTCTTTATCTCCTTTGATTAATTGGCTATTCAGTACAAAATATTTTTTTCCATATTTTTTTTCTGTTTTTTCTTTTTTCTTTTTTTTTTCTTTTTTTTTTTTTTTTTTTCTGTTGTTGTTTCCCTTTTTGATGTTCTAAAGTAATGGAGTTAAAGGTAAGTATAATAAATGCCCTAAGCAATCATTTAAGCCCGGTGCCTCAGACAGGCACAAACATGCTGGGCTTATTCATGTGGTTGAAATTAAATTCTTCAGTAGCTGCTTGGCGAGCGAGATCTTAAATTCTTTGTTCATCCGAGTCGTGCAAATTCCCTTCTGGTGCTTTGTTTTTAAATTGCGCCAACCAAAGGACTCGTCCCTTACCCTGTCTCTTCCTAAAGGCCCTTTCCAGCCCCTGTGCCTGCCTGTGGCTGCCAACGCGTGCCCTTGGCAGCCCTTAGCGGCACGAACTCCCCTGCCGGCCGCCTCCGCGCTGCTTTCTGGGGTGGAAAACCCAGTCTGCAGGAAACGCTCGCAGGGCCACACCTGCCTTGTTTTTAGCTCATTGCTCATCCCTGCCTGCTGCCAGGCCTTCCACGCTGGCTCGAACTGCACCAAACGCACCCTTGCTGGCACTGCGGCCTGCAGCGGCGAGCCGCGGCCCTGCCCGCCGGGGGCTGTGGTGGCGGCGGGGTTCGGCAGGCCCCACCAACAGCCCCAGCCCCTCCATGTGGCGAGGAGGCCCACACCACGCCTCGGTTGACATAATTTATTTTCCAGTGACCGCAGCGTGAATAAAAAGCTTGAGTAACGCTCCTAATGAGGGCCTAGGCCTGAGTGGTTTTGTCAGGAATAAAAAGTTTTCATGGTTTTACGCCCCTCTCCTGTGCCCGGGTCAAAAATTGAGAGGTTTAAAATAGGAAGTCTTCAACTCGTCTGAGCAGCGCTGTGTTTCAGCGCTTTGCTGCTATGGATTAGGGAGGCTTAGTAGCCAGCGACTGCAGCCTGCTCATCAGTACTTAGCAGCCTTGAGACACGTAGTTTGCTACCTGTGCGGAAAAAATGATTTGCAGCCAGGTCGGGGGGGAACTCGGTCATTGTTGGAGAGGAGTTCCAGCCCCTGCGGACATCCCGAGGCCCTTGCTGAGCCAGGGAGGTTAATGGGGGCTGCCTTCCTGCTTGCCCTACATCTTTATTGCTCAGAGTCCAGCCCCAGCAATCCTTGACCGAAGGGTGCCACAAGGTCTCAGAACGGATTTCACAAAAGGCAGAAAAATCGCTGCTACAAAATGCTGAATAGTGCCGGCTGCCAGTTTCCCACCACCAGCAACGGCACTGTTTTGGTGGTGGTTCCACGTCCATGGCCATCTCCTGTCTGTTCACAACCTGTCCAGTATTTGTTTTACTGATTGTATCATAACCGAGACTTTTCATCAGTACGCTAGCTGACTGAGAAGCAGCCAGGGGAAATAAATCCGGTATGCTGGATTAATGCTGTTGCTACTGCTGTTTATTTTCACTAATGTACAAATGACTATCATTTGTGCATGTTTGGTTCTTTGTCTAAACAAGACTAAAAAAAAAAAAAAAAAGCTCCTTTCAGCTTTTCAAAGGAATTGGATTTAAACTTTATTTTATGAACTAACTCAATTGCTTCATTATTTTAGTGAACAAACTAGTAGTTCTCAAGTAATTTTTTTCTGTGGCCAGAGATGGGAAAGACTAGTTTAAAGCTACCAGTTATGCTGTTGTAGTGAGGGATGCATGAGGACCATGTAGCTCATCAGCTAGTGAATGTTTTCTTTTTGTCTGTATTAGACTAGAAATGGATTAAAAGTCTGCGAAAGCTGAATACAAATATTTACATACAGATATGGAAGTCTGACTGAAGTATTGTAAAAATGGAGCATCAGCATTGATTACCTAAGGCCTGGAAACCAAATATTTGTTTCAGCCAGTAGTTTAATGTTATTTGAAAGTGCCAATAAGTCACTGGAACTTTTCTTTTCAAGCTCTGTGTAAAAAGGAGAAAGTTAGAGGCCTAAAGAAGCCCTGACGTGCTAGTTCATACTTTCTCTGTTCCATAATACCTATTCATCACTGTCGTTTTTAAGTAGCTCAGTGCTGTGCCAAGTCTTTGAGAAATTATGCAAAGATACGAACATATCTGAAAAGAACAGTAACAAGAAAAGCAAATGAGCCTTCAGAGGTGATGGTTTTATAACAGAAAATACATAGGAGACAGCCTACTTTAGCCAGAAGTCTTGTAGCACTGAATTTGAACTCATGTCATGAAACAAGAGCTTGAAAACATAGTTCTAATGTAAATTGCTATTATTTGAATTTTTCTGACATTTAAATGAAACATACAATCAAAAAAGCTAAACTAATAAATTTTAAACTTTAGAATGCAAATTATTCATAATCATATGCTGGAGAGGGCAACAGTGAACACTTTCTTCTGTTTGGAAATAAGATATTTTTACGGTAATTATACTTAAGAGTTTTTTCTTGTCTGTTTGCGTAACGTGTTTGATTTAGTCTGATTAAGCAAACATCATTAAACTTGGACTGGCAAAACTTCATTCTTCCTTTCTCCTCCTGTATCAATATGACTAAAAATGGGCTTTACTGGAAATGTACCTCAAAAAGATTTGCAACATGCAAAATGCCTGTTTCATGGTAGGTCAAGCACAAGGTGTCACTAGTTCTATAAGTTCTAAGAAAATGCTCACTGTGCCATTAACAATTGAGTCAAAATTATTTTACAAGTACTTACACAAGATAAGGATTATTCTTCTGGAAGCAGTAAACTTGAATAAAAGGAGTTAAATGTGTTTTTTAGTTTAAAAATATTTTTCTGGAGTTGTAGTTTATAGTAGGATTCTTTCTTCATGTGCCTGTATGTCAGTGTTTTGTTTTGTTTTGTTTTGTTTTGTTTCTTTTTTTGGTATGTGTGTACCAGAATCACTAATGCTAAACTGAAGCAGGGCAATTAAATTCTGGATGTAAGAGCCTAAATGGGAGGGGGAAGAGGAGGGAGAGGACCCAGACGATTTATATTAGTTAATAACTTGCAGTCTTTTTTTGAACATTTTTTTTTTAATATAAGAAAAAATATGTAATAGCTTTTAGCTTCTGTGAAATGTCCAACAGTCTTAAATATAGAATGCATTGGAAAAATACTTTAAGGTGCTTAGAATAAATAATTTATAATTATATAAGGAGGACAAGGCTCCTTTGTGTCAATACAGTATGTCAAGTAAGTCAAGCAAAAACACAAGAAAAACATGTCAGAGTGTTAATTTACCATTTTGTTCTTTATGTCTGGTCATTCTTCAAAGACTTATTACCATGAAAAATATAGAATACATTATGAAGCTTAGGTTTTTCTCTCTCTTTCTGTTCCCCCCTTCCCTGCTTGTGATCATCCTTATGGTCACATACATAGAATATATTAGCGCATCTGAAAGAATGCCCTAGACTGGTAAATGCAGAGTTTAGAATGTATGAATGCCACATGAATTTATGAAATATGAATGAATTGCTATCCCATTTATTTATATCCTTAACATGGAAAAAAAAAAAAAGCTTTTTAAAAAGCAAATTTAAAATCTATGAATTTTGAGTTTCTGTAGCAGATATTTAGCTCATCTTGGTAAAGTGCTGTCCAGAATCATACTGTCCATTTTAATGGATTTTTTTTTTTCATGTGCCATAGTCTCAAGGATTTCTTTTAATCACAGATAGTTCATTACAATTTTCCTGTATTTTTAGAGTGATGGACCTTTTTAAAGTCTTTCATCTGGTATGTTCTCATGCATTTTCTTGACATCATTTCCCTCAGCCAAATACAAACTGGTGGGAAGACTGTTAGTTCTATATGGTAATATCTTGCTGGACACGATGTGGTTCACTGTGGTACTTGGTATGCATCATTATAAGGATTTTAATATGGGCTAACAGGAATTTGATGCGTGTGGTGCTACAAAGTCGTTAACAACTGAACGTTTCACTCCCTTAGGCCTCTGAAAATGTTGATCTGTGTACCACCTTACCAGTGTTTGCAGTGCAGGACCTATAAATGGAGACAGTCGTATCCTTTAAAAGTCCTTAAGGGTGTAAGTAGCTATTTTTGGAATTCCCACTGACAGCAGTGTGGCTGTTCCCTGAATTTGAGTGGCTGTGTCTCTGCAGCTGGGGAAGGTCTGGGCTGTGGTTTCACCCCAGGTGTGCAGGGTGCTGGCACGGCTGTGCTCAATGAGCCGGGCAGGCAGCATACACGTGCACAGAGTTGTGGAAATCAGTCTCTCAGCACAAGCCAAACAATCTAATACTCGTAGGTAACATTATGTACCAAATATATATGGCTATTTTTAAGCCTGGAAAACTTTATTGCCTGTTACAGAATCGTGGTCTATGTATTCCGGATGCATTTGTTACTTTAGCTCCTGTTTTTCTGACAAAGATACACAAACTATGGCCACTTACATAACCAGGTGCATTCAATGTGTTCCTATTAGTGCTAGGCTCTGCTTCCAGCCCCAAGTTGCCAAGGAAAGAGCTGTGGAGCTGAATGGACGTTGAAAACAGTTGTCAAGGTTCCAATGAAGCTCAAGAAATAGGTAGGATTTGGCACATTTTCCATGGTTCCTTGTAAGCTGGACAATCAAACATCTTTCTTAAGATCTTTTATTCATTTAGTCTAGGCAAGTGCTGTTTTTTTACCCTGTCAACTCCCTTTCTGGAAGGCTTAGGATTGATTCTGGCATATTTCAAGGAGTAATAACTATGTGTTGCAGAGCCGGCAGGGGGTACAGCAGCCTGCTGCTACTGGAGTGTGGGGCGGGCTGTTTGGTTTTGCTTCCCTCAGTGCATGGTTACATTAGAATATATGTTTGTTTGGTTCCTTTTTTTCTTTTTCCTAAAAGGTATCTAGCATAGTATTATTGCTCGTTAAGCTTGTGCCTGATACATATTTATTTGTGACTCGGTAACTTTTAAATTATGCTGAATATAACGTTCAGCAACTTTACATAGTGTGTGCTTTAGGCTTGTCATTTAATCTGCATGTTTCTAGTGATGTGAATGTCAAGAATTGATTCTCCTAGCTTATGTTTGTATGGCTGTGTCCCTGCTGTTTTTCCTCACAGAAGTGCTTGGCAAGCTTGACTGCATTTCTCACTCTGTATATTCTGGTTGCAGGAGCAAGAGGGGCTCACATCAAGTGTGGCTTTCCTAATAGCTGTGTAAGGGATTATGAAGTTACATCACACACATTCTTCAGAGGTCTTCTCTACCTGTCTGCCCATAATCTGCTTTTGCTTTAAGCTTGGGCTAGTAAACACAGCTGAGGGTGTAGATTTGAACCTGAGCTTGGCTGCAGTCTCAAGTGGCATTAATCCCACCTCCCACCTTGCTGAGAAGGCAGGCTAGCCAGACCTGTGTGTGCTTATTTCATTACTACTGTCTCACTGTTCTTTCTACCTCGCCTGTGCTTTTCATTACAGTCCCTTGCTACTTTTTTTTTTTTTTTTTTTTTCCTGCAGCATAAGCGACCTTGTCTGACTCAAATTTTAACCTGCTTAGTTTCACCTGTGTTTCCACAGTGCATGAACAGAGATCCAAGAAAGCGTACTTTCCTATTTATTTGCTTTGTAGACTATATTCCTTAGTGTTAAAGGTTCCTGCTCCAAATTGCTTTGTCTTCATGTGCAATACAAAACAATTCTGTAAGGTCACAAGCAGCAGCTTTATGATAAGTTGAGAGAGAAGAGTGTTCCTGAGAAAATGGCTACTGAAAAACCCCAGTTTAGTTCACAGTAGGAGGAGTGTGCTATGCTAAAGCAAGGGCTCATCAGCATCATCATAAACCCTGGTGGATGTTTCAGATGTCAACTGGATGCTAAAATAGAGATGCTCTCCGGATTTGGCTAGCTGCAACAATTATGTTCTCTGTCTTTTTGAAAAATGATACTAGTAATATAAAAATAATCTTGATTTAATGGTTGAATAATTCATCTTACTGTTCAGCTGGGTAAAAGTAGAGGAATTAACATGAATAATTAGCAGCCAAGTAAAAAATCTATTACATTGTTTTGTTCTTTTTTTATTAAAAAAAAAGTTTTAAATTTATTTTAAAACACAGTAAAACTTAGATTTTTCACTAAAGTATATTTGTTGCTTTGTTTTAGTCTGTCAGCAGCTAGTCCTCTGTCTTCTAATACTTGCAGAATTTTCAGGTTATGTTCTTGTTTATCAAAACCCAGAAATTCTTTCAGGGGGACTGTAAATGTTTCAGTGTGTGGATTTTTTTATTTTTTATTTTTTTATTTTTTTTTGTGGTGGTCTGTAGCAGATGTTGTTGACATCATTGGCTTCAGCAAATAAGTTAGATTATCATTTCCCTTGACTTCAGTGTTCATTTGCAAGCAGCTTTCATAAAAATATCTGAAAATCATTAGTTTTCTTCTTATAGTCACTTGTTTCAGGAGGATGCAGAAGATGAGTGGCTTGATAAAATGGTGTTGACCAATACAGTGGTAACAACATTATCTTTAAATAGTTCTTTTCCATTTTTTAATTTATTTTTTTATATATATATTTTTTTATATCTGTTTGTAGAAGTTATTAAAGTAAAGCTACATATCCTGCAGGTGAGTTCTGGAAAAAGATCACTCTTATTCCGATGGCCACGGTTTCAGCACTTGTAGCTGACATAAATTGTGTGTGTGTGATGGTTAGGGCTGCATCTGGACAAAAATAATGATAACTAGGCGTGTGGTTCACATCAGTGCTATAGGTTTGGATCCAGAATTACTTAGGTAGGCAGGAGACACTGTATCCAACTCCATGAAGGCAGAGTAAAGGGTGGTGAGCTGTAGGTCAGGCAAGTTGCTGTGCGGAGTTCCGTTTTGCATGGTGATGTTGCTGCTGCCGCCGTTCTCCATCTGGCAGTGAGAAGGGAAACACTGGGAAGACGATGGGGATGATGAAATGAGAACTAGGGGATCCACGGCTAGACTGTCATCTTTCAGCTCCTCCCAAAGGTTTCCTGTGACAAAACAAAAAGGATCGGTTCAACTTTCTTTACGCATGCCTTTTTGAAACATGGTTTCACGTGAGAAATCCGCAATTATGCAGTTGTGTGTGCTGTATGTGTATGTACTTTTAATCACTTGTGATTGAGAAAGGGGAAAGATGGTTTAGCGAGTTATTATTTGTCGCCATTATAAATTTAAATCTTGGGGAAAGCAGTGTTAATTTAAGAAAATTATTTCTGTTGATAATTGGCAAGGTTCTGTTGCAAATACATCCGTACTGAAGTATAACTTCTAGTTGAAAAAAGCACCAAGAAAGGGGAAGTCACCTCTGTAATCTTTGTAAACTACTGAAGATAAATCTGCAAATAATACTGCTGGGCTTCTCATATGCTTATGGCACAGCTTTCTCTGGGTTGCAGACTAAGTTAGTGGCCACGCAAGTGACCTGAGGAATCAAAAGATCTGAAATACTCATTTTTTTTTTTTTTTCCCTGAATTATGCCAAAATATTTTCTGACTTTCCATTGAACATGCCTGTCTCAGTGACAGCACCAAAGACAGTGCTGCAGGAGGGCTGCATTTCCCATGTCCCTCTCTGAAGGTTTTTTTGGGGGGTGCTGGCAGGGATACTGCTGCTCCAAGGTTATGCCTGTCTTCTGCAGGCTATCAAGTGGGATAAAACTTTTTTGCTTGAAAAAACTTGATTTTTTTTTTTTTTTGTGTGTAATGATTTTCCTCCCAGTGAGCAAGTTTAGAACCTTTGATTTGAGTTTGGTAATTTGGTAAAGAAAGAAAGAAAGGGGGAAAAAAAAAAAGCATAGATAAAGGTAAATAACTTAAGAAAAAGGCAAGTACAGAGGGAAGATGGAATCATATCACGTTTGTGAAGCATGAGGAATACTCCCACTACAAACAAGCGTGTTAAACTGAATAAAATGGGCAGAGATTAAGAGAAATGAATGGAATGTGAGACCTGGCTGCCTGAAAGAGGAAGTGGCAAAGGATTCAAAAAAATTGCATTGTTAATCCTGGTAAAGCAATCTGGGCATGGCAGGATTGCGGAATGTTTGTGACTGTACAATGGCAAGGTAATTGCATTTGCTGAGTGCTGTGGATTATTAAAATTGCATCTTTTGCCCTGTCTTTTAGGCTGCTTTGTGTAACAGTGTTTGTCCGTGCAGGAAGGCAAACCTTGCGTGCTTTTTGATGCTGCAACAGCTGCTCGTTTGGAGGCCACAATTTTTATTTTGTGTGTTTATATATATAAATGTGTAAACTTGGTATTTTTGATTATTTTTCTTGTATGGAAAACTATGTACAAAATCCTATCTATTCAAGACGATTCAGTTATTTAATACTGGGAATTTTGGTGTCAGCATTGCACGATTAAGTATTTAAGAACACCTCAGAAAACATAATTATTCAGTGCATAGATCATGTGGGTGCCTGGGAAGCCTGTGAGGGAGTACAGCACTCTTTTTAGCAAGATATGGGAAGGCTTTGAATCAATATTGACAAAGAAGATTCCAAATGTATTGCGATATATAATATCAGCAATCTTTGGCAAGAGTAAGAAGAGTTTTTTGTTTTTGTTTTTGTAAACCCTGGATGTAAATCTGTAGCTGTCTTGGGAAACTTTTTGAAGACATGACACAAAATCCCATATTGCACAGAATAATGTAACCTAGTGAGGTGGAGCTTGCGGCGTGCACAAGGAGTTCAAAAAGCCAAGCAAATCTTATTTTTGCTGGTGTTTGCGTTAACGTGGGATGCATTTAAAAAAGGAAGGGGGCAGATGGAATTGTACGGGGTGGGCTGTGATGTGCAAAGGCCGAGCCTAGGCCGTGGGAGTACCTTGGATGCCCACCTTGGAGGTCGAAGTCGGTGAGGGACGGGTTGAGAGCATCGATGTCGGTGCTGAGGTCCCCTTCTTGCAGGAGCGGGTCATGCACCGTCCTGGCCGCGCTCTGCTCCGCCAGCACCTTCATGCCACATGCCGGGGGTGTCTGTGCTGGCAGCGGGGAGTCCTGGCTGATGCCAGGCTGGCTTCTGGCTTCGTTGGGAGCCTCTCCAGAAGGAAACAGCGGCTGGTGCTCGGGCGTCTGCTGCATGAGCGTGCTGGACATGGGAGGGAAGCCCGGTGGTGAGGTGTAGCAGGCGGTTTGCTGCCCTCCCAGCAGGCTGGGTACTGGGTTTTTGACGTGCAGGGCTCCAGGAGTGTGGATGGGATGGAGAGGTGGTGGTACACCGGAGGAAAGAGAGGGCTCGCCTAAGGAGTGGGGTTGGACTGCCATCTGCCGGGAAAGGGATGCGCTCCCAACAGCGGTTGGGCTGCAGGACATGATAGAAGACCTCAGCTTTTCGCTTTTGTCGCCTATCAGCGTGTCAAGCTCTTCTGCAAAACAAGGGAGGGGGGGGAAAAAAATCCACAGCTTAATTTCTAGCACAGCCTTCATCTTCACGGTTCACAGCTGGGATTTCAGAGGAGTGGAATGGCAAACAACAGTGCAAGCCTTGCAATGCGAATGCCAAAAGCCTGAAACGTTTTTCTAAATTGTCAGTGCTATGTGCGTATTTAGTAGATTGTATTTCCCTGTTTAAAGATTGCATATTTATCAGTTAGTTTCAATTTTTGTTCTGTAGTAATTATTGCAGGGTTGTTTTGACATCTCACTAAACTTCAGGATGAAGAGAGATTTTTTTTTCTCATTGTAGTGATAAAGTTGTGCTTTTGGGGCCTATTTAGAAGTACTCCTGCAAAACCAGGTCTTATTTAATTCTGCTTTTTAAAATTTACGTTATGGAAAAATTCTTAAATATTTTCCTAAATTATGCGTAAATTCCGTTATACAGCTTGGTGCATATTGCAGGGGAAAGTTCTGGGGACCCCTGTTGGAGAACTACCACGCTAATACATTACTGACCTGGCTTTGCCATACTCTTCCTTACAGCAACTGGGTCTTTCCTCTTCCATTTCTGAAGCTCCTCCTGCATCTTATCAATTTTGGCTGGATTCAGAGCCCACAAACAGCCTTTCCGAGAAGAATTGCCTGTCTTGTTTTCAACTTTCTCAAAGCATTTGTTCAAAGATAAGTTGTGGCGCACAGAATTCTTCCAGCCATCTGGAGCTGTCTGGAAAAACAAATCCAATCTAAGAATGGAATTTCAAGGAAAAAAAAATAATCCCAAATATATTTCTCCATTTTGACGGTTGAGACTATAAGAAATGCTGATTAGATTTTTACTTTCCACAATATAAAGTTTGTTAGAAGGAAGCCACAAGAAATGTTAGAGTCACGTTGTGCAGGAAGGGAGGAATCTGGTAAAACAGTAATCGATGTAAGCACGAAGGTTGGCCTTTTCAGAGGGGCTGCTGGAGTTTTAAGAGTGAATTTGCAAATCGCAGGAATTAAGAGTGTAAGGAACTATATTCTAGAACTGTGAAGTAACAGGAAATCTGTATTCTAAATCTGTTTTGGAACAGGTGGAAAAATTTCAAACACATAATTGAGGGATTACATGCTACTTGGACTCAAATTAAGTGTCCAGGCAAACTTTGAAAGAATTTTACCCTGCTGCTGTAGGTGTAATGTTGTATGCTGGCCAATTATATCACCAAATGGTATAATTGCAAGCCCTACAGATGAGATACAGGTTTCTACATCTGATCACTGGATCTTTTTGCTTTACATTTATTTTTAACTCAGTAGTTAAAGCTGGAAGGCTCTTTAAACTGTACAGTACATATAAGCCTCATTCAAATTATTCCTCCATTCTTATTTAGGTGTTTGCTAATTAATGAGGTATAAACAAAATTCCCTCCTTACTCTGAGGGCAGTTTTGCCTTCAATTAGAAGAATGGAAAAAAGAACACAACTTAGGGCCAAAAAGTCTTCCTCCTTTTTTTCTTGGTTTTATACAGAGATATACATATGTATATGATAGATTTTAGAAATAGTTTTGTCTCATAATTATCTGTTGATGTACTTTTTAAATATTTTTTTTCTCTATTTTCAATAAGATAACATTTTTAAAAGATTTCTCTTATCTAACTTTAAAGTTTGAGACTCTTGGTCATTAAGTAAATTGGCTTACATTTTTTTTTTCCCATTTGTTTTTGATTTTTCCTTTTTTTTTTTTTCCTTATTGCTTGTAAAAGAACTGAAAATAATATTGCTGAAGAGAATATGAGGGAAACACTCAGAAAAAGGTCATGCTCGGATTCTGGTGGGAAATGCCTGTTAAAATTGATCTTGAAGAAATGGCACTGTAATATTTTATTGCATGTAAGTTTTTATGGAGCTTTGTTTGTTTGATTTAACTCCTTTCTGTTTACTTAGTCATGCAGCCAAAAGATACTGCCCATCGTGTTTAGGCTTTGTAAATTGGTGTGCTGATTCGTATCTAAAGATTTGTACAGCAAATTCCTGATGTGTCACTTCCTTGCTTTTCTTTTGGTAGGCGCTGTACAATGCTGTTGGTTGCACATGTGAGCAGGACTGCCTTAGCTCATTGCTGCTGCAGTATAATCATAAAGAAAAAGGGAGCAGGAAAAATGACTTGCCACATAATGGTAGGAATCATCAATCTGAGAAGCCCAGCTCCATTGTAACAGCTGCAACTGCTGGTTCAGCTAGACTTCTTTCCCTGTCATTGTAAGATCAGGATTTCATTTTATTTTATTTTAAATTAGTTTTCCTGTGTTGGTCAAATGACATTTGCAGAGGTGAGAGAGGAAATCTCTAGTGAGAATGACTTTAGAGCTCATTAGATTACAAAGAATGATCTTCAGTACAGGTGTTATGTGAGGCTTTTTTTCTTTTTCTGTTTTTTTATAACCAGTTTTGGATACTTCTTTTCAAAAAAGAAAAGCAAAACCAGTCTACCTTACCTGTGTGTCATATGAATTAAAAGAAGTTTAAAAGCTCTCAAAGGCATGTGAAGTTGCCTAAGTGATACTCACTATTGGTCCTTATTCATGGATGCAAAATACGTCATAATTATTTATATGTATTTATAAAAGTAAAACGTGGTCTTTCCTAGTTTGTTGTGAAGGTCTGTCTCATGGAATAAAGAGTTAATAGCCCAACTGAGGAATCTGAGGGTCAAGGATAATGCTTTCTTCATTAAAAATATTGATCGGTTGTGAAAGTTGCAAACATGATGTTAACTAAAGCAGAAAGTATTTTCCTTTCATAACAGCACAATTCCTTTTGGCCCACCTGATGTCAGCATTTCACTATTTTGTTAGCCAGCCCCATAGGCGAGACGACCTGCATTTCTATTTTTAAAAACAAACCAACAAAAATACCAAAACCAACGCTTCTGCCACAGGGTAACACCAAAGATGCTCATCAGTGTTTCTCCCTTGCAGGTCATATTCAAGCTATTTTCTGCCAGTTCCAAAAGTAAATAAAACTTTCTAGGTAAAATGTGCACTTAGATGCTGAATGAACTAACCTGGAGGAATATTCATGTTTCTTGATGTGTGTGAGGCTGCAGATCCCTCTGTATCTAGACGGGATAATTAGTGTTTCTGCTAAGCCCTAGAGAAGACGGGAGTGGCGTGTGTTTCTCAGAGCTTTTCAGAATGTGTGGGGGTGTAAATTGTGAGGTAGTTTTAGAAATGTAAAAGCAAAAAGTACACGGATTTATTCTGGAGACTAGTGCCAAGAGTTGAACAGGTTCTTGCATTAAATGTGGTATTGCTGAGCAGAGAAAAATAGCTGTTTACCTAGCCGGGCCCTGAAGGAACGCTCCAGCAGCGTGCTCCTGTTACTGCTCTGCCACCAGTTTTTTGTTTTTTTTTTTTTTTTAAGTTAACATTCGATTCTCTCTTAATGAACTGAGCTCTGGCTTCTGAAGTTGCTCTCGTACAGTTGGGATCCCTTCCTATAGCTTGTTTTTGCCGTTGTTGCGTTCCGAGTAGTAGGGAAGAAGGAATTTGACAGTGCAGGAGAATACTTGCTGCTGTACATCTGTCCGACCACAGACCTCCCTAACCTCTTGGACCACTGGCAATAACTCCAATTAACAAGATTAAAGCTTTGTGTTAGACTCACTAATCACTACAAAGAAAAAAAAGGATGACAAGCAAAAAAAATATTATTGTGCAGACCCATTGATCCTGACCGCCTCTTGAAGTTTAAAGAGTTCAGTGATCTTGCAAAACCCTTTCTCTTTAAATCTAGGTCTCAAGAGAAGGGAGAGGTACATCAAAGAGTAATTCAACTTCAGCTGTGTAGATTTTTTTTTTTTTAAGGACGTAGGAGTTGGATTGTTCTGTTTCAACTAGAAATGAGATTGTTGCATCATAGAAACTAAATTTGCTGCGGCAGCGAATACGAGTTAATTTGACTAGGCTTGTATCATCTAATGTCTCCCAGCAAGATTCGATGTACACTTGTACTCTGTTTCTCTCCTACTTAAATTGCTTCCCCTCCCCCATTGAATCCTGCTATTTGGTGAGTTATAGTATAAGCAACAAAATGTCCCTTGCTGATTTTTACATTACTTCATCTTTCCGAACTTTCCCCAAAAAAAGGGAGGATAGAGAATGTTAGCTTTTGCCATACACTGGTAATTCCATGGGCTGTTGTAAAGACCAGAAGTAGATTGGGTTTAGTCCTTATAAACATATTTTCTGTGCTTATTTTAAGGATGTTTGGGATGAAACTATTCAATCATTTGTCTGAATTTGTAAGTAAAATGCAAAAATAATACTGTTGCAAAATACTGGATGTTCCAGTAATAACCCCTGCACCATTCTTTTCCTACAGTGCCTGTGAAGGCACTAACCTCATTCTCATTGACTTTTAAATGATTTAAGAAAAATACATGAGGATCTGCAAAAGAACGCTTCCAGTGGAACAGGCAGGTTTTGATAATTAAGAAGAGCAAGGTTTAGATTAGCCATAAAACAGTTATTTAAAGCTGTAGGGAAAGTAAGGCACAAGTGAGCATATGTATACACACAGACGGATGAACATGTACCTCTACATGTGATATTTGGAAGCATCCCCATATAAACAATATACAATACTTGCACACAGTGTGTAGTTGAGGAAAGGATGCACGTCTCCTGAATATTTCTACCGTTTCACAATGTCCTTAACTTCAGGACCAGGAAGATGACACCCGGCAGAGTTACAGTCTCAGGTATACTCTGTGCACATTGGCAGCAGCAGCATTTGCTTTGCAAGCTGATTAATTTTATTAATCAGATGTATTGTAAGGCAAAGGAGAATTAATTGCAGTTTGGTCTGATGAATAAATGTGGCTATGCTGTTATGCCTCCAAAACTTATTCTTAGTATTACCACCTGTGTGCCTGAAACTTATTTATGTTCTTTCTAGAAAAAAAGTAATCAGATAAGAATTGTTACTTTGCTTTAGATTGTATAATTTGTGCCGTATGCTAAGAAACATAATTCTGCAAAATACCAGTTTCATGATGTGGTGGCCCAGGACCTTTTTCACAATTCACAATTTATTTTCCTCTGTGTTATTAGTATTTCCTGCAACTATTGGTAAATGCATGGAAAACGGAATTAATATTTTAGGGCTGAAATAAAAATCTTTCTCTTGCCATGTGCCATTCTACCCATCTTCCCTTCCCCACTTACACAAAATTAAGTATTGATGATAATGTGTGTTTAGCCTAAAAATCATTTGTGTTCCTGTGACTTAAAAAATAAAATTGAGTGCTTCAGATTTATTCCATGGATTGTAACTAGTGGAGTTGTCGTGGGATATTTCTTGAATTAGGATGGTAGGGCTCTCTTTTTCTGTTCCCTTTTCTTGCTTGTTATAAATAATAGGGTAGCTAGTGATTAGGGTAGCTAGGAAAGCTGGGGTTCTGGGAGTACAGAAGGGTAATGAAACCTAACAGTTCATCCATCATGATAATGTGTTTTCTTGTTCTCTGATTACCGACATGTTCGTTTTTATTTGTTTTGAAGGCATTCTTTATCCTCAGTTAGGATCCAAAACCATTGCAAAATTGTATCAGATTATTCTTCGTACTCTTTTCTTGATACAAATGTTAGAATTGCCTTTCTGTAGTTGCATTAAATCCATTTGAATTGCTGCATGTTTATTTGAAATAGGAAACCAGACAGACTCACGTTGGTTAATTTTTGGTTTTGGGTCTTGCTCGCAATTGTAGGTCACTTGGTCTGGACTCTTAGTGAGGTGTTTTTGGAGAATCGGCAAGAAGAAAGCTCTGTGTTGAGCAGCAGCTGACAATTCAATTATAGCTCTTTTAGCAATGTAACTGTAATCCTTCTGCTCTGGGATCGTGTGCTGACTCATCTCTTTCCACTCACCTTCCATGTGCAAGAAGCCATTTTCTCTTAGAGCACGGATTTAAATTTCAATAGCACCCGGTGCAAACCATACACCCATACCTTCACCAGCATCACAGTGTAATTATGAGCTTAGTACCATTTATCACACGTTATAGTTTTCTTTGTACGGTGTGTACAAGTGATGAAGTTGCCTAAGATGGATATCCCAGTTCCAGAACAGAGCAAGATAACCTTGAACCTCTGCTTCCACGTGAGTCCGGAGGTGCTATTAATGGCAGAGGAAGCCACAAGACCAGTTCTGCCTGTATTTGAGATCTGAGAGGAAGGGATGGATGTTGTTTTTGAAATTATTTATCCTTTTTATGAGTTGTTAGTGAGGAATGGCCACTTGTTATCTACGCAAGCTCAAAGCTGGGATGGTTCTCAGTATCCTTTTGTGTTAGATATTACCACATACTACGTATATTCTGCCTAGGCATAGAATAAAATGCTGGGTAGGCTATGATCATAGAGGCGTATAGTTGTTTTGATACTCATCTAGTAAGAAATAGTCTTTTCCTGTCTTGAATCCCCCCCATTATCCCTCTGATACCAGGGAAGCTTACAGACAGTGAGAGTGAGCGAGAGATTTTTCTCCCCCCCCCCGTAAATGCAGAACTCACCTTAAAGTAAGGAAAGTGTTCTGTCATGAAATTGTAAATCTCACTGACTGGCAAACTCCCTGTCTTGCTGTTCTTGAGTGCCATGAAGATCAGGATGCTTTAGGGAGAGAAAGAAAAGTATTTAAACCTGTTCTGCTTGCCTGTTCAGAAGCAGAAAGAAAGGCAATGTTTTTCAGTGCTTGTAATTACTGCGGCTTTCACTGTCACAGCATGAATAGGGATGATGCTTAAAGTTTCCACTTAGCTGTTTACAAGCAATCTCCTTACGTTGCATAACTTTTAGAGTTAATTGTCGAGGTAGAAGGTCCAACCTGAGTTTCAAATAAAGTATTAGGAAGTGGAATCAAGACAACAACCTTTAAATCCTGGCAGTGTGCATTTTTTTTTTTTTTATGGTTGTGCTTGAACGCTTTAAATTGATACAGGGCACACAGGGAGTATCAGACTGACAATGACAGACGGTATAATTAACATTTGTCTAATCTTCTTCACTAGTCTGCCATTTGGGGGCTAAACCTACGTGGTAACTAGCATATCTGATATGTTCTCCAGGCATTTCCTTACCCTAGAAAATGGGGAAAAAATAGGTGTCTTTTCCAGGACCTGTATTAAAGCTAAGCATGATTAGTTTTGCGCTGATGAAATTTGCAAAACCTAAGATTTTGTATTAGAGAAACGTCTAGCTTTTCTGTGGGTGATCAAGACTGTTCACATGCTTTACAGCATTTCATTTCCCTCTGCTTTGGCCCCAGAGTCTGGAACATCTTGTGATTCATGCAAACAGGACAGAGCACACTGGGAACAAGACAAATAGGAGTAAGCATGTTGTTGCAAATTATGCTGGAAATATGCCACGGGTAAACAGTATATTTCCTGTAATACTAGGACTTGAAAAAATATTTTATTACCTGTAGGAGTAGATGGGTTTGGGAAATAGAGGCTGCTGGGATTCTTGACTGCTTTGAGGAGCAATTCTTTGGTACGGGTAGTGTGAAGAAGTAATGTAGGTCACGGGATAGCTGCCTCCAGAGGGATACTGATGGTACAAGAAAAGAGATGTAGCTTGGCTTAGCAACAAGTTCTCAATATATTTCTTTATTACTAACAACATTCAACTGTAATTCCGAGGATCTTGTCCTCCGCCTACGTTTAATAGCTGTTTTGCAATGGCAGACCTAAAGTCTTTCTAGCATGATATTGAAAAACATTAAAGTTATTAGTTAATGCTTAAGAAGTGGAAGAAACGGTGTGTATGAAAAGAAACTGCCTGGGATGTTGGCTGCTACCAGACCCTGTTCAAGTGTGTTCTGTGTTGAAGTGTGTAGAAAAAGTACTTGCTTTTATTATTGCCTGTTATGCTTCTGAGTTCTTGTGAAGAATGGGAGTCATTGCACCCTACCTATTGTTTCCAAATAATGCATAATTTTTTTAGATCCCCCATCAGCTATCCCTATTCTAGGTGAAGTATCTTAACCTGCTCAGCCTCCCCCAAAACATTGCTCTATGTGGACAAATAAATTAATGCTGTAATTTTATTTATACAAATAAAAAGGAAAGAACAAGCTACTTTGAACAATGTGCATCATAGAAAAATATACCTAAGTAAAGCCACTGAAAGTGTAAGAAGCAGCAGAAAAGTTTTGCCTGAGCCTAGTTTGTTTCTGTGCTGTTTTTTTAGCTGGAGAGGGATACACCAAGGCCAAAATCCAGAAAAGCATCCCAAAGCATCCATTCTGTTTGCTACTATCAGGCAAGACAGTAAAAAAAACAACAAAAACAAACCACCAAACAACAACAACAAAAGCTTTTGTTCACGAAGGGCATCAGAATATGTATTAAAATGAATGTATTATGGAATAAGTTAGTAATGTCATTCCCTGGGTCAGGAGAGTGGCTGATGAGACATTTCTTCCTTCCCTGCCTCCGGGAGCCCAGACGGGTTCTCGTGTTGCCTGACTTGTGCTGAGGCTGTGAGGCTGCTCTGTAGGATCCCTTCATAATCAACGACAAGAAAAAGACTCCTCCAAGAGGCCTTAAGTCCTGTTAACCACCACCTCAAGCACTTTATGTTTCTCCACTTTCTATGTCAGAAACCTAAAGAGAATGAACAGGGCACCTAAAAGGAGATAGCGTTTATGCTGCCCTCACCCCATCCCTAGGGACGAGCAGCAGAATGCAAAGCTGTCTCTTCCAGAGGTCTCTAAGCATGTCCAGCTCTTTAGGCCAGCTTTAGTTATGTCTTTATACGATTGCCATGATAGAAATATGTGCAATTCAAAAAATAGGTAGAATGGGGCAGATATTCCATATAGATAGTCCTGATTGCATCAGAGTTTCTGCAGGTTTGCTCTCAGTTTTCCATCGCCGCAGCTGGTCACGTATTTTTCTTTTCCCAATTGCAGTTTAAACTTGCTGGCGAGCAACTTTCAAGAACAAAGAAGCACTGCCCCGCTAAGGGCAGATACCATCAGTTGGCTCTCGCTGAGGGAAAGGCTCCCACTGAACTCGGAGTGAGAGGAATTTCTGCCTCTTACAGATGAATCTTTCCAGATGCCAGGGCTAGGGCACGGCCAAAATTAGGAATCATGTCACACGCTATTAAAAATCTGCTTGCGTGCCTTCGCTAGTACTCAAAGGTTGCTGAGCCATGCTCTGGTGTTTTGCTGCTCACCTCTAGAAGTCCTGTGTCATGATTTTTTTTATGGTTCCTCTGAAAGACTGTAAGGTAGCTTTCCAGAGTTGTCAGGAATATTTTCTTGGTAATTAGTTTCTACGTATCCTTAGTTTCCTACAGCCATTCCTATTTTCAGACCAACAGCTTCTGTTGCTCTTGGTCTTCATCCCCTTAAAAAGCTTGTGAGGTTACCACGTGCTTACAAGATGTTCATAGTTTTTCTTTATTCTGGATTTTGAATAATTTATTTCAGTTTCTCAGTAATTTTATTTTTTATTTTATTTTATTGATTTTTTTTTTTTGCCTGCTTGCTTTTATCTTTTTTAACATTCAACTGCCTGAAATGGAATGTGGAAAAACTTACCGAATGCGTTAATTTGTTTGCTACAGTGAAGAGGGTGAAAGAAATGAGACATTCAGAATTAATCATGTCCTGCCACGTTAAGCTAAATACCGGGCAGAAGTGCAGGCTCCAGAGCAGCTACAAACTAATTACCACGTGCAGCTCGGTGCTGCCTGCTTTGTTGCGTTGTGTGCAGATTTTTCACTGGAGTAAAAAACTGGACAATTCATGCAATAACTCTGATTTTATTGGTTTAGTGGCTCTTTGAAAGGAAAGGCCACTAAGATGGGGCTGGTTGTGATGTTGTCACCAAAACAAGATCTGGGCGTTTTAAGGATTATTTCTGTTTTATGGGATTCATTACTCCTTTTTGAGGGAACAGAGGCTGGGGAATGGTCTGGTATGACAGGCTTGAGCTGGTTTTACAGTCGCACAACTGGCATGAAAGGTGTCAGTGTTTTATGGTGGGTGGGTAGGTGACTTCAGTGAGTGTCTGCTATTTCTTTCAGGTCAATAAGAAGTAATTTTTCATCTGAGTCACCCTTCATGTTGTGTCCAGCAAAGGGAAGGTGAGGCCATTTTATCATTTGGACAAAATTAATGAAGGAATCCACCTCTCTCATCCCTCTAATGAAAAGAGAGGCATAGTTTGAACATCCTTCACTTCAGGCTAGGGGGCCCATTCTCCTGAGCTTCGCTCCCTCCTGATTTAAATCGCTCTGTTCCATTCTCATTGAAATGTAAAGTATTAATAGTGGAGCTGCTTCATGCAAAATATATTATTTCATTTCTTCTCACTCTTACATCACTGTTCGTTTCCTACGATCTGATTACGGCACACGGACGGCAATTCTGCCTGTTATGATTTTGGCAGCTCATACCTCTCATTTTTCCCCTCTGAGTGGTACAATATGTTGCTGTGCTTTTACTATAGTAACACAAGGAAGCACAAATACTGGAAAGCCTAACAGAAACCTGCTGCCTGTGAGAGATCTGTCCCAGTGCCAAGCTGCAGGTGGATGGAGGACTTTCCTCTGGTGCAGTGCTTGTTGTGTCTTGCTCCCAGAGGATGTTTCAGCTGTATCATTGAGGGCTTTTTGGATGTGCTTAACCCCCATGGGCAGTAAGAGTACTGGTGTCAAAACGGCAGTGACAGGGGGAGGGTGCTCATTTCAGAATGAGTAAAGGAATTAAAAATATTCAAATGAATTAACAAGGTAACTGGAGCTAAAATGTGCACAAAAATGACATTTATACTGCCTGCGAGATGTATGGTGCTGTGGCACATTCATAACGTCTGTGCTGCGGTCCCAGTGGGGAGCTGGTTTATAATTGCAGCAGAGCTTTTGTGGCAAGTTAATCCTTCATCTGGGACCCATTTCCTCTAAAACAGTAATAGTCAAATCAATCAATTTGTAAATTAGGATGGTAGCGTAACATCACCTTTCTTTTTATTCTGGTTTGATTTTTGTTATTACCTTTTATGACTTCTATGAAGTCCTACGCTAACCAGAAAAAAGTAATTTAATTATGGTGGTGCTGATAAGAATTTAAAAGATAGATACCTTTGCCAAATATTACGGGGAAAAAAAAAAAAGGTAAATTCTGGCTAATGGAAAGCCAGACAAAGGGAAAAAGACAGAAGTGAGGTTATTCTCTAGCTTCCCCACATCTATTTAAGCTTCTGTACACTTCCAGAGCTTTGCAAGGTTACCCAAGGAGAGCAGTGGATATAAAAAGCCCTTTATATGGAAACTATTTGAACTTCAGCACTATCTGGATGCCCTGTGCACATTGCTCTGCCCTTGTGCAAAGTGTTGTACAAACACATAGCTGAAGAGAACCTCTGTGCCCCGGAGTTGTTAATCTGATTTAAATGCAAGGTCCAGTTAGTGGAGTGAGGCTGTCCAAGGCTGAGGGAGCAGGAAGAAATAGTTCCAGGATTTGAGAGGGCTTGCTGAGCTGCCTTGCCATGCCATCCTGCTGAAGGCTTGGACTCTCTGATGTTCAGAAGGGTCTTAAGTCCCCCAAGGTCTTTGTCCAGTGACTGATACAGTTACTCAGTCTTACTCTATTTCTCTGTTAGTGTTTGTCTTATAACAATGAGACACCTCCCTTTAAATTTCAGTAGACAGGCAGGGGATTTACAAGCATGAGACACAGCTTAATAAACGTGGAATACCATTACTGGTGTATGGAGTAATTTCATTCTTCCTTAGCAATGTTTTACAAAACTCTAAAAAATATAATTCTGAAGAAGTTATCTGTGATGGGTAATTTACTTTTATCAGTGGTCATAAAGTCCTACATTTGGCCATTCTTGTTCTTTACAGTCATTCAGCATCTGTATGCAGACATTACTTAAATTTTCTCATAAAGAAAATCACGTCAAAAACAACCATACAGATATATATATTTCTTCATTGGGAACTAAATCCTTGGGGTGAATGGTATGATTAGTATTTCAATGACTCAGGCTGGCAGCACCATATGAATTAACAATCCCAATGAAATATCCCACAGTAATCTTTTTGTTTTGTTTTGTTCTGTTTTCTTTCTATGGTTTTACATCACTGCTCTGCTAGTCATGTTTTTTATGTTTCTTGAACAAGTTGGATGAGATGGAACAATTGATCCCACAATATCAGTCATCAGTCAGTGGGATCTGAGGAGTCCTAACTCAAGTGTGAGCTTTTATATTCAAAAGTTATATATATATGAGTTTGGTGTATATATATGTGAGTTCTGGTAGTTATTTCCACCTTTCTTTCTGAAAAATAGTCATTACCTTAATTTCACCTTAACAATTTTATTTTTTTTAAATAGGGTGTTTCAAGCATGCTTTTATCTTCCCAAACATCTTTCTTAAAGAAACTTTTGTACATTACAGGGTTACAAAGTTTTGTACACTACTTGAGCACGAAAGAGGAAAATATCAATGCATGGAACATCATCTATGTTTATATATAAAGAAACAGATTTTAAGACATGTAAGAGTGATGAAAATTATTTTTTGTAATATATACACGCCCTGTATGTCAAATCTTTCAAGCTCAGTAGACCATACTCACAAGCATCTGTAAATATGTACTAACATCACATTTAAGGTTAAGAGATGCATGTATGATTTTACAAAGATTCTACATGCGTGCTGCTATGAAAATCTGAACTGACACATATTCAAATGACTTCCAAAGACATTTAGAAAAGCATTGTGTCAGTTACTCCTGTGTGTCTGTAGTATTAATGATATAGTTACATTACGGAAGAACAACCTTCATATCGTGCATTCTCATGCATCATCAGCATTGCACTCAATTATGCTTCAGCTGAATAATCTTTCACTGGGGATGATGTAACAGTCAAAAGATTGCAAAAGAGATTTGTGTGCCATCAAGCAAAAAGAGAGTGAGCATCATTGCCTTAGAAGTGTTTTTCTATGTTGGGTCTAAATTATAAGTATACAGTTACATATTTAATATTTTACTCTGAAATTAGAACACAGTAAATGCCCTGGGATCCTGAAATGCCAGTAGTTATGTGGCATTAAGTGGTCATACCAATGAATTAGCTGCTTTCAAAGCCAATTTTCTTCAGCAAAATGGTGAAAATATAAATAAGCAGTACTAAGTTCCATTTTTACAAATTACTTTTTTTTTTCTGACTGACCATTTTAAAATGCATTTAGGTATGGTTCTCTTGAGATCTCATTGTCATAAACAAAATGTCCGTATATGAACACAAACCAACCTACAAATACAAATTTAGTAGGTATTGTCTCACCTATCTTTTTGAATTATTACCATAAGTACTATGCTATTAAAGTGCAAGGAAAAAAAAATGATGTATTTCTACATATTGTACTCACCTGATGGAAGGGATGTGAGGGGCAATACATCTGCTGCACTTGAGGCTGATAGCAATACAAACCCGGCTGCCCTTCCAGTGGGGATGTCCTAAGCTTGATGTCTGAATCCTGCTAGAAAATATTCAGGGAAGGCCTTATTAGAAAAAAAAAAATCACCACAATTTAAAATAAAGTAATCCCATCAATTTATATGTTACGCTTCTTACTTCTTTGGATTTGATTTGTTCACAGCAAGTGTTGCACAGATTCTGCTTTATACTCTAGTGCAGTACAAGAAGAAACATTCTTGCATTTATATAATTACTGATTTTTAAAAAGGAAATCCCAGTCCAAATTCCATACAGAAAAACAATTCAGAAAATGTCAGTTGCAGATTTATTTTTTCCCCCACATACACAAAATGCATGCTCCACTTTTAATTCCTGAGTGTGCACGTGTCTCTCCCCTTCTTTTCCATACTCCTTGATTTTATCTTGCAGGCTGTCAGTAACTCAAGCTAACACAGGAGTTTTGTGATTAGGAAGAGGGTAAGTGGTGTAGTATTTATTTCGTAGTGCCTTTCTCCATGGGTTAAGGGACTGGCTTCAGTTTGCCTCCCAAACTTAATAAATGTGGCTAGGAATTCTCTTCTGAGAGCTGGGGACATGGGCGTTTTATTTCAAGGAGCAAATAGCACCAAACCTTCTGTTTCAAAGCAGGGTTATAATGATTATCTTTTATTTTACAGTTTAGTGTAGGGGTGCATACTGGGTTTGATCTGATATCCTGGCATCAAGCAAATGCCACATCCAGTAGTAACAATTGTCCATGCTATTTTGGTGGCCATAAGACGATTATTTTATCCAGAAATATCAACTTGCCAGCAGTTTATAAGCTATTTAAGAGCTTTGAAGTTGCATGATAACTGAACTAGTGGAGGCATTAAGAAGTAGCTAGCCTTTTCCTGAGTAGTCAGAGGTGCTTTGTGTAGGGCCACCTGTGGTGCTAGCTTTACATTCTCTGCATCTTGCAGCTCAGGAATTTGGGAAGAAAATGGTATGTGTATATATATATATTTCATAAACTGATTACAGGTTTTGCATTAGACTCATCTGATCTAGAGGATACATTATTCATCCAGGAAATAAGAGATTTAGATCAACTTCCTCCTCAGCTTGAATAGTTTCATTCTGCAGGTATGTAATCTGAAAACATCCCCTGTCCCCTGGTAAACTGTCTTAATCCATTTAGTATTTTTTTTTAACCCCTCTTTCTTTCAGTAATGCTTGAATTCTTCGTCTCACAACCATTTTAGAGCCATTGGTAAGCGCACTCTCTTGGCAGATGTAGTCACTGGTTTTTATCTGCACTATATTATAAAGATATGCTTTAAACTTTGCATTCCAGCAAAGATAGCTTGTGGAGAAACTTGTGGAGTGTGATTTCCCTTGCTCTTCAGGAATCTCTGTGCTTCCCTGGACTGCCTCTATCCAGTACCTGAACTACCCCTCATACCTTTACACACTACGTACCACAAACAGACCTTGTATTTAATTTTAAGTAGGATTAATGTCTTAGAAATTCTCTTCTATTTATGCCAAGAAAAGTGCAGGTCAGCTGAGGTTTCTTTAACAAACCTATATGCATTCCTAGATGCACGTTTCCTTGTGCTTGAAACATATAGTTTTGTGAACTTTTGTTCCTTGTGAATGCTAATTGATTGACAGTGATATAAGCCTGTTGTCAGGGAGGATTTGAATTTTTAACATTCATGTCTACTGGAAAATCCTTTCCCTTGTGCATTTTTCTGAAGGTTTTTTCAGTAGGGAAAGCAAGTAAAGCAGAGAGATTAGACAATTAAATGTAGATGTCTATCCTGAACTCCAGCTTGTGACTTCAAAAGAGACCAAATGTCTGCGTAGTTACACTGAGATAAGAAAACAACTCCAAAAGCATAATTTTGGCATTGAAAACAGGAGAACAAATGTAGACAAGATACTGACCATGACTTGTGAACTGTGATCTTGACCTGGAGTGCTGTACTGGAGACTGTTGCACCATGGTTGTTCGGAGGAGATGTTAGGAATGTGAGCTGGAAATGACTCTGACTCGTCAGGGCCCGTAGATCCTGGTAGACCCTCAAAACAGTCAATGCTTCTAGCGTTTTTGAAAGGTGGACCTTCTGGTGGGAGGGCTTGATGTGCTTCCTGGAAGACATCTTCACTGATCTGCCTCTTGTAAGGGTGAAAGGGGTTTCTGCTGCTCTTGAGAAACCTGTCATAATTTCCTACAGTACTTTCCTCGTAACTGTACCGCCTGAATTTTTCAGCGCTGAAGGAGACTTTAAATTTGTTCTTGCTACAGTGGATTCCTTGGCTTGTAGGGTATCTCCCATGAATCTGGTCCTGGACTGGAGAAGCAGGGCTGGGGCTGTGAGAAGACTCTGAACTTTTCCTTTCTGTCCTGCCGTCCGACTCATATGCTTGGCAGTTATAACTGGGATTATCCTGCAAAGAATTATTGGCATTTATTTAGGATTAGGATGAACAAGTATTTTTCCAGTACATTAAAAATTATATTATTGATGATAAATACAGAGAAGCCCTGAAAGGTCTAAAAGGCTTTCTGGTCACCCGATATCCAAAACTGTTCAAAGGCAAATTAATAAAAGAATTGAGAATTCTAATTTGTGCAACTATCTGGGAAAAACAGGATGTCTTAGGCAACTTTTGACTAGTTGATCTGACAGTTTCAGAGAAAAGATGATGTATGATCAAGTGATGAAAGATTAAATGACAGGAATATGATAAGTGCAAATCTTGTCCTATACAAGTTTAGTCAAATAGGCTTGATCTCATTCTCTGATGGTGTTACAAGCTGCCAGATACGCTGCTGGTTACATCACTTCCTTTCATTAACATAGCCACACTCATTCTCTGAGACATGCAGGCTCTAGGCAGACATTTTAACCTTCTTCCTGTCTCATCTCCTCCCTTCCCTTTTGCACTTTAGCAAAAAGAAAATAATAGCTACTGAAGGGCTCTTTAATCTAGAGGAGAAAGGCTTAACGAGGACTAGTGTCTGGATCCTGAAGCTGAGCACATTCAGCTTGGAAATTATGCATATTTTTCCTGACATCAAGGATGAGTAACAACTCGGATGCCTTTTGAGAACACATGCTTAAGTCAAGAGCAGGTTATTTTGTTCAGGGGGAAAATGAAGGGGAAAAGGTAATAATATCCTGTGATACACCTGAAGTTGGGTTATCAGATAGTCCCTTTTTCCCTTTCCCTCTCTAAATCCAACTTGCTCTTCGAATGTTTTGGGAGAACAGGTAAAGGAATATATGCCTTCATGGAAGAACCCGATTTGAAGAAGTCCCCAAGGGAAGTTAGCATAAAACCCAATGTTGTCAGCAGAGTGGAACATGGCAGAGCTTTTTCATTCATCTGCACGTGGGTCTGTGGGTCAGAGATATTAATTTAGGAACTTTGTTCTATCAGGGATTCCTGCAGAAAGCAAATCTGACCTCTGGCTTCTTATATCAACATGAACTTCTCTATAATTCCAGTACGTGTGTTGATATTTTATGTTAAATGAGAATTAAAAAAGCATGCCCATGTTTAGTAGTTATATACAGCTATATGAAAAGCAGTGCTGTCAGTTCTCCACCTGAAACTTTCATAATAGAAATGTAACATTGGTTATTTTGCTGTTTGATGAAAAATAAGGAACTGGGTGGTTTACGTAGATTTGTCAGAGTAAGGCAGCAAAAGCACAACATTCTTAGTTGTACTTCTGTTATAAAATGTTAACGTGGTGAATATAAAGGAAACAGGAGAGAGATCACTGGATTCCAAAAGAGTCAGAAGGAATTCTGTACTGCAATGTATTTTCCACTGGCAGGGAATGAACAAAATGTCTTGATGTATTTTTTTTAATTGTTATATTTTTTTATATTTTATATAAAAATATATATATTTTATATATTTTATATAACAATATAAAATATAACAATATTATATATTGTTATATATGTATATTTTTACATTTTATATTTTTAAAATGTAAAAATGTGTATATTTTTACATTTTAAGTAGAAATAGGATGAAAGTTACTTTAAGTGTAGCATTTTTACTGGATCAATATCTAGCTAGATTGCTTGTTTTGTTTTTAAAGTAATAATATATTTTTTTAAATGTAATAAGACTTGAGTAAAACATTTTTTTTTGTTATATCTGTTTACTTTTAGTTCCTAGGGATCAAATGGGAAATAGTCCATGGAGCTTAAAATCAACTTAGAACACTAAATAAGATTCCTATTCTTCAGAAATAAAACTTTCAGTGCTTACTTTGCTGCCAGTTAAGTATGATGGAATTTGGCATAGCAGCTACTAAATATTCTGAGCTTGTGTCTCTGAGGAAAGAGAACTGAACTGGACCATCTTACTCACAGTTTGCTGAACTGGGGATATTGAATCCCCCTGTGTCTTCATGAAGTCTTCTTGTTGGTCCCTTTCCAGAGTGTCCGAAGCAGAAAATTTAATATTAGATTGATCTTGAAGTAGTGAAACCATTACCAAGTCCACTTCAGATAGAAATCCTGTTATAATGAAATCAAATTACAATAAATATTGTCCTAAATGTAAAATGTAAAAGAAACCATCTTGTTACCCAACTAAACAGTAGTAGATATCCAGCTAGACAATAATGTAACCTGCAGCATTCCTAATACATTTAATATTTTTTCTCTAGCTCTCAGAGAAATGTTGTTTAGGTGTAATTACAATGAAGATGTGACAGTCTTGTATGGATTATTATTAATTAAAATATTATTTTAATAGTTTTATAAATATTTTTTAAAATATTATTTTTTAAATATATTTTTTCGACCAGTTCATAAATTAATGAAAATTGATTGGTTTGGGGTTATGCAAATGTAGCAATATTGCTTTATTGAGATACTGTTACATTAATGAACTATCAACTCTCCAACATTTTTTCGTAGTGTTTGTTCACTGTAAATTTACATTAAAACTGCAAAGGAAAAACTCGCATCGTTTTTTCATGTCATGCACATAATCATGCACTGAGTGTGTGCTCTTGTAAAGATGTCTTGTGTTTGTGGTTCAGATCTCAGGTGTATAAATCAGGAAAAAAGGCACTCCAGGAGTTAATTTACAAAGTCTTTGCCACATGTTTAAATGGCTGTTAGGTAAATAACTAAGGGGTTTATTAGGTTTGGTTAACAAAGATACATCACTTAAAAATGTGGAAAATCTATTTTGCCTTTATAGTTCAAAGAGAAATCTTTATTTACGATGAGTAAGACTACACAGCCCAAGGGGAGAAAGCACAATGGGGCTTGGAAATCAACTATGAGACCTTGAGTATATCAAGAAAAAATGATGTTAGTGAAAGTTCATCAACGTCTTGGGCACAGGCTCATCTCCCAGTAGCTGAACTGGAGGCTGATGAGACGTGCTTATAACTGATGCTCATCTTGAAAGGAGCAGGTGAGAAAACTGGCAACTTGGGTATATTTATGTGTGTATATTTGTAAATGTTCCACGCTTCTGCTCTCCTAGTGCAGCTTTCCCACTTATCTGCAGGTTATATAAAGCTGTATCTGACCTCTCTTTTATATTGCAATTCTTCAACCCAACTGCCTAATTTGTGGTCTTAAGCATTAGAATTTCATTAAAAGCTTTTGTACAGTTACAGTTCATGCCTAATGGCTTTTGCACTGCAAGAAACATTTGACAAACGATCACAAAAAGAAAAAAAAAAGAAAGAGAGAGGAAAAAAAAAAGGAGGCACTTGGTTTCAAGAAAATTTGATTAATGAAAATAAGAAAATGGGAAAGTAAAAAGCTTTGATTGCAGAGTATAATAATGTCTGAAGCTTTTCTGTTCCCATTACATTTACCACTAGGATCTGTGACAGAACCAGATAAAAAGCATTAGCTAAAGGTTTAATTCAGGTCAGAAACAAAGTGAATATCTCATGGTTATTTGGAGAGTTAATACAATATGGACCAGGAAAACCAAATGATTATTGTCATTCCCTTCCAAAATTTTTGCCAGGCTCAGTTTATGAGTTTTATTTTGCTCTCTCAGGGAAGCTGGTAGGGAAGGAGGAGTCTTATTGTCATGTAAATATTACAATAAATCTCCTCTGTATAGAGAAAGTGTTTTACTGAATAATAAATGAAAAGCAGCCTTGTACTAAAACAGTGTCAAGCTGATAACCCGCGTTTAATGGTGATTATTTAATGCTTTTGTTGAGAATCCATTTCAGAGAGATATTTAATATGGGAGGAAAAAAAAAGTCTATAATTCCAGTACTGCTTTCAGTTTTCACAGTAAGATTATCACCAATCATAGACAGTCCATTAATAACTGCCTTTCCAAGTTACCCTTACTGTAGGAATGATGGAATGAACTGTGGCTATGTCTAGCTGCCAGGGAAAAAACTTCTGTGTACTTCTTTCTCATTTCTTCTTAGTCCAAACTTCTCACTCTGAAAGTCATTTGTGACTTCATGTTCACGGATACATATCTCAACAGGCTATGAGGACAGATAGGTTGAAACTGCCCAATTAATGTACTGCAGAATTTTATTTTTTTTATTTTTTAATTTTGGGGTTTGTTTTTAAATTATGCCTTAGAGAAACTGACTTTGTATTGTAGAAATAATATATATATATAAAATCCAAAACACTTCGCATTGTGAATACGGGTTTTAGAAAAGGGAATTCAGACCACTTACTGACAAATCTTTAAGAGAGAAGAAATTGAGGTCAGTGGGGGCTGTCGATAGCCAGGATTACAACAAATCATTAGTAATGAAGTCATGCAACTGTTACTGGGCAACTGAGAACTTAAGAAACTTGTGGGTTGCCTAGATGTAGGGCTTGTAAAACAAAACAATGATGCTTTGATTTGGAAAAGGGAATTTGATTATCCCAGATGTAGCTGGAACCATTTCTCCCCAAACCCATGTCATTTTTACTTTTGTAAATGTTGCGTGACAATCCTGGGCTCCTATGATAAGATAACTATCTTCAGAAAAAGAAAATAGTGAGAAACTGTAACCTCAGCTGAGCGTTTGGATAAGCAAGGTAGCAGCAGCTGATCTATTAGCTCTGCATGGCTGGAGTCTGGTGGCACCGATCCATAGTTTAAACAATCCTTTTTTGTGTGTCTTCTCTGGCCATTGGAGGGTATTTTGTCGGTGATACACTTCACCAGAGCTCGGCACTGGGCCGTCTAAGCAATCAGAGCTGCTCTAAACGCTGTATGTTACTGTAAATGCCCTCTCCACCCCTTGGGGCTGAGATCAATTTTCACGAGAGGAAGGTGAGTTTGGATGTTCCCCAATTCGTAATTCATACTGCGTGCACGCCTCAGGCAGCTTACTGATCCTCGCTTGACACTGGCTTTTGTGATCTACTCGTCCTCTCTGCCCCCTCCCCAAAGCAGTAAATCATCATTTTTCCTCTCCAAATCACACTGGTGCTTTCCAGTGCAGGAAAGAAGCAGCTATTTGGGATTTTTTTTTTTCTTTCTGACTGTTATGAGGAAAGAAACCATCAAGTTTTACTATTTCACTTTTCTGATTGTACTTAGAAATCTGATCCCAATAATACCAAGTTCTCAATATTGCAGAAGTGACAACAGTTTTGCGTCTAAAACTTTCCAAGTATACAGGAATTTTTCTGTGTGTGATTATTTACATGGAAATTCTTCAGATGAAAAGGTTGCTATTAATGAGAATCAGATTTTTTGTTTGTTGCTTAAAATGAATGCAAGCCCTTCTTTCTGAGCCTATTCCTGATCGATATATTGACACTGAAGTTTGTGCTGGATCATGGTTGGTGATAGCTGTGATTGCTTTGCTATTTGTAATATCCTTGTCATTAAGGCTCACTCTGCTTTTAGAAAACATTTTCTGGAGCAGGATTTCAGTCCACACAACACAGCACTACGCTGTGGCTTTGCTACATCAGTTGCTTACTCTCTTCTTGCTTCTGTTTCTAGTACATATTGGACCTTGTTTATAGGATACTTGGATAGCTTTTGCAGTGCTTCTAAGTATTGTATTTTCTTATTTTCTGAGTTTAGATCTGTTTGGGAGTTGCTTTAATTTAACTATGCTATTTTTGCTTAATTCTCTCACAGTTAGTTAGTGGGTACTGCCCACTCAGACTGCCTTCTGTCTCTTGAAATAACTTTGGCATGTTTAGTTGGAGTATTTGGAAAATAAGCTTGACTCATCGGGGCCAGAGCAGCCATAATCTCAAGGATGGGTGAAGAAAGTTTGCAACCATGAGACCTTTCTGCGTTATATTACATGGGGTGTATTTGCTGCCCTCCGGGAGGGAGGAAGGTTTGGCTGTAGCTGCATTATAGCTTGCCTGATGGTACATCTCTCCACGTCGATGAATTCCTATAGAATAGTTATTCTGGGAGTATTGTGAATAATGTGAATGCTACAATATTGGACGAGTTTACAAGCAGGGAGTTATTTACAGAACTCCATAGGTTCTACTCAATTAGATCTGGTTGTGGAATAATATCTTATGAGATTGGGTTTGATTTTCATTATGGGAACTGATAGCTAACTAGAATAACAATCAACTCAGTTTCATAAATCTCAGCAGAGCAAGTTGTCTAGTGGGGTACTTCAGAGTTTAGGATTAACTCTAATGTCAATTATTATTTCCATTAGAGATCTCAGAGAAAGTAAATCAACTGATGACATCCACGTGCAGTAGTAAATTAGGATCGTGGGGGAACAGTTAATATAGATGTTACTGAAGGGAACTGAGCGCTAGAAACAAAGATGATATAATGACAAATGGGAAAAAAAAAAAAAAAGAAAAAACAAAACACAAATGAGATGCCTGGAAGTAGAAATTCTCTTGGAAAATTCTCTTGGAAGTTTCAGGGATAGGCAGTGTAGTGGTCTGCAGTGTAATCCACTAGAAACTTTAAGGGCTGCCTGTGGACAATGCTGAGCATGAAATGATCGCTGTGTACAGCACAGAGACACGGGGCAATCGCCACCATGTTCAGATTTGCTCTCACCCAAGAGCAGTTAGGAGCTCTAAAACATCCGGATGCTTTCTGGTAGGTGGAGAGAAAAGTGGAGTGTTTGCAGCAGGTGTTTAATCTGCTAGGAAAATACACTTATAAAACTCTTTAAAAAAAAAATAATAATAAAAATGCATTTGTCCTATATCTATTGCATAGAAACAAACAATTTAAGAGGCAGATCCAGGGCATTCCTTTGCATGGCTAAACATAGTCAAATACTTAGCCAGTGTCACTGTGGTTCTTAGCCCAGGTTCCCGTCTTTACACCAGAATTTTAGCTTTTCTTTTTAGTTTATATTTTATCCTCCATCTGTTACTTATGACACCCGCTGTGAGGAAAGAGGAGCTTGCTCATTCCTGCAAAGGACTTTGCGATTTACTAGATTTTCATTATATTTTTCCTCCTCGCCATTGTCTCTTTTCCAGACAAAAGCTTACTTAGTCATTTCTCATTCTGTAGCCATGCCAGACCTTTTATAATACCTGCAGCCCTTCCCTGAACAACTTGTAGCTCTGCTAACTCCTTGCTGAGATGGGGAGGCCCAAAGCTGTGTGTAGTATTCACACCAACGTGTTTACACAACAGATTCTCTCCAGGTGCACAGCAACAGACAAAAATAAATTAAAAAAAAGTAGACCACAGGTTTTTTTTCTCAGCTGCATTACATATCCTATTCATTTGGGGTACATATTTTCTCTCTTATGCTAAACTATTCATTTGTGCAGAAATAGAAAGTGTGGCAGAAATTTATGTAGTATGACTGAGATAAGAATACTGTCACAAAATCCACTTTTTTTTTCTAGGCTGGCTAGATCCATCATTCAGGAAACCCTTGCTGTACAAAAAGTCCTTCACAGGTGTTGAACCAATTTAATTATCTCTTGCTGCATCCGTACTAGCCAGAAAAGGGGAAGTTTTTTAGGGATTGAAACCAATATTTCATAGTTAGCCATTGTTATTGCTACTTCAATAACTTTTATCTAAAACTTTTATACTTCATCAATTATAACTGTCAATTATAAACAAAAATGTGTTTTGTTGTCTTTTTATGGTTTAACTTTGAATCTCATTGGTGCAGGTTTAAAAACAGTTATTCCATGTGGGGCTTTATAAGCAAAATTAGGCTTCAGAGAAAGGAATGAGAAAACATGGTTTTACAGGTTGTTTTGTAAGAGTTTGCCACTTTAGTCAACAGAACCTGTGCATTTCCTGAACCAGACATAAGCCAGTTAAGGGATTTTGCACGCTTATAAAGTTGCCTGTGTAACATTGTTTGAAAAATACTTTTTATAAAGAGCCTGTGAGATTTATTTTTTCAAATTTTCTTTAAAAAAATAAATAAAAAAAATAATAATAATAAAAGAAGTAATCTTGTCAGCAGAAAGGGAACTTATCATGGAACAGAAATCAAACATGGGAAAATTTTAGCAAAGAAGGTGAATGGCTTTGAGATTTGGACTTGGTTTTCCCCACGCCTTTTTGCTCTTCACAGAAACACCAATGTATCTTTCCAACTACACCAGTTAACCTAATGAAAAAAGATCTTAGCTCTCCCTACCAGCTTTGCAACTCTTATGGTATTTTCAGAACCCTATCCTTTGCATACTCTGTCCTATTTTCTGGATGAATGATTGTGCTGTTTCCTGAATGAGAAGTATGAAATTTCATTGCTTTACACTAGACATCTAAGCATGAAGTCAGACTCGATTCCAAGAGCTGAAGTAGTTAATATGATACAGAAACTGTGATTCCTTCATGAATAACCGACTTGGTTGGCAGGTAGAACTAGCACAAGAGATAACGGCAAAGCCTGTTCATGGGCTGATCGTAGCAAGTATGTAACTGAATTCAGGGCGAAGTTTTACTCTCCAGCAGATCTGGGGAGTGGCAGCGTACGGATGCATGGGCAGCAGAGCCATCGGTTCAATGATTCCTAAAAATCTATAGGAAGAGGCAAAGGTAAAGCAGATATAGACATAAAATTGAACTGCAGAGAAACAGATAATTTCTTGTGGTTCAAAAGTTCATGAGCTGCACTTTGCTGAAAGCTAGGAGAATATGCTGGGGAATCATCGCTCTCCTTTTCTGCAGTTGTCCCTCAGTTTCTCCATCTCTGCTTCACTCTTACCTTTTCTGTAGCCCTGTTTCACATCACCTCATTTCCCTTCAGAGTCTCTCTCTCCTATCATTTTGTAGTTTGTCTCTTCCTAAGTATTTATCCATCCTCTTTCCTTCCTACTCGCTGCAATGAAAATCCATGTCACTTTCTTCCATCACATTATTAGTTCTTTTGATAAATTCTATATCCATTTCCCTTCTGCTATGGCTAGTCTAGCTCCTGGCAGTTTCTAAAGTAGTCTATGAACTATTCACAATATTTTCTATTAAAATTGTCTTGTCTAGAGTTCACCATTAAATTTTAATTGAAACGCAAATGTCAGTTGGCTTTAAAGACAAATGCTGGGAGATTAGATTGGTTAAAGTTTCAAAAAATGTGAGAACCAGAGGGGCATAGTAAGTAACGTGGGTCAGGAACTGTCAGGTACTCCGTACACAACATATAACATGTTATGGCCCTTGCTTCTTATGTGCTAGTGTAATAATAATGATTAATGCAAAATGTTCCCTCGAACAAACTATTGATAGCTTTAGGGCTGTATGGAATGTGATGTACCCTATTAATCCTGTCTGGAAACACATGTATTACACAGGGGAAACGTGGGGGACACACGGCACAGATCCTTCAGTAGTCTCACAATTTATTTTACGTTCCTTTTCTCTCGGTGAGTCATGCTCATCTCCCTGTGACTTGAGAGTTCATCTTGGGATCTCATGCCATCTTTCTGTCTTTATGAGAAGGTGTGTATGATGATCCACCCTAATGGTTTCTGTTGCTGGCTGTGGCAGCATGTTTTATGACGGGTGTGGTGCATTCCCATTTTCTCTGTTGTGCATGCACAGTATTCACCTTGCAGCCCCACCCGTGGCCACTCCCACCCTCCCACTGGGAATCGCCCACAGTAAGCTCTGTAATTACCTTTATTTGATCTGAGGAATGGATTTGGGAATCTTATTTGCACAGTCGTAAGCCGAGGATGTTAAAAAAAAAAAAAAAAAAAAAAAGGCACAACAAAAAAACAGAAAAAAAAACAGCTTTGAATGATTCACTGAGCAGCGATGTGTTAAGTCGGGGAACAGCAGAGCCAGATAACCAAGCTCAGGGGCTGTTTAACTGAGGTGTTTGGGGAATTTTTGCTCCGAAAATATCTGTTTCTGTATAGAAGGAGGGATTTCACCTGTTATCCTCTGGTTTGAGCTCTTGATGTCAGCAGGCAGAGCTGCTCTAAGTCTGTAAGTGACAGTTTTCATTGTAACAGGTTCTGTTAGTTTTACACTGAATTAAACCGAATCAGTGCAAACCATGGTTAGTACCTGTTTCACATGTTCAGCCTGGGTTATGCAGTCTAATATACACTGGCCTCTAAAACTCTCAGAGAAGAGAAATTGCATGCAGCCAGAAGAAACGCAGCGCTAGTTCAAGCATTTAGTTTCTGGGGAAACCTTTGGAAAGAAAATACACACACACACAAAAAAACAAGACTCAGGCTCCTGCTTTGTCTTCTTAAGATCAAAGGTCTTTCAGCATCCACCTAGCAACTAGTAACTAATTCAGCTAGCTCATAGAAGCACAGCTGATTTGGAGTGATGTATTCTGCTGACACCTATTCCTAGGCATGCATGAAAAATGCTGCGTATAAAGTAGTGGAGATGGAGGGAGAGGTAATGGAGAATAGGAATTATTTCTCCGGAGGGAACCCACCCTCCAGTCCTAGCAATAGCTTTCTGTCCACAAAACTTGGTTTTATTTATTCAGCAGTCAATATTAAGTAGCATGTTCAATTATTTCAAACGGGTATACTGGATCTTTTTCTGGAAAGGAATCATTATAAAGAGATACACCAGTAGATTTATATTTCCTTTTTTGCCAGTAGAGAAAAATGTTAGAAATGATGTAAAAAATCCTCTCGTTATGCGAATTAGAACAGCAACAACAACAACAAAAAGAGTGGAAAAAAGCATCTTCCCCAAACTGAACTAATAAATATGATTTAAAATTTTTAAACTGATCCCATTGGTAGAGATGAGGAATATATATTAAGTCTCTTACATAATCCTTCTAAAGGGTTAGAAATAGTGGGCACATGAATAAATGCCATTTGATATATACGGTAACAATCAGTATGACTTTTGTTAAAGGAAATCGTGCTGAACAAACTTACTTTTAAAAACTCAGCAAAAGCGTGGTTTAGGGAACTTCAGCTGATGATAAGGTTACCAAAAAAAAAGCTTTTGGCTAGATACTTCATCACAAGGTTTTAAGGGAACTTAATAGCCACTGATATCCTGGATATCTACCTGCAGAAGAGGTCTTTGCATGGATTAATTAATGGGTTAAAAGATAGAAAATGAAAGGTAAAGGTGAGTGTTCAGCTTTCACAAGGAAAGAGGTGCGATCTTCAGAGGTCTGCTGAGACTGTTGTTTAATGAATTCACAGACAACCTGCAAAAAGAGATGAGCAACGCTATGATAGATTTGCTGATGGTACTGTTATTCTGAATAGTTAAGGTGGAGATTAAGAGGGAGGAACAGCAAAAAGACCTTATGAGATTCAATGATGGGATATCCAGCTTTATAGGAAAACCTGAAGAGAAGCACAAAAACATCGTTTGCTAAAAAATCATCCTTCTTTAAGGAGAAAAAAAAAAAAGTGCATTTAGTTGACCGTTAAAACTCAAGAAAAAGTAGGTATAGATAGGTCCTTGAAAACATCAGCTCAATGCTAATAGGAGTCAAATGCTAACAATTGTTAGGGGAAGAGGAGAGAGTTGTACAGCACAGGTTGAGGAAAGGGCTGCAAATCTCATCAAAAGTCTGGACCTGCATCCATGTGAGGAATGTGTAAGCAGGCTTAGGCCTGGAGAAAATACGATTGGTGGTGATGATGGTGAAAAAACGAAAGAGATGCATTAAGTCATAGGTAGTAGCATGGAGAGGGTGAATAGGGATTGAAGGCAGTCTTCTAAACCAACAGCTGTACACCATCCAATGAGCCAACGTGGAAGGAGATTCAGAACTAGCAAAATGAGCTGGTTCCTCATGCAGAGTGTAGCTGAGCTGTGCAAGACCCTACTACAGGTCACTGTAGATATATATTATAATAATAATTGCTTATATTCGAGGGATGGTTGACAAGGGACAAGCTCACAGAAAGGAAACTCTTTGTGGCTTATTAAATACACAGACACTAGCTCCAGTTGCAAACTGTGTTTGCTCTGTTTCCATGATTTTCTCCAGGCACTGAGTCACATCCATTGCTGGAAACAGACCTAGATAGGGCTTTGCTTTCACCCAGGACAGATGTTTTTCAGTATCAAGTGCACAGCATTGCACACTATTTTAAGCTCATAAAACCAGGCATGTCATACATTTCAATACCATGAACTCTCTGCAGTGTAAAAGGTGATGTATTTCAGGGAAATGCAGCTACCTGCCAGCAGATGTAAACAATCTAGTTTAATGTCTTCTGCAAAGTTAGTGAAAAGGGGGAGAGAATTTAGACTGAAGAAATAAAAAGGCAAACACCTGACTATCCCCACTCCTTCTTTCCCTGTCCCCCAGCTTATGAAGTCATTCACACCCTAACATCAAGTTGAGAACCGAATTTTGTAATTTAAAGCATCCCCTTTGCAATACCAGAAGGAGCAAAAGACAGCCAGCCAGACAGAAGAATAAATGAGGGCCAGTTTGGAGATTAAAGAACCTTATGGGGAAATATGGCCTGACATTGTTTTGCAAAATGAGTAACATACAAATATGCTAATCCTCCAAGAGGGAATAACTGCTGAGAACAACATGAAATGCAAGTGACTTGAAATTAGTAAGGCTAAAAGAGGGGAGGAGGGAGAAGGAAAAGCAAATCCAATATGGTGAACAAAACAAGAAATTGTGCGTGAAGGTGTTAAACTTCCTAGAAATGATTATGACAATTCTTTGTAAGCCTTGGAAATATAGTTTCTTCTTTTAACGTAAGTACAAAAGAAGTTCATTTAAAAAAAATAAAAATCTGAAAACAAGGAAAGTTATAAAACAATACATACAACTAAAATCACCCTTATTTGCAGCTCTGCTAACAGCATAAGTGTCCCTAAAACTGTAAATATTGCCATATCCGACAGGCTAAATTGCACCAAAGTTCATTCACCCGCTTAACCTTCTCTCTGCCTCACTGTAAAGTAACCGGTGTTTGTTCTTCCACTTCACCCTCCCCACGTTCCAAGGACTCATTCCTCTGCTACACCCACCAGTTTTCCCAGTCCCTAATTTATTCCTAGAGTCTATTTCTGTTTCATAAGCACTGCTTCTTTACTGTTAAAAGCAAAAGTATCGAGAGCAGCTGTTTGATTTTAAGTTGATTTTCTCCACTTATGCTTTTTAACTCTTTTAGTGAAGTTCTTTAAGCTTTGTATGTCCTCTAAAAGAAGAGCAAAACAGAACTAAGTTTCTTTCCTCGGTTCTCTATATTCTTGCTTGTTTAAAAACACATTGTTTAAGCCAGCATGATTTGAATGCTTGATATGAAATTTTGACAAAATAATGTAATTTGTCCACCCAGGATAAACTTTTCAGCAGGGGACCATCTGACTTGTGAAAGGTGATGTGCTTTTACACAAATTTACTAATATATATTTGGCCATGATCTGATTGTGCACAGCAAAAAGCACTCTGAAAATACACAAATTTGTGGCATGCATACCCTTATTTGGGGGCTTAGGTTTATCTCTTCAGGGTTTATATTTCAAAAGTAATCTGTCAATAGCTTATCTAAGAAATGGAGGCTATGACAGCAGCCTCTTACATGCTGAAATATTTCAACTTTTAAAGGAATATCTAAAGCAATAGAGGATGTCCTTCAGGAACTATATATGTATGCAAAATGTCATGTTTACTTCCGACTATTTGTTACAAATTCCTAATTCTGTTTGTGCCTGTCCTTCAGGGTATGCAAGTATCCTTTATTGATAACTGATGCTATACATATATTTTTAATTCTCTTTGCCCAAAACTTTGTCTGAAATCTCTTACAGCACAGCATTTTCTTTAATAAATAAATAAAATTTAGATGAAACAAGACATGGAAACTAGAACGCTTGACGTTCACAGCTTTTGTAGGAGAAATTCAGTTATGTCACACAATGGATAGCCCGTTCTTCCCTACATTTCGGTTATAGGAACACCCCAGTAACTTAAAAAAAATAAAATAAAATAGAAATTTCCTTACCACTAGACATAGTGTAATAGCACGCTTGGAATACAGGAAAGAAGTTGAACAGAAAGAGCAAACATCCAAAAACTTGGTGTGCAGAAACTGTGTTTAGCAGTAAACAGTCTGGGTGAACAGTCACTGTTTCTCTGAGGAAGCATCATTTAAGCAAATGTGTTGAATTATGTACACCTACTTGATGCTATTATAAAGTTAGGAATGGAGATGACAATTAGAAATGAGAAAAAGGCTAAAATTAAACAGAAATCATAAAAATCCTGCGTTTTCCCCCTGTATTTCTACAGCATGTGACGCATATATCATCACACAGCTTAGAAAGCACAGAGACTCTGAGGCACTTGTGCTCTGTAACAGATTTTCTCTGTCCTCTCCTTAGTGTGAAAAATTAATGCCATTATTGAAGTGGAATCCTGTGTTTTTGGGAGCAGCTAGATATCAAGAGGTTGGAACTACGCTCATTTCTTCTCTTAAAATATTAAATTTCAATGGTACATAAAAGATAATGAGCTGATCTAAGGGGATAACCACATTAAAGGAAGATGTAAAGTTAAACATACTACAAAAAACATTGTTTTCTTATACATAAAAAATAATGCAAATTAAACTTTTTATAGGTGTTTGTTTCCAACGCTTAAAGCACAGTTGATAAAGAATATTCATTAGGTATGGTTTCATACCATTGCTAACTCTTTTCTCAGAATGGTAACTTCAGGAGGAAGAAAGATTTGAGATACTAAAATGTATTTATATTTTATATTAAAAAAGAAACAACCACAAATCTCTGTCGACATTGATGGCAGAGACTGCTCAAATTTTTCCTTCCTTTTAAATACCTCTGTGTGTTATACAATTCTTTACTCATTGTGATGTTTTAACTTTTTCAGGTGAACTAAGCAAATATAAAGTGAATTGATAATATGTTATTTTGGGGAACTATAAACAGTCATGCAAGCACAGAACACAGAGGTACAGACTGAATGGAAGGAAAAATGTCAGGAAGGGAAAATAGGGTCCTGAGCAAAGAACATGCTGCTGGGAGACTGTATAGATATTTATTCCTGAAATAATGTCTTACAATTAAATAGGATGTTTTATTTTGGACTTTTTTTTTTTTTTCATTCCCATATTTAAACCCTTTGAAGTAATATTTCTTCCAACTGAGACCAGAGCTTTGTATTATGATAGCTATCGGTTACGAATGGTGGATCAAGCTTTAGAGTCAAGGAAAAGATTTGCGTTTGAGATTAGTTTTATCTGAGGCTGTGTGATATGAAGCCTGCACGAGCAGCTTTTGTCAACCATAGTCATTTGTTGCTGGTGAAGGGGCCAGGCAGCGCTGAAAGCAACCTCATGCTTGGCTTTCTTTGTCACCTTGCCCCGTGGTGGCCGCAGCTTCCCACGGCAGATCCCATGCTATGGTCAAAGACCATTTTTCTCCTATGAGGTGTTTCGTTTTCACAGCTGTTGTTTCCGATCTGTAGCAAGATCTGATTAGCAGGGATATTATTGGAAAGCTTCATGGAGGCACGGGGAAGCTGAGGTTGGAAAAGACCTCAGTTCATCCAGCTCTACTCCCCCTGCTCCAAGCAGGGTCAGCTGGGTTGAAGTGGAGAGAAGAATATCAGCAGGAAAACAGATTAAAAAAATAAAAAGCACATGCCTAATTTATTCCGACAGTGAAATCTAGGGCCTGTGTCTGTTACAAAAAAACATGTGCTTGAACCTTAAATATTACTAACGAATGCATCATCGAATCTGACTTGCTAAACTAGGGCAAAAGAATTCCTCATCTGGGTTCACTTTATTCGCTTTTCTGTAAATTATTCCTTTCTTTCTCTCCTCTCAAGTTAAATATTGCCACTTATCACTTCTCCTACTGTAGTTTTTATGGATCTTACATCTTGTGAGAAACTCAGTCCTGCTGAAATACTGATTATACAGGAATCACAAATATATATATATTTTTAATCAAGAATGTCTGGTTTTGCATTTGTAGTCATGAAATAAAGGTGAAAACTTTGATTTTTATAACATCTAAACCGGAAGCTAGTATAATAGATCCATCATACACTTTTTAAGAATTACATGATGGTTACAAGACTTGATTATCCATATTGTTAAATTCAAGAAGTTCACCCCTGGTACATCCTATCTTTAGATTCAGTGTGTGCTTATTTCCAGTTTGCACATTTTCATTCTCTCTTAAATGTTTCTTTGCCATTCTTTCTCAAATCTTTTAGCTTAATAGTATCCTCGCATGTGAGAAAATCTTCTATTCACCCATACTCAAACTTTTTCTATTTTTGTTGATTTTTTTTTTTAAGTGACTTTTTCTGTGGAGACTTAAAATGGTGAGGAGTACCATTACTTTAAGCCAAATATTGCAGTCCTCTTTGCAGTCCTTTTGAGTCACTACATATGCGTAAGTAAACCTGGCTTGTTTTCCCTGTTGAAAACAATCCCCTGTTGTATATTTACAGGGTCAGGGAGGAAAAGAAAACAGGTATGGCTGAATTAAGCTGTCCCCTACTTGTTTTTTGGCTCTTGTCTGCTGAAAACTACTGCTAGGTAATGCTCAGAACTCTCGCTCTGTGAGGCTGGACAGAAATCCAGGAAGCCATCACCAGGTTTCTAGTGAGTCTTTCACTGAATGAAATTTTTGTGATACAAAGAATTTTTCCACCTGATTATAGACTGAACTGGTATCTACCTATGGACAGTAAATTCCCATAGTCTTAAATAAGTAGCATTATTGCTCAGAAGACTATGTGCAGGCTACCCTGAACAGAGTACGTTGTGTTAATGGCTAATCTTGAAAATATTACTCCTAATATGTAACTTTTCCATGCTTTAAAAAGGTTCTTATAAAAGTGTTTGGCAATGGTATTTCTTGCGTCTTAAGAAAGCAAACCTCAGATATCACAAAGTTGACCCCAAATCCCATACGGTAGCTCAGGTGTTCTCCAGACACTCTGCATTTCAAAGAAAAAAACAAACAGCCCCAAACCATTCCTGAGTGGAAAAGTAGGGCACACATTAATTAGTGACCTTAAAGCACAATGGAAAACTAACGGGGCAATGCCAAGTCAGAGTATGAGAAATTTGGGAATATTAATGGTGTTTGCCTCTGATCTCATGCACTGAGGAATACATCTGTTCTCACCTCCCAGGGGACAAGGCTGAGGCTTTTTGACGTCTTCAAGTTCAGTGGACCTAATTAACTTCCTTCTTGTGAATTTAGAGAATTGGCTGAAGTAATGACAGAGCTGCAAGTCTTTGAGAATTCACTGAGTACGAGTGCCATGTGAGAAGAGTGAAAGGAGGCAAATACAGAACCTGTCTTGAAACTAGAAAGTATGAGAGGATTACAGCTAGCTGATTTAATTTCAATTCCCAGAAAAAGTATAAAATACAGTAAAAAAAAATTAAATCAAACTAAGGAAACAAAGACAAAAGGAAAAACCATAAAAACAATTGTTGTACTAGTGTAGTTTGCCTCTATACTGGCCTTGCAGGAAGAAGCAGGGACATACACGTAATACAGCTTGACATTACTGAGGCTTTTACACTGTCTCCCAAGATATTTTCATAAGCGAACAAAGAAATGTTATTTTAGGAAAATTCTAGTAATGAGGAGGTAAAGCTGGGTGGAAAACAGTATGAAGAGTAGTTACTAACTAAGTATTATGAGTGGATTTGTAAAAGAGTCGGATGCTACTTGGTGTTTTCACTGATGACTTGTGTGATTGACTGGAGAGGAGCACTAATCAAACCTGAAGACAGCATGAAGAGAGAAGGCTTTGCATATGTATTTGCAGGAGAGGATTATTACTCAGGAGGAGACATGAAAAATGATCTGAAGCAAGTAAAATGCAGTTCAATAATAACTAAGTTCAATGTCTAGGCAGGAATAATAAACCTCACAGAAAGTGAATGAGAACAGGTGACTAGGTAGCAGTTCTGCATAGGAAGATCTCAAGGTTTTAATGGGTTACAAACGGAACCTAAATCAGCCAAAACATGCTTTAATGTAAAAGGCAGACATGCTTGCAGGTACGAGGTGCTTACAGAAGTGCTTGCTGTGAGACTTAGGATGCTAGCTCCTCTTGGTGTTGGTAAAGCATCAGCTGAAGGTTGGTGTCCAATTTTGTCACCACATTTCAAAAGAACAGACTCCAATCTGGAGTCTGTAGGTGAGAGTGGTCAGAACCTAGAAGATGTGTCCTATGAGGAAAGATTCACAGGATTAAGCTTGTTTAGTCTGGGAGGGAATTCATACTGAAGGACATTCCAGCTCTTTCCCCCCTCTGGTTTGCTATTCTTTTCTGCACTTGGGAGGACAGTGCCTAGCTGTTTAATTATTCCAGCTGGGAAAATAGTAAATTATTTCCTTCTATGAATTACTTACATTCCTGGGAGAACAGGTTCCTGTCTAATATTTCTGGCATCCTACCATTTGCCCACAGAGGGGAATGTTGCAGGGACCTGTCCTGGCAGGTCTGTTGAACCAGCAGTTAAGAGTTTGCAGGGCAGGGATACCTACCCATTCCAGGAGTAAAGTACGGGCTAGGTGTGGAAGTTGTAAGCTGACACTAGATGAGCTCCTTTGAGAGGCTCTAACAAACTGGTGAGGCAGCAGTACAGAGGGAAACAAATTGGGTTAAAATGACAGCATGTTTAGCTTCATTACATGACTCTGATGGAACCTCACCCTATATGCTTCATTCATTTCTGAGCACTTCACCAACAGAAAGATAATAATGCTCTGGATTGCAGTAGCCCTGTCTCATCCAAACATCTTAAAATGATTTTACATATATTAACTAAGCCTCAAAAGACACTGTTGAGATTTGTAAAGGCTCTACAGGGATCACTTTACTAACCGCATGTTTAGCAGCTCCCTTCGATACTTACACAACATTTAACAGGGCACAAAGAATGCAGGTTTTATTTGAAAATGTTGTGAAATTTAGGTAAGCTACGTATAACACTCTTAGGCATTATTACCTCATTGGTATAATGCAAAAGATTATGTTGTTCTGTGGACAACCTGAAGGTCTTGCATTGCAAATAAAACAATTATTCTATACTATTTGCTTAGACAAACAAAAAAATTCTATACTGTTTGCTTAGAGTACATGGTTCTTGTAAGCATTGGATTGAAAGAAGAATAGTGTCAAATAGGCAAAGAATAATGACATATAGGGTTTTGGGAAGAGGCTGCTTGCAAGACAAGCTTGGCATACTGCATTGTAGTGAGGGGTCTGAGCTTTCTGGGAATTGTGAAAAAAAACACTGCTAGTGTCTCATGTATGACCAGGGGACTGAGATGCACAAGAGAGGTGCAAAAAATGGGCTCTGCTGTACAGGATGCAACTGGTTAAAAGAAAAAAAAAATCTTTGGGCTTTAGTCTGTAGGGTGAAGAGCCAGTTAGTGATGCAGAAGAGCAGCAGGCTATGACTATGAGGGCATGACTTGAACTTTTATTTAAAACATAGCAAAAGATTTAATTTTTCCCCTAATTTTTTTCAAAGTGGCAAGGTGTCTTTGATAAATAGAACTTGCCACAACAACTTAGGTTTTAGTCCTGAACGTGAGCAGCATCCTGTTGTCAGCGCCATGTTAGGGCATTGATTCAGCAGTGACTCAGAAGAAAGCAGCACCTCACAGCTCTGCTTCCTAGGGCAGGCAGAATGATGCCATTCTGTGGTGGTTTCTTTGTGTGCTCCTACTCACGGTATTCCAGCCTCTTTCAGCCTTGCATGGAGTTTGGGAATTGTCACCTTGCTTTCAAATTTTAGCTGAATGGAGAATAGCCTCAGAAAGATGTGGCAGCGGCCATACTCACAGATGTAGTAGAGGAGGATTTTATTTGTACCTCTCACTTAATCTGCATTATCACCATAATTAATCTCTTTGTATTTCAAGCTAATGATTTTCCAGGTGCAGGAGAGCAGAGAGGTGTGTTTGACCCAAATCATAAAGCTCAGCCTTTCTGAGTAACAATAGAGGACTTGGTCACACGCAGTAAATCCTATCTGCTTGGAAGTTACCTCCGCTGGCTTTACTCTGATTTATAGGCACCGATCTACCAAATACTGTTTCACTTTTGCTACATCCAAACCAACATTTTTCCTTGCTTTCTAATGGGCACAATCAGAAAGAGCCAGCTTCCAAAGTTTCTGCATGAGTGAGGAGTGAGCTGCTGGAGTATTTTGCATCTGTAATTGGTTTATAAACAGGACAGAGAAGTACATGTAAAAATTATACACACTCTGCAGTGCTTTGACTCCCTGCCTTCCAAAGGCTAAATACATGTTTTGATATATATATTTTTTGAATCTTTATGCCTTTTAAATTTTATTGCATAGATAACTGCAGAATGTCTGACTTCAGATCTAGCTGTGGTCACTGTGGGCTCTACTCAAAGGCTCTTTTTCTTTCTAGGGTGAATCAATTAGCAATATGTTTTGCAGGACTTGAAAATTTGTTTTAGATTTTTTTTTTCTTTTTTGAGGCTGCATCACTGTCTCCCTGTGCTTGTTCGCTTAACAGCCTAAGAAACTAGGTTATGGGAGCGATTTCGTGATTGAAAGAAGTTCTGCATAACACCGCTACTTGTGTTAAATTTCTGCACTTTGCAGCCAAAAAGTTCAGATTGTTGCTGTTGTGGTTAATGTTTAGATTCCAGGGATCCTAAACAAATCTCTTTTTCTTTTTGCTTTTACAAAATAGATATTCTAAGATGACAGAACACATTCTCATTTTTTCTTATTAAAAAAAAACTAAATCAACAACAACCCCTACACACTTTTTTTTTTTTTTCCCCAACTATCCCCTTCAAAAACTGCATTTGAGCAGCAAGCTGTTCTGAAAAAGACAAAAGCCTGTTTGTTTCAGAAAGATGTCACTTCATTTAGATTTCCCTCTCCTTTGCTTTCCTCCTTCACACCAGTGCTTTGTAATAATGGCAAATGTCTTAAGGTGTCCCTGGCAGGCTCCTGAGTTACACCTAACACGGTGGTGTAGAGATATTTCTATTTACTCCCCAGAGTAGTCAACTGGCTGCCTTCTCGGTAACTAACACGTGGCTACAGTTTTATTATTAGGAACATAGCAAACTTATACGAGTATCTGTGCTCATGTACAAGCTAGTACTTTCTCACACCATGCTTTAACATTTGGGGCAGAGCCTGGATGCTCAGATTACCAAGATGTAGTCCCTTTTGTAATTTACATTAATACTACTTCTACCCATGTTCATCTCCCCTCACCTGTAGGTAAACAATGTGCTTGGCTGCATATGTGACACAGGGCATCACTTGGCTGACAGCAAAGTACAGAATCCTTCTTTACTCCTTAAGAAATCTGTACGCCAGATATTTAAATACTTTTTGTTCTTCTATGCTCTTAATTATTTGTAAACAAAATATATACATTTTCAGCCTAAAACTCATCCAGTTCAACCTAGCTCATATCAATATTCAAGTTAGAAACACGTGATTTAGATAAATCAAACTGAAGACTTTATAGAATAAAGTCTAATTCCCTCAGATTTAATCTGTAAATTTGCAGGAGGACCAAGGGTCAAGGTGAATGATGGCTAGTTGTTATTTATAGGTTTGATAATTATTGTGTTTATAATACAAACAGTTCCTTTCTTGCTGGAAATCTAACAGTCTGAAACTAAAAAGTGAAAATAAAGCGACGTATTTCCTATGCACATAAAGAAATAAGAAACAAGTTTCCATTTGTTGTACTTAAGTTCAGTCATCTTTGCAGTTAACACATCCCACCTTCTGTCTGGCTGTCACTTCAGTCACCTCACAATATAAGAGTAAGCTCAGAAAAAGTTTTCACCTACTACCACAAAACACACAAGGCAAACAAAGCATATTTAAAACACAGGCCATAGTAAAAGAAAGCTGAATTTCAAAATGTATGTTTTTCCAAGTTTTTGATTCACCATTGGAAAAACTTGAAATAAATCTGTTGTGAATTTATGAGGCATGAGACCTCAGAATTTTTAGAAATGCTTTTCTTGTCTTTCTATTATGTAGTTTCTTTTTTCTTTTTTTCTTTTTTATTTTTTCCAGGTAATGGTAAACACTGCCAGCTTTCTTTGTAACTATGAAACAGACATTGGCTTAGCTTAAGCTGGTATACAACCCATAAAAGACGATCTATTTTTATTTTTTTCCTTTGGGAAATCACCTACAGTCTTCACTTTTCCCAGTAAAAGACCAATGGATCTGTGGACTTACCTGGTGTTTTCCTGACTGCTTCTCTTGGTACTCCTCACTCGCAGCTGATGAATACCTATGGGAGTTGCTGAGGAACGGGATGTAGGTGCTGACCTTCCCCTTCCCTCAGCCTGAAGTTCTTCAAAGTCAGCCTCGGGGACTTCACATTAAATAGATGAGCCAAGGCAAAAGAGTTCTGCTCCCCCTTCCGTTTGGCTTTCACGGCTGAATTCTAAAAAGCTATATGAAGTTGTCAGAGGTTTCCTCTTACCTTTTTACTGAAGCAAAACGGCGTGCTGCTGCTCCAGGACAGGATTAGGTCATTCAAACAGCCCTGCAGAGAGAGTGGAGGCTCAGCGGTACAGAGTCTCCAAAGGCTGGAAAGATCTGATCTTACATCAGGTGAGAGAAGGCAGCTGGCTAGGCAAGCCAATAATTATGATATCAGCTCTTGTTCGCCTCAGGCAATCCTGCATTTAATAAGAATACAAATATGACTAAGCTGCAGTTTTTTTTTTTTCCTTGTTCTCTTGGTAATTCTTCAGAGGAGTTGGGCAGGTATTGAGCTCTAACTGTCTGGAAAGAGAATGCTCCCTCTCAACCTCTCTGTTTTAATTTTGATTTAAAATACCCATCTGTTACTGTGTTTTGCAAACCTATTATCCATCTGCGGTTATTAAAAACACTCTTTTCCTGGCATGGATTTTGCCATACTATCAGAAAGCATTCAGCTACCAGAAATAGGAACCTTTCTTACGTTTGTTCAGCCTGAACCCTCGTTGTGGAACAGAATTGTGACTCCACCATAGAATGTCAAAACACGTTGTGCCCCTTAAATGTAAGGTGAACGCTACAAGACAAATACACTCAAGGTAATATTCTTTCCCCCAAACTGAGTGCTTTAGCACAACAATAAAAATAGACCTAAGTTGGAGGTTTGTATGCATTTGTGTGAGCATGTACGTACATATATTTATGTGGAGAGGTTTGTTGTTTTGTGTGCAGGTATGTAGAGCGGAATAAGAGCCTAAATGTGCAATTGCAAATATGTATTTCTGCTGCCCTTACCTGGCTTGTGCATGCTCTGCAGTCCCCTGCACAAACCTGATCACACCTACTGTAATAATACTTACCTACCTCATAGGGTGTTGTGAGGATTAATTAATGTTTGTAAAGTGCTTTGAAGATGAAAAGCCTTGAATGAGTGCTAAATATAATTATCGTCATTCCACAAAACAGAAGAAACATCTTTGCGGCCCCCAGGTTATTGTATAGGTACACCCATGTTTATCTCCCACGATTATGGTAAGATACTGAATAAGGCCTTGAAACTTTGATAAAAACACACTTTCTGCTCTGGAGGACAATTAAGTTCATGCTGCTCATGAAGTGTTTTTGTGATTCCTGTTGCTGAATACGTTACAAATATTTGTGACAGAAAAGATCTACCATGGTATTCACACGTTATAATAATAGGACCTGTGGAAGAAAAGACATATTTTTACCCATGATAAATGTATTTCCTGTCAAGAATTTGTCAATTTGACTTTATTAGATCTACCAGGAACTTCTGATATTAGAAACCAAGACTTTGTCAATTTATCTGTGGGATCTTGTGGAGATAGTGAGGATGAATTGTTGGTGGATATGCTCTTTCCTGTCTGGGAGATCTCAGAGATAGTGCTGGGTAATTACTTGTCCCTTCCAAGGGCTTTCCCATTTGATGTCCCTCAGGGTTACGTGTCTACAGCTGGCAGGAAAGGTCCTGAGATGATCGGGGCTTTGTTTGACATCTTTACTTAGTTATTCCCGAATTCTGCACTACCTTTAATTTACAATTCCCAGCTCCGATGGCTGAGATAGACAAATCCGAAATGGTTTTGTATTAGTAGCTTAGTTACTAACTGCAGTGGCTCAGAACCAAAGTAGGCTAATGGCCTGATTATTAACCCAGTTTCTGCAGTGAGTTTTGCAGCCTGCCTTGAGATCCAGGCAGCTGCAGCCACGTAGTTACTGGTACCTAAGTTAGCTGGTTTTACACCGGCTTGTTGGGTGAGTTTACTCGAGCTGGCGTCACAGGTCGATTACAGTGCAGAGATAAGATCCTGAATGAAAGTGAACCACTGACTGGCAAGCATTATCTCTTCTTTTCTCGGATAGCTATCAGAGGAAATACCTAGAGGAAAGGGGGGCATCTCTGCTTGCTGAGGACTTTTCCTGTTCCCTACCAGTGTGTGCACAGCCTTTTATCAACGTGCTCTTTGGGCGACATAAAGAGCCCAGCACACCTTGCAGTACTGCTTAGTGGTGTTTCTCCTTTTGACTGGGAAAGTAGCTGTGTAGAATTTAAAGCCAGTAATACTTTTCCTCACACCGGTCTTATAGTGAACCTGAGGAGCTCTGTTAAACGTTTGGTCTTCCAGAGGTGAAGCCATATGCCACCAACAAAGAACAGAAGACATCAAGAGGGTTACATCAGAACAAGCTCAGGTTTGTCAGATCCAGACTGGACCATTGTAATGAGTCAATTTGAGATCTGTCCTTGGTCTGAGCTTTTGTTCAAAGACCAAAGTGTTAATTTGGTGTACTGGCAGCTAGTCTAAGCTGTTAACATTTTTTCCTGTATCTGATCTTTCACTTCGGGAAAAAAATAAAATTGCAGCCATCAAAGTTGCGAAGTAAATATTCAAAATACAAGTGAGTGGAACCAATTCAGTGACATCTGACTGAGACTGTAGTTAGAAGTAATGATGTCGGTGGGTGGAAACGGCTCCTGTTTACCTTCAGGAGGGCTCAGCTGCTCACTGAAGATTGCTGAAGTGTCAGTGCTGTTTGGTACTTGTGCACAGGCAGCGCTGTGTAGCGAAAGGAAATGACAGCTTGCATAACTGAGCCAGCATGATGTCTTTGTTAGATGTCCAGAATGAGTGGCTCAAGAGTGTGCTTCTGTGTTTCTTTCCCTGGCTTAGGGAGCAAACATCCTATAGTCTGCTTCCCATAATGCTGCGTTTTGGCCACATTTTGGTACCTTGTGTATATGAGGTCATCTTGTAATAGAATGTGGAAAAATAGGATTACCTTCTTATTTTCCAAGTGTGATCCTTGTTTCCCTGCACTAGCTTATGCTTTTCAAGTCAGAGCACTGGAAATGGGTAAGCTGAGTTCAGAGGTGTGCACAACACTTCACGTCCAATTCAGAACGTCTGATCAATTTTAACATAACATGTTCTTGGTTTCTCTCACATGTAAAACCACCGTTGACCTCATTATAAACCCCTCCTGCTATGTAAAATTGGCAAGAATAGTCTTGTTGATCTGGAAATTTGTCAGAGAGGAGTTCTCCCTATGAACTTACTTCATTTTGTGCCCAACCAGAGCATAAATTCATTCCTTTGATAAAATATTCTTATTTCATTTAGTAGTGGGATAATTGCTTATTTTTAATGCATTGTTTATATTTTATTATGCAGTGATGGCTGCAGCATTTGTTATCATAAATAGCTTTGTAGGCTTACAATTTTTGTATCCTTGCATTTGGATGATAAGGTTACAAAATGACTTAAGACGTAATCTAACCAGCTATTCTGCCACCATTAAATAGGAAAAGTGGCCTAGCATCTCTCCCTTGGGATCACCCGAGGGAAGACACACCTGGGTGTAACTTAACCGTCTGCTGTGCTGCCTTTAAATAGTAGTCAGGGCTTGCTTTTTATCTTCTGAGATATCCCTAGGGAATACACACCTTGGTTTAACCTACATACACTTCAGTCCTTTTTTGTCCCTAAGAAATAATTTCAAATGCATTTATCTGGAGTTTAAAGTCTCTAGAAAAACACATTGGTAAACAGAACATCAATTTTAGCGTTCGGTATATTTAAGAGTATGTCATTCTCTTTCCCTTCTGAGCCTCTTCTTTTGACAAAATGTATCTGTCATTTGCCCTGTCATTGCTATGGCTTAGAGGAGTTGTGCATGGCAGCATTCATTTGGAAGACTGAAGGATAAATTTCACCGAGGAGGTAGATCTGAATTGTAGCCTCCAAATCTGGCTCTCCCATAGGATGCTCTTTTGTTGGCATTTGGAGAACTTTCTGTTTGTTAATTGTTTAAACTTAAAATATAAAGAACCATTATTAAATATGAAATGTCATTTCCTGATCAGTGATTTAGTGTTGCCTATAAAGCATAGCATCTGTAGCAATGTTACAGCCACTATAAGCTATTACTGTTTTGTTATTTTAGAAATGAGGATGAGCTGGAGACGTGGTGTTAGACTTGACTCCGTGCCTTTCTGCTCTAGGTGAAATTCAAGTAGGTGATCTACACATGTGGTAAAGTCATTGTGTCATTTAGCAATATGTTTTGTTTTGCTTTTTTGACTAGCAATATGCAACTGTCAATACAGGATTGAGATAATAGCTTAGGACAGATATATTGGGCTAAAGTAGCTATAATTGCTGATTCTCTTCATGTTCCCTTTGCCTTGTGCTTGGCTATTTGCCCCTTATAAGTGTTCTGTATCACATGCCATGTTCAGGATATTGGCTGTATGGTTCCAGCTCCTTTTTCCTGAACTCAGAGAGGAATGTTTGTTCCTCCTTGGAACTGATCCCTGTAAATGTGTAAAGTTTGAACCCTCAGAATCAGGTTGAAATGTCCCGTAACATACAATAAACTTTATTCTCTTCTCACAGCACATAATTTGTGAAGAGTTGGCAGCACTCTGTCAGTTTTCTCTTTTTTTTTGTTGACATTGCAAGTTAGGAAATGTCTTTTGTGATATTCTTCCCTTTTTTGTTACAAGGTTAACAGAAAGAGAGAAAGTTCTCCTGCCCTGAAGCTGCTGGATAAGTGGTAGGCTGGCGGGCTGTATTTGTTTGTTTGGTCTTACGGCTTCGTTTTTGGCTGCCAGGCTTTTCCTAACATCACAGAGCTGAGCTTAGCAAGGGGGCCATCGGGAGAGTTGTGGTGACAAGAATGAGGAGAAAGTCTTCCCTACATCAGTTTTTGGAGCACAGTAATTTAATTAATACACACTCGGTCAAAGTCAACAACGTAGAAGAGTGTCGGAGACAAGTGATTGAATCCTGACAGTGTTTTGTAAATCCTCCTGACAATGGCACTGGAAACTTTGGTGCTGGTATTGGAAGGCAAAGAACAGTTGGTTGATCCTCTGTCTCGTCACCTCCAACTCCTCTAAGCAGAACTTTCTAAAGGTCAGACCGCATGAAATTCAAAGGAGAATGCTCTTGTGTTCTGGTTTTAAGGCCCTGAGGGACTGTGGGAGTTTCAAGAACATGTGGAGCTACAGGTGAGGCCTTTGAACTGCATGAGTCTTCCAAACCCAATCCTGTCACATTCATGATTTTGAATATGCTGTGCAGGTTTGGCCACTTAGAGCTAAGGCATAAGCAATGAAACGATCGCTCATACATCACTCCGTATTATCGCTTCTAAGGCTTGCTGCCTGCTCTTTTTATTTTCCATTTATTTCAAGCTGCGAGATGATTTCTCAGGGTGTTGAATAACCCACACCTATCCCGAGCAGAGCGCATCTTTTAGTTCTCAGGCTATTTTCGTGTCTGCTCCTCCTTGCTGACATGCCATCAGGAACGTGCAGCATCCTTTCTGGAGCTCTGTCAGAGGTTACAAACAGCATTTGCTTGTGAATGACACGCGATGCTGCTCTGCGGTACAGATGCAGCGTGTTAGCAATTTGCTGTGCTTACACATCCTGCAACCCAAGATGAAACACGTTGTATTCTTGTGCCGTTCTTTTTCAACAGCTGAAGAGAATCTGTTTTGAATTGTTTGGGGATCTCTCATGTAGCCCTCGGGAACGGCAGAGAGCTCTCAGAACACGCTGTGCTTCTCAGCTTGCAGAGAAACCTGCCCAAAAACTAACGAACTTGCTAACAATCGGAATATTGCTTTTGCGTTGGCCTTGCCCAACACGTTGTCTATAGAAGCTTAGGAATTCTGCAGCTGGAGATAAAACAAGGCACCTTCTGTGTACCACAACCTTGAACCAAGCGCTAACCAGTTGGTGACATGATTGGTTCTAAACAGGATGATTAATATTTAGCTACCTAGAAGACAGCTAACAGTGTTTTCCTCCTGCCAGAGGCTTAGGGTAGCACATGATTATCTTCTTATAACTGGCTTGGCAGAACTGTCTTCTGTTTTTTTTTTTTTTTTTTTTTTTCTTGTTTGTTTGTTTCTCCCTCTCTCTCTCTCTCTTTTTTTTTTTTTTTTTTTTTTTTTTTTTTTTTAAGCCCCTTAACCATGCCTAATAACCAGTACAACTGGTCTGTCTCCTTCCTTTCTTGGAGTGTGCTTGGTTGTTCCTAACTGCAGCGCTCCACAAGCGGCCAGTGCCAACCCATGCACGCCCTTCCAGCATTTCTCCACTTCCATGCACTTTGGGGGAACATCTATCCCGGGTTTCCCAGAATACTCTGGTGTTATTAATAAGAGAAGTATGAATGCATAAACAGTGTTAATAGAGTCGTATTGCAGGAAAAGTGTTTTAGGAATACAACGCAAATTCAGTTCTTGAAGCAGGAGTTTCCTACGAGCTCGTTGAGAGAGCATAGGTTTACCTGTAGGATTTGTAGGCAGAGCAAAGAGGTGCTTCATGTCACTTCTCTGTTTTATCTCAGAATTCAACCAGCTATTATTATATCGATTTAGAAACAGAAAGAAAAAGCAGGAAGAGTTTTCTCGGAACATGCTTAAGGGCCCAGCATGTTGGGTTTTCCTGACCAGTTATATTGAAACTCCGCCTGAGATGAATTCTTTGACACACTCTAGGGCTTTGCTTGGATTTGGGAAAATATGCAGCACGTTCAGCAGGAAGCTACCTGGCTATTAGTCAGGCTGCTGAGCTGACCTTGCTAGCTCCTGCATGCAAGACTTTAGAGCCATGGGGTCAGTAATAAGAACCGTGTGAGAGAGGTTTCCACCACCCCATCCAAAACCTTTTCACATCTTGCTTGGGCAATCCTTCCTTCATCTTTATCTTCACACACAATAATGGAAAACATAAAACTTGGTGCTTCCGCAAACAGTAGCTGAAATCATCCCAGAGGTATTATCTTAGAAACTAGAAAATGATTCAATGAAAGAAGGAATGAATCATATAAATACTCAAAGTGTTGTACCTCAGCAATGTCCCTCCCTTCTTAGTACAAAGCAAAGAACAAAAGCAGGCTGCTGCCTGGCATGGGCCCCTCCTAGATGACTTACTGGGACTGTGAAATCATCAGAAGCCTCAGAAAGAAGTGCTTAGGCAGCGTTTATGACTTGCTTTTCTTCTCTTCAGTTCTCTGGAAGCATGGAACCAGTAGCAGTCTTCCTTTGAATGCCTGCATATATTCCAGAAGGCGGATGAGGAAGAACGTGGACTGAAGCAAATGTTTACGTCTGCAGATTTCTGGATGGCTTCTACATTCTAGAAATTAAAAATGGGTTTTTAGAGATAAAACATACTGTGTGGAAGTGGAGACAAAAACACTATAAGGTCATGAAAATATGAAACCACATTCTCATTGCTGGGGATGATTTTAAACGCTCATTTAGAAAACAAGCAATGTGGAATTGTGTGTTCTGTTCAAATGGAAAGTAATAATAATGGGAGGTAAAAAAAAAAACACGAACAAGCCATTAATTCCTGTCTGACAGAGGAACCAAGATTGCTTTAGTACTTAGAGGAACTTGAGTAAGAAAAAAATATTGATCTCGGATTGTTAGATTTTAAATTAGATGTGTGAGACACAAGAGTTAGAGTAACCCGGTATAAAAGCTATTCAGTGCAAATTCTTTTTTTTGGAAGATCTTTGTACAAAAGATGAAAAGAATTAAGAAGCATAACAAGCAAGTGAAGTTTTCATTCTAAATTCAGTAAAAAAAATGTTTCATCTTCTTAAGCAAGCATTATGAGCTCCAAATGTTCCAGCTTGTAAGGTTTCATAGGAACTAATTGGATTGGTTCACCCTCACTTTGGAAATCCTTAGTTTTAATGTTAGTTCAGTAAAATGGGAATCCACTTCAGGTACTGGAGATTGGTTGAATGTCTCTTTGCTGGCGGCTTTTGTTTGTTTCTTATTTTTTTTTTTCTCTCTCTCTTTTTTTTTTTTTTTTTTTTCCTTTTCTTTTTGCATAGTGTGCTTTTCATTCAGGCTCTTGTGACATCAGTGGCAAATGTCTGTGAGGAATTGCCTCAGGCCAGTGTGACTTTCAAAGGATAAGACAATTTGTTACCTTGCCAATGAACAGTTTATTACATTTCTAATTATTGTTATTAGTCTGGCAGGTGGTGCCATGCATGATATTTTTACAACTGCCAAAGTTGCAGATACTTCTTTCATGACAAAAAATAACCTGAGCAAGATTCAAAGGAAACCAGGCATTCTGCTACAGTACGTTTGTTTATTATGTGCACTGTGCATGCAGCACCCAGACATTTATGAATTTTAAGCTAAAATGTATTGGCTCTTGAAAGATTTTATTGCGAGACTGATTGTAATTAGAGTGTGTTAGCAACCTAAGGCAGATATGGAAGTGTCTCTCCCTCCCTCTCAAGCTCTTTTCTCTAATCTTTATTACTCTACTTGTTGTGTAAATTAAAGACTCATCATATTTATAAACTCTAACTCAGAGTTCATGTTAATCACCACCTAAGAATACTAAATATTCCTTTCCCAATGTAGGTCTAAGCTCCTAAATGTAGAGACTTTGCTTTCTGTAGTTTGTGGGGTTGCGTGCAGTCAGATTCAAGAAATAAAAATAACAGAAATGTGTGCATTTTAATATGGGCTAATGCAATAACATGCTTTCCCTTTTCAGCAGCCCACAGCACATCGCTATCTGCACAGAGCAGATAATAGTGTGTCCTCTCTTTGGCTTTGTCATGTCAAGTGTGGCAAAATGTACTTCCTTAAACAGTTTCACCTTGTTTATCCTGCTCCAAATACTGAATAATTTCATGTCATGCTAATATCAAGAAGAAGAAATTAATTCAAAAGGAATAGTGCTAGGACATAATTTTGTTATTTTCATGGCAAGCAGAGTGTTTAGTCTCATGTAATCAGTATTGCAATAGCAGCCACTTTGTTCTTATTCATGTGGCTTCTATCTCAACCCAACATAAAGCATGTTTTTCTGTCATTCTCATGATACAAAGAAATAAATGGAAAGTTTTTCTTATTTAAAAAACATTATTTTTATATATAACCCTCTTTGCTTCCTCCCTGTTTGTTCAGGAACATAAAAAAAATAGATTCAGGAGAACCAAATGCTTAGATTGTTACAGTTAATCCAACTGGATTTTATAGTATTTTATCTGAAGATCTGTTTTAGTTCAATAAACTAAGGAGAAAGGACAGTCTTCTTGTCCATCTCTGTCCCTGACCTTGGTGTTTCACGATACGGCTGCATCGTGACAAGACAGCAAGTCTCCATAGTGCCACGTTTATGTCCTGTAAAAACGGAACGCAAACTGGCAGCCACAGGAAATGAAGTATTGCCTCCTGTAAGGAAAATGAATGGATACAGTCATTTAGTACAAGATTTAGTGTTTTTGTCTTTCTGTGACTCGAAGGAACTGCAGCTGTGCTAGAATGGTTTCAGGATTTGGCTGACTTATGCATGCACCCGCCAGGGCTCCAGGTAAGAACTGATCTTGCTGGAGCAGGGAGCATGGGCATGTTTTGGAGTCATTCCCTGCAGGGGCTGTTCAGCAGGTACAGTAGGCCAAAAGTGGCACAGATTCAAAATAGTGGCTAGAAAGATATTGCATACTTGACTGCACCTGGTGCAGAGGAAACTAAAGATGTCAGTCCCCTCCCCTTTCCCCATCAATTGTCTCATATTTCTGAGATACAGGTGTGTGGTTACAGCATAAACACACCAAAGGTTTTTCTTCTAGGCTAATAAGCTACATGCTTTTTTTCTTATAGTATCCTTGCCAAAATATAGAAACATATAATATGAACTCTTGCACTTCCACACGCCCCATGTACACCGAAGAGAAAGACTTTTGTTTCTAGAGCCAGGATGGCACATGGAACCTACTTCTCTGGCACCCATTCTTTGCAATTTTTTTTCTTCAGAATATATTTCAGAAACTAATTTTGTTTTTTTTCTTGTCCATACAACACGTTTTCTATCAACTCCCAGAACCTCTCAAATTAGGGTATAACGTATAAGTATGAAAGGAGAGCTTGTCTTTTTCTGGGCCATTCATTGATCTTTCTATTTTGACTAGCTATGGAGAAAAAAGTGTTCTGTCTTCCTTCCTAAACTTACAAGTTACATCGAGCAGTCCAGTCTCTAAAAGTCATCCAAACAAGTTCTGGTGCTGTTCCTATTTTCTCTGTAGCTCGGATGATAAAGCTGTAACACTAGAGGAATTACAAAGGGTTTTTTTGGATCGAATAGGTGGCATCTTCTGAGGCTGGGCTATTTCTTCAGTGCCAGTTGTAACTCTGGATACCACAACACGACCTGCTTAGGTCTAAGGAGAAAAGAAAAAGCACAGGTGTGAGGAAGCTTGCATTGTACAGCTATGTTATCTACAATGCAGACAAATGATTTATGATTGCATGTTTCATGTAGCAGGAATGATATTGCCAGAGGTAAGAATAAGGAGGAAAACTCGAACTTGCTTCAGGTGACAGACGTCTTACAAATAAAGAGGATCCTTTTGAATTTTCTGGCAAGTCTCATCAGGATAGTCCTACAGCAAAAAGGGAAATGTGACTTTCCCTTTACGGTCGCTTAAAACTGCTCCAAAGCAACCACTACTCACTGCCTGAGATGTCCTTGATAGGCAACCAGGAGAACTGGTGCCCGAACAGCTAACTGTACCGGGCTGTGTGCCCCCTCTGCTTTCAGCCTGCCCTCCTGACATTGTGCAATCCCACATTAATATGGACATGGGTTTTGCAGGCAACTCTGACTACTTCTCCTTTTGATTGATTGAAAGAAATGAGAAGCTCTGTAATCAGCAGAATTAATGAAATGTGGTGTCCTAGGGCTTCCTGCTCCTTTCCAGAGACCAGTAGCGTCATATGAGTGATTTTTGGGGTAGCTTTTACAGGTGGCAGCTGGTAGCAGGTACTGGGACAATTTAAAAATGCTCTGCTTCTTGTAGACTGGATCAAGGGAAATGAGGAAATTCCTGTAACGCTGCTAAGTTGGCAAGATAACTTTAATACTACTCTGAAGCTGGCTGAGTAGTATCAAGTTGAAGCAGAATACAGTTTTAATGTTGATCATAATTAATTTGAATATTAAAAGTACAGTCCCATCTAACAGTAGCCATTACTAATGTTCTGTTAAGATAAATACTGTACATAGGCGTATGGTGTCTGAGACTTGAAGCAGTTGCATCTGGCCTCATCTAAATCCTGCATAACAATATACGTGGGTTGAGCCCTTGAATTAACCGTTCTGTTCCTTCTTTATTTTCAAGGTGCTTTCTTTTTCCATTTGATAATTTGAATTTAATTTTTTAATTTAACTGGATTAATTAATACGCTTCTACTTTTGCAGCTATGTTGTGATGCACTGCCTTTGAAAAGTGTTCTTCTTGCTCTATCACTTTCCCTCTAGCTATTTAAGGATGGTTTCTGATGAAGATCAACACAAGACTGAGTGCTTGGCCTGGATTTTGGACCTTTGAGCGTGCCCTAGCAGGCTGTTTGCAGCCACTAGATGGCACATTGCAAAAGACTCTGTATCCTGAGTAGCAGCTTGATGTTTTGGGTCTGTTAGTATGATTAAAGGATAAATAATATTAAATGTGCCTTTAATAGGAGAAAATACACAGCATTTACAACAGTGATTAAGTTCTATTAAACAGTTGTTATTTTGGACACAGCATGATTAGTACATTCAAACCACTTCATTTCCAGGCTTTAGCACCTTGGTCATTACTAACTTAAATCATAAAGTTCAGTGAATCATGTTGTAAATAGTTTTATTGGTTCCATGATGGGGAAAAAAAAAAAAAAAAAAGAGGTTTGTGAAATTCCTTGATGACTTTAATTTACATATTTCCTAAGCCACCCTATCAATGTTTTCTGTTCCTTACTTGGTTATTCATCACTAAAGAAATTTTAAACTCTATTTCTGCTTTGCAAATGCTGAGAACAACACGCCAACAGAGAGCAAAGGGTTGTATTCCTAGAAGAAATATGCTAAATGGAGAGAGATGGAATTTTGCACTCATCTGCACACTGCTGCCAACATGCCAGAGCTATCTGAGGGAGGAATTACCTCCAGGGATGAGAGTGGAACTGCTCTTACAGCTCCTGGGGAAAGGTCTGTGTTTACATATATGCTGATGTCTATTGGATAATACACAGGACCTTCATTTTTCAGTCTGCAGTGGTATTGGACAGCAATCTTCTCCTCTTTCTTTGTTGTTTTGGATTCTCAGTTCCATCTTTGTTGTAGGTCTCCATTCACTCCACCCAAGTCACTGAGAATTTTAGTGTATGTTTTAATATAATTTTAGAATATATCACTTAGGCCTGTCTTGTGTTCTCCAGACAGTTCTGTTTTCATTAAGCTGTATTCTAGTCCTATTGGCTTGTATTTTGTTTTCTGAAAATAGATTTTTTCATCTTTTCAAGATTTTTTTTTTGTCACTGTAATATCATCAGGCTTCCTTCAAAGCATTTTTAATCAAGAAAAAAAAAAAGATCTAGATATATTTCAAGATTTCAATGCTATAGAACAAGGGTTTCTTTAAATTCATTTTAATAGCTTTTAAGTGACTGGGAACAAATATTTGGTCTCTACAAGCCAACACCAGGATAAAAGGCATGCTGGCTTAATCCTATTTTGGCTTTAAAATTGTCATCTGTTCTTTTAAGTTTGTTTATGATTTCAGAGCTTGATTAAGTGACTTCTGCATCACTTACATGCCACTTTACAAATTTGTTGAGATGTTTATGGTCTGAAGTGCCTTTCTCAGAAGTAAGCTATTTTCTTTGTTGCATTACCCTGTCTAAAATTCTTCTGATTTTCTGTTGTGGTCAAGTGTTGTAGAAATGTATATGTTTACCAGGATAAGTCCTTCATATTCTCTTCTGTGTAGATGTGTGTGTGTGTGTCTGGGCAAGGCAAGGCAAGACAGCACCATAACTCCAGGGAAAATGGAGGAGGTGACTGCGAGTCACCCACTTACTCACTGGCATATGCTGTGGGAAACCTATATTTTGTGGTTTTGTAGTGCACTTGCTTTTTAGACAAGGCAGGCGAGGAGGCAGACGTCCCCTTCTCATTAACAAATTTATCACTTACAACTCTTATGTAAAACAAACTTAGTGTCAGCTCCAGAACGAAGAGCTGCATTGGAAATCACACCTAACTACAGCAGGTGCTGAGCTGGCAGTTTCACAGAAGATTGTGAAATTTGATCACACAATGGGAAATAGAGCCACTCCTTGAGGGCAATATCTGGAAACATAATGGGGAACCACCCTTCAAAGGTGATCTGTGTAATAATGGGGCTTAGAAACACTTTCTACCTGCTTTGCTTAGAAAATTATGAACATTTTTAATAGTGCTACTGGTTTTTGCACAAGCACACTATATTTAGCTGTACCTCAACTCGTCCTGTGCTCAGACACACCCAAGGCAATAAAATGCCCAGAGTGCACTTGCTGCTGCCATCACTTCAAGGTGGAAACCATTAATGAAATTGTCCGTTCTCTTTATGTCCTGGTATTATTGTTAGTTTCTCCTCTCTGTCTACAGGTTACATCCTTTCACCTGGCTTCTTCTGAAAACCGGGCATTTGGAAACCCCTTGAGTATATTTGCTGTAGCCTTTTTCTGGTACGTCTCTAGCTCATACATGCTAATGAACATGCAACACCCAGCATTACTGCATTGGCCCCATGACACTTGGTTCTACTTCATGTCTTTCTTCTTTCTTCTCGAGATTGCCATAAAGATTGCACCTGTGCTCCTGCATGTACTTATGCACACCACAGCCTCTGAATAATGTAGACTCATAGGAAAGACTTCAAAGAACCATAACACAGCCGTTTTAAACGGCTGGGAGGAGAGGCTGATGGGAAATGTTATAAGAATTCAACATTTCCTGCTTAGCTAAGCAGTAATTTAGAAGGACATGTAAACTATGTGCAAGTATTTCAAAGAAAACAAAAAGCAAACAAAAGCTCTGCACACTGCCCTGATGTTGCAGACAAAGAGCAAGGAAGGGAGAGGTTTGCAGCAAGCTGTCTGCTCGAGTTTGTCATTTTGTTAGGCACTCACACATCGTGATCAGGGTAATGAAAGTATTTGAGCAGATTTGGATATTGATAGCCATAAATGCAAAGGGGAAGAAGGTGAATGGATTATCAGTGACCTGAGCAAGTCATTGTGTGAATGAGATCAATTACTCAGGAGTTCATTAGTGAAAGAAAATAAATATCCTTCCTTCTCATGCTATGGATATTTTATTGGATTCCTATCATATATCAAAGCAAAACACAGATTCTGTCTTTCAGAGACAATGATGGGTTAACACCAGACTCTCCTTTTTGAGATCTTCCCACAGCAACTGTGCTTGTCAGGCCAAGGAAACTATCAGTACAAAGGGAACCAGTGATCAGCAGGTATCAGAACTGTCTTGGCAGTTAGAAAGAAAATTCTGCAGGTCAGTGCATTCTAACATTTTACAGATGAAAAGTGCAATGCACATTGTCCTAGTCTCCCCGTAACTAGCATAGTAAAAGAAAGAATAAAGATTCTGAAGAGCTTGTGTGCTATTGTGGAGTGAAAATCATTCGCATTCACTCTCAGTGAACCATTATGATTCAAAAGGCATTTCAGAAATGCAAGAGACTTTGGAAAACTTATGCAGGCTATAACAGAACAAGTCATTTAAAACAAAGTTAAGTGGCATTTATAGTCTAAATGATCGGTCAGAATCCAACCTCAACTTTTGGTATCAAGTGCTTGATATGGCAAATTGTCTTTGAAAATGTATATGCTAATAGACATCCAAAAAGTCCAGTATCTTGAACAGTTTGGTCATTAAGAGGCCTATGTGCTCATGAAAATTGGTTCCTGCAGAATAAGGATTAAACATTTAACTATATTGGGCTTTGAAAAGGAGTATCTTGGTATTGAGAGTCCAAGAAAATTAGACTCTTGTATTAATTATTACTTTAATGATATGAGAAAATCAGTCATGCTAACTTAGCTATGCCAAGATATTTAAAGAAGCTCACAGTTGACAGATGGAAGAGACAGAAGTGTATTTACAGTGACATATATAATAGAAAAAATCTCCATAACACAAGGGGTACATAAAAAAAAAAATCTTTAATTCAATCATATACACAATATAGGGCACAAGGCTTCTACCCTTCACAAGAGAATATTGCTATTCCTGCCATGACCTTGTAGACTTTAATCTTTCATAAATAACAATGGGACGGATGTTCTAGGAAAAAAAGTCTTTTACATTCATAACAGAGTGGGCTGTAAATAAATACGTTTCAAAGTGATAAAATAGGCTGACAGTATGTGATTTGTCCCTAATCATGCAACACATACCGTGCTGAGTGCCCACGGAGTACACAACAATCTTATGTACATGCTGAACACAGAGGCCTGTATGCTCAGACAGAGGTGAATATTCATATGTGCTGTGGTGATACACAGATACAGGCATGAAATCAGGTACACACAGTCTCCTTTCTTCCTTCTCCATACACACCTCTCTTCTTTCTCACTCACTGCAGATTTCGGACATTACATACAGAGCTTGAGATATGATGTAGTTGGGGAAAATTTACCCCTGTGCAAACAGAAAATCTAAAGATACCTGGAACTGTTGAAAAGCCAGAGGTTACTGGCTTGTCTTACTGCTGGGGTAACAAAATTGCCTGCTAGAACAGCCCTGTTAGGCAATTCTATTGCTGCTATCAACTGAATGATTTTGTTTGTAGGTAGCGTGTCCTTTTCCACAGAGTAGGCCCGTCTCTCAACAGCTGCCTCAGCAAAACTTGTGTCTTGCTCACACTGCAGTCCTACCAGATACAGTAGTGTTTCGCTTGTCTCTGTATTATTAGCATATGTCTGTCCCATTTACCAAGCATATGCGTGTCCCATTTGCCCAGCATAAGCCTGTGTCATTTGCCCAGGAAGGGAAGAGGTGCAGGTTGAACAAGGATGAAGACCAGGTGTTGAGGGCTAGAGCTATCGTCAGGACTCCCAGGAGGTTGAGTACAAATCCAGCTTTGGCCTATAATGATAAAGGAGAGGGGTTATTTGTTGAATTTAATATTTTTTCCTTCCGTGCTGATTAGGATTGTTTGAATGGTATTGGTATCTAATACTACCTTGAATCAGTTTTGAATTGGAAAAGTTATCAAGAGACTTGACATCCTTGTCTATGTTGAGAATGGACGTCAGGGCAGCCTAGTGAAATGTGTTAGGCTTTGCCCTAGTCCCTGCAGAAGGATTGTACAGGTCTCTTTGTCATCCCTATGATCTACATTTGGGCTTTTGAAACAGTTAGGTGTTGCCATTTCTGATTGACAGCAAGCTCCTGTTGGAACGTCTTCCAGAGACCTTGGTTGTTTTTTAAAAAATCAGTAGCATCTTCGTAAGGCTCTAAATATAGATTAGCAAGAGTGACTCTAACAATTCATACATGTATGTTCTTTTTTCCATTTATCTTCAGTAGAGTACAGTGAGTTTTCCAACACTCTTTCAAGAAGAACAAATAATAGGAAATGGAAAGATCAAAACTACTAATGAAAGTTATGAAAAGAATGTGCTTTTGCTCACCATATCTATAACCTTGAGATGTCCATAGGAGAAGACGATGGCATTAGGGGGAGTGGCCACTGGCAGCATGAACGCCAATGATGCAGAAAGTGTACAGGGCAGCATGACATAGAGTGGATTGAGGCAGATATTTTTAGCCTATGCAAGAAAGGAGAGCACGGATGATGGTTTATGATATACAAAAGTGCACAGAAATCTTTTGTCAGAATACTGATTGCATTTGTCCATGTCAGAAATCTTTTTCTTCCACATGTGCTGTAGGAACTCATATTTTGGTTCTGTTTTAGGAACTTTTATTTGGTGTCTTTGTGCAGCAAAAATAAGAATTGTTTTTGTGGCCAGTGCTTTGTGTTTGTGATTGTGGAATCTTAATCCCTGCTGTGGTATAAATTAATAATAATGTTTGTGTTCAACTCTAAGACCAGGCAAGAGTATAAAGTAACTTCAAACTGATTAAGAAAGGAATTAAGTTATCAGTGGAAAATGGGTAGCCCGAACTCTGAAGATGAGTGTGTCATTTTAGGGATTAGCTGGAGTCTGTGGCCTATGCAAAAAGATTTTGGTGGAGCTTATTCCAGTTTCTCTATGGAACCACCTTTTCATGCTGCAAAACTATGTCTACCCCAAAACAGGAGTCTCCTGTGGAAATGCAAAAGTCTGAATTAGGTCATAGAGCCTGAGTAATGCTATCACCTTCACAGACTTGTGGAAAGGTAGTGGTTGGAGTGAAATACAGTAATGGAATGTTGCAGGGAAACAAATGCTGCTGCTGCTGTCTCTATGCAGAACAAATAGGGAAAAAAAAACAACAAGTACAGCTGGCAGTGACCTCATGAGGTTGTTTAGGCCAGAAGGCAAAGTCTAATATGCCAATGAATTTAATCCCTTTGCTTTTCCCCAGCAATGGTTTTAAGAAAGGTTGAATGAAGCACATAGTGTGTGAGTTTCTGTATGCACGCACATGTATACACGTATGTATGTTGTAAGTCTTCTCTCCTGATTAGATGCATGCCCAGTGCTTGGCTGTGTCAGCCAGTTATTTATTTATTTGTTATCATTGAGCATACATCCGCTCGGAGCAGGGATGAAAGCTGTTCTTATAAGAGTATTTTGAAACACTGGAACTTACCATTGCAGCCAGAATAGGGAGAAAGAGGGTAGTAGTGGCCACGTTGCTGGTGCACTCAGTGAAAGTAGCAACAAGGAGACACAGCAGGAGAGCAATGGCTGGATGAGGGATTTCCTCCAGAGGAGTCAATTTTGAGCCTAACCATTCAGACAGACCAGATTCCTGTAAGAGAGGAAAGATGCCTGTCAAGCTTGTAGGCTGGGGAAGAAATACTCACATCGCAGGCCAATTGCATTTCTCTTACCAATTCTACCCTCCCTTCTTATGGAAGTTCCCATGTAAACTGCTTTCTGTAGGAAAACATGTAGAGGCCTTGCTAAAAATAAACATGCTTTCCCTTCTAAAGCATTTAAAAGAAGAAGATACTGTCTTTACAATGCATTAATGATAGCAAATAATTATTTTTCTATTGAGGCTGTTGTTTGTACATAAACAATATTCTTCATGTCCTCCCTATTTAATATCTGGATATTTGAAAAAATTTGGAGACCCGTCCTGGGCACTTTAGCTCCTCATGCCTGCCACATCTATTAAGTTTTGTTTAATAGTCTTTGATGTATTGGGGTATTTTCTTAATCATCCACTTTTCTCGAAAGACAGTTAACTGTGCTACTTTCCTGTACCATGCTGGTTGCACAGGTAACAAAACAGATCTGTTATTATCACAGGACTCCTCCCGAGGATGGTGAAGTCTCTTACTGCCACTAGCTGAGGAAATGCACATTGGTGCTACCAGCATGCCCTCTTGTGTTCCAGGAGAGCATATGTGAAAGGTAAGACAGAAAATACCCATTAAGACAAACACCAGGTAAGCAGAGGAATATCACCTCGCTGCCTTTGGCTAAGGCAAAACCACCTCCCAGCAGCAATACAATGTTCCACGGCATTTTCTGGTGAACTGATGTCCAGTCCAAGAGAGCTGGAGGTGCTAGGACCTTTGGCTTCCTGCCTAAAATTCAGAAAGATTTTGTAAGCCATATAATAATCTCCAAAGAAAGCAGTACTTGTCAGAGCAAGAGGTGAGTTTAATCTGAACATGAGGAAACCTTTCTGTCAGCAAGATAAACTAGACTCTGGAATTATCTCCTAAAGCTAATGATGGGAGTCTCATCAACAAAGATTTTAAAAATTGACTTGCAAAAATACTAATGAATAATCTGTAGTTGCTCCAAGAAGCATAGCAAAGTAGATGAAAGGTAAGAGTGGGTTAGAAGTATGGCAACATATCCACAGAACTGTGTTTCTGTTAAGTCACGTATTCTCTGCTAAAGCCTTCTGTTTCAGAAGCTTTCAGATATGTGCATACTGGTGTCTGGAACACTGCTGGGTTACGTTTTATACTTAATTAAATCATAAGAAATAGAGAACTTTTATGAAATTAAAATTATAAGAAATAGAGAAGTTTTATGGAATAGAAGCCTTGAGTAGGCTAAAGCATATAACAGTACTTATGGAGCAAGAACAGTTTCCTTTGTGAATGTTAAACGTAAAACTTCTGGTCTACCTATTCTGAGAGTTGATTTTTGATGCCTTTAGTGAGCTTACCTGCTTGTTGTCTGTCTTTAGTGCTGGTATCAAATTCAGAAGGGATGATGAACAACAAAATTGAAATGAAGATGGCAACTGTAGCATCAGTAACAAAGCTACAAAAGAAATTTCAGTGAGAATTTTTATTAATTTATTTATTTTAATTAATTTATTTTTATTTATTTTTATTTATTTATTTTAATTTATTTTTGACTAATTTTCAGTGAGAAAATTAGTAGTGTTTTAGGTGCATGAGGAACTGAACAAATTGGATAATGCCACGAATGAGAATTTTACTTCTAAACTTGTGATGCTAGCATGAGATTAATTCACAGACTAGGCAGGGATAACCCCAGCAGGGAATCTGCATGAAATACCATTTAGGAAGTGAGAAATTAGAATTATGAAGCATAGCCTATTGTTGCCTGATTTATTTTTGTTTAAAGTGAGGAGGAAAAGTGGTGATACCTTGTGTCATTTTTGTTGAAGAGAACAGTTGCCCAACCTGGTATGAACCCAGGCTCTCTGGTAAACCAGAGCAGTACCAGCAGTATGAAGAGGACCGAAACTGCTATCTCTGCAAACTTCATCGAGCCCAGTTTCTTGTGCTCTTCCTTGATAATCGTAAAGGCCTGTTTCTCCTTAGCCTTTGCAGCAGGGCTTCTATCGCAACCAAAATTCTTCTGAAAACTATAAAAAGTGGATAGAAAATATTAAAGAAATTTTGTAGATAGCTTAAGAGTCAAGAATCCAAATTCTATAACTCAACCATATTGTATTACATATGTATTTATGCATGTATTTAGGTATGTATTTATCTTTATATAAAGTATTGCAACATCAGCAGCCATAGCTGTAGATAGTAACTGCATTGTGTTGTGTGCTGCCAAGATTCAAAAAGAACCGTCCTGCCCCTAAAAGCTCATGATGTAAATACAAACGTGGTGCTATCTGGACACACAGGGAAATAACGACAATATTAATACAATTGATGTTATATGATCATCAGGATGTAAACAGTTGCCAAGCTTTTTTTAAAAAATTACAGTAAAGGAGAATTTAAAAATAAGAATTTGAAGAATAAAATACAATTTCGGGCGTTAACAAAGCTCTTTCCAAATAAAATAAGAGGTTGAGGATAATACAAAAGTGAAAGTCTAAGTATAAAATAGGTAGGCAATGCAAACTGGTTGCAGGGGGTGATTAGCATTGGGAACTGACACAATATTAATCCTCTGGGTCTACAGCAGCTCGTCACAAAGGTAAATACCAGCTGTATGCAGAAATCAATTTCCTGGTTTGAAGCATAGCATTCTTTTAGGGCATGAAGCAATGCTGCAGAACAGGTTGCATGCAGTTATAGCTCCATTTTTCCATCTACAGTATGTATTTAACAGGGATTTTATCTTTTTTTTTTTTTTTTTTTTTTTTTTTTGAGAAAAAGTTGCCGTATTTTAACAAACACTTAGTAACCTGTTGTGGTAGTCTCTGTTGGCTGTGACTGCTAAATTTCAAACATAGGCTCATCATTAAAAGAATCACTGGTGGTACAATGTGTAATGAGTACTTAATAATAGACCTGTCAGCTAGGCTATAGTATGTAAAGTGTACTTACTCAAAGCCCATGTACAATATTTGCAGCCAAATCCAAGCCAAAATCAGCAACACGACGGAGGTGGGAAAAGCAAAAGAGAACCAAGAGGCAAAGTTGATGATGTTACCGTTGTCAGGAAAGATACTGCAAAATGTAGAAGGCTGTCAGCATTCAAAACCCTGGAGTCTCTTCTGTATTTAATTAATGATTCAGATAAAAAGAAGGTGCTTTGAGGCTCCCTAAGGAAAGTAAGCTAACGACCTTGCAAAGTTACGAAATAGATATTTCCCTTCTCTGTATTGGCTAGAAGTCAGCTGTGGCAGAAAGATGCAGCTTAGTGGGTATGTAGTCCCAAATTGAACCAGACTTACTCATCAACTTGTCCTTTCAGTACCAGATTTGGTGTTGTCCCAGTCAGAGTTGCAATCCCTCCAATGCTGGCTGCGTAGCAAATAGAGAGAGAGAGTCCCTTGGAGAGTTTCATGTGCTTCTCGTCTTGAAGATTTTCGTTGCTCTGTGTGTCTTCCTCGATCGTCAGAACATTGCTATCACCTAGGTCCCAAAACAGGAAGAAAAGAGTTACAGGAGCTAGGTTGGATAGGACAACATCTCATCTCTGTGAAATTCAGCCCTTGAAAGCTGGGATGTGATGGACTCAAAGCTGAAGGAGTCACGTATTAAGAGGTATATCAAAGCCATAAATTAGGAGGTATATCAAAAACTTTGATATCATATATCAAAGAGTTAACAATGCCAGCCTCTTAATATGAGCCTCAAATAATATGAGCCCCATATTAAGAGGCTGGCATCGTTAACTCTTTGACATGCTGGCCAATTTTTCACTGGTTGTCAGTGAAAATAACAGTTTTTCAGTGATGAAGTCTGAATACACTGCTGACACTTCTCAGTGAATGAGAACTTTGAACTGCACACAGTGGGGAGAGAAAAGAGTTCAAGGGGGTACAACAGAGCCACGAGAGATGGACTGAAGGTAACTTGTTCTGCACTGAGGTTTACGTGCAGAATCACTAGAGCTAACTCAAAGATGGGACGAGGGTGAGAGATTGTTGCATGATTATATACATATGATTAGAAAGATCATTTTAATTTCTAACCTTCAGGCATGAATTAGGCCAGAAGTTTACCCTCACAAATTCCCTGGTAAATTACACAGTAGATTATAATTGAGCTAACATAAACATACAGGAAAATATCAAACCTCATGCAAAATCTTCAGCTAATGGAGAATTTATTTATTTTATTGATTAGTTGTTATTTCTTTGTTTGTGATTTATTTCTAACTTCAATCAAGTCAGTAGATCTTACTGTTTTTTCATCTGATTCGTAGAAGAGCCTCACAAATACTGTAGGATACGGTCAGGGTGCTTTAGGTACGTTCTTTTAGAATTTAATAGCAACTGTTATGCCATTGAGGAAGATGGAGGCCATCCTTCATCACCCTGAAGAGAAAAATGCCCATAACCCAATCACCTTTTTGGTCTGTTTCTGTGAAGTTATTTGGTTTAGCTGGCTCTTCTTTATTTGATTGAGTTGGCTCTTCTTGCAGTTCAAAGGCTTTATTGATGTTCTCAGACTCCTGGCCAGCTCTTTTAAAGTCCATTTCTGACTTATGCAACTGATCCAACACTGCCTGTGCTATCGGCACCATCATGGCAGTGGTGGCTGTGTTGCTGATCCACATGGACAGGAAGGCAGTCACAACCATGAAACCCATGAGAAGCCTGAAATGAAAAGGTTTGAAAAAGCCAATTCAAAACTCAGGCTTTCGGTGCCCTTTTCTGTTGCAAAGCGCTGGTTACAAATGCTAGGTTTGGAAAATGCTTAGCAATTCACATCTAGCACCTCCTCTTAGCTTAGTCTGCTTTGTGAATGATACAGTGAAGATTATTTTTTTTTCTCATTTATTTAATTATTTATTTGTTTACATTTTCACCAATTGTACTTCTGCATTTGTATAACTAGGAAAGCAGGAGCTGACATCAGTTTATCTGGCCGGTATCCTGCTTAGTTTGCATGCTTCAGAGGAAGATATCCCATCTCAATAACACGTATTAATCTATTATAATATATTTTGAAGAGGAATTGCAAACCAAGTTTGATCCCAAGTGGCAATCAGTTTAAATCCAAAGGAAAATGATCTCTGTCTTTTGGGGGGTAGATTTATCCTACCTCTATCATTTAAGAGTCTCTCTTACTCATGTAAAATTCTAATCCTTGTTTCAGTATTACTCTGTTATTTGTCTCAAAATTATTCTTTAGATGAGATGTAGATTATATATCAGATGAAAAGGGCTTTATCTTGTCTGCATTTTCGTTCTATTGCTTTGTAATTTCCTTCTGTATTTCCTCTTCTTATGGTCTGGGACAAATTAAATAAGGCAATGTAGCCTCTGCATAGCTTAAAGCTCTAGTCTGGCAAACATTTGTTGTTTCCAAAACAAGCATCCTCGTATTTTCTCTCCTCTGTGCAATCAGTATAACATTTATAGAGTATATGTTTTCTACATCTCAGCTATAGCTTCTCCTGCTTGTCCAGGGCTGTGCTTCTGCCCAAGCCCAGTAGCACCCTGACTTTTCAGAATTGCTATTTCACCACCTAATGCCATTTGGAATTCAAAACAGAGGCACAGGTCTGTAACACTTCAAAGGATCCTCATTTGCAGGGTTTTCTCATGCACAATCCAACTCTCATGGACTGTAGAAAAGCATTTTTAGGATATGATTTGCAGCTTCACATAGGAGGCTTCAGGCAGAACTCTGATAGGAACTAAAGCCACGAAGTCCTTTATCCCACCTCGTTTTCGGGACTGTTACTCACAGGGCTGGTTTGACACCAGTGATTAGCAAGACCCGCAGAGCAATGCGCTTGTGTAGGTGCCACTTCTCAATAGCAATGGCCATCAGCAGTCCCCCAATAAAAAGCATATTGGTGTCCTTCAAATACTCCATGCAGACCTGCAACACGGAGCAAGGGAGAGGAAAAAAAAAGTGATAAGAAGCCAATGTTTAGACGGAAGGTGTTTTCCGAGGGAGAACCTTGTCCTATAGACATTAAAACGCTAATTATGGATGGTGTCTGATCAATGAATTTGCTTTGATTTCAGATTAGCAGCTCCACCCAGAGTTCACAGTAGGTACATGAAAGCTCTGTTCCACAAAGGTCGCAGGTGATTGATTGCCCGTATAAAATTAGTGCAGTTTTCTTCCCTTTGCCCCCAGCTCTGGAAATCACCCCAAAATAAGAGATGACCGACAAACACATAAACAAGCAAGACCCGTATCTCTTACTGCTGTTGAATCCATGATATTCATGAGTGGGAAGAGCAGGACGGGAAAGAGTGCTGTGACAGCCAACGGCAAGGCTTCTGTGCACCAAAGCAGTGCCATCAGGATGATAACGTAACCACATCGCGCCTCCTGATAGAAGGAGAGTACACGCAATCAGAACAGACTGTACGTCTTGCTTAGCCTTTGAGAAAGCAACAGCCCGTAATTATATTCATTGCCTGATAAAGGGATTTGGGAAAAGGTTATTTTCTGTCTTGCTCTCCCATCTGTCCCCCTACCTGTGCAGATCCTAATCAAATGACAAACTATTCAACAACCTTGTCAGAGCTGTTAGGAAAAGACTGGGTGGGGCCTTCAATGGGGAAAGACAAGAAACTTAGGAAAAGAAACAAATTGATGACTTTGAACCCTTTCTGATAAGGGACTGGCAGTCCCCGCACAGATTTCTTGATTTTACTGGTGCTAGTATTTTCTTCTTATTTATTCCTGTCTTTGAGTTTGATCTGGTCAAGGTTTCTCTACGTTTTTTTCTCTGCGTGTCTCAGGACATGTCCAGATGTTACCTTCAGCAGCCTGGATTCCTTGAACTGTAAATATTTTTATCTATTTTTTATTGCCTTTTTAGCTTTACAGACTTTGAAATGCTCGCTGATGAACTGTTCACAGATCAGTTTCAGCTTCCATTGAATATGAGTTATTTCTCTGGAGAAAATACAATGCCCTGTTTCATGGTACTTTTTTTTTTCTTTTTTTTTTTTTTTTTCCCTCTGAGAAAACACTGATTTAGTTTTGCTTATGATAACCACTCCAAATTTTATATAAAAATATTTAACCCAGTCTCAGACATTAGAAGGATTCAAAATAACATATCATAACAGCATATTACACGGCAGTTGAAAAAAAAAAAAACAAGGGAAAGTAACACTGCAGGATACAGTGCTTTCCTAATTTTTGAATAAGCAAAATAGTGGGTGCCAGCACTGATCAGAGCATAAGATTTGGAAGAAAAAAGTAGTTGCATGGTCTTGGATCAAGGATACCCACTTAAAGTATGCTGGACACAACAAATGGAAGTGTACTGATGCTTATTGAGAAAGCAGCAAAGAAAAACTGATGGAAAATGCGATGGGTAGATGACAGAGGATCAAACCAAGGAGCTGTCAGGGAGGATCAGACTGGTGGTGCTTTAGGATGTGCTCAGAACTTCTGAATGTGGCCTGGAAGCTAAAGAGCTGGTGAAGGAAAAGGATGAACAGGCGAGCTGAGCAGTCTGGAGGGAAGAAGATTAGATATTTAGGTAGCAAATTACCAGAGCAGCATGGTAGTAGGAACATTCCCATTTTGATGATCCTTTTTTTTTTCTTTTTTTTTTTTCTTTCTTTCTTTCTTTTTTTTTTTTTTTTTTTTTTTTTTTTTTTTCTCTCTCTCTCTCTTTTTTTCTTAGTAAGGGACACCAATAGGAGCCTTTTGAGAGACTCTAGCAGGGCCTTGGAACATGTATCATGTTCACAGTGCTGTTTTCCAGTCTGCTGTGAACAGGCTCGCAGTAAAAGCTGGGATAAGGCTATTCACAAAGCCCGTGGTCCTATAGGGAAAACTGCTTTCTCATTCCTCTGTCTTTAGATGAAATCTTTAGCATTGTCCCGTCATTTATAATAGTTTAGTGTCCAGTGCTGTGTCACTATAGGACAGGTTAACAGCTCAACAGAATAGAAAAAATTAAAATTCCATCAGATAAATGATCTATTTATGGCTCTGCATGCTGACGTACCAGCTTTTCTTTTTCTAACACCGGAAATCTTACAGTTTACAAAGGCAAAAGTGTGTCCAGAACATTTAAACCTTTGTGTTGTAGCTGCCAACACAGAAACCAGAGAGCCATTTTCAAATAGGAACTGAACCAAGACTGACGAGTCATTCCACTGACTGACAATACCGACGACTTACTGTATGATAACAATGACTCTAGCAAATAAGTATGAAGTAGTGGCCTCGGGAAAAACAACTCTATTTCCGGCTTCTTTAGAAGATATATGAGCCACATCTCTCTTAACTTCAGTAACACCTTCGCCTATGCAAAGTTAAGTAGAAAAAAAAAAAAAAGCTTTTTGTTTTTGTTTTTCTTCTTAGTAAGCTTTTAAGTGAGAGTTTAAACTATTTTATTTGCATAGCAGGCGAATAGGAGGGCATGCCTGATCAGTTACCACATTTCACCTTGTGGTAGTGCCACTCTGTTGTTCTGGCTTGCAATCCTCTAGCCATAGCTCCAGAAAGTCTCTGAAAACACCAAGAATAAGAGCTGCGAGGAAGAAGGAGCTTTGGGACAAGACACACGAAAAGACAGGTAAGAGCAGATGGAGTGAAGGATGAAGCTTGGGGAAGGAGACCAGAAACTGGGAGCGAGGAGGGATCAGGAGGCAGGCAGGCAGAGATCAGAGGAAAGAAGTAGGACTTGACATCCAAAGATGTGACAGGAGAGGCGATCGGGACGAGCTGTTTAATGATACTGGAGCTGGCATAAGAGACCTGAAGAGCAGAGATTAGATCTGTCTGCATGAAGCGAGTGGGAGTGGAAGAAAAAAGCCAGAGTGAAGAATAATCTGGATGCTGGCACTCTGCCCGCTCTCGGTATTGTATTTCAATGATCAATGGTTCAGAAATACCTGCCCTACTACTATAGGTTTTTACAGTTAACTTCTTCTGAAGGAATCTTGAGTGATGTGTCTTCCAAAACTTGACATTTTATATTTTAAATCATTGCGTGGAAAGATTATTACAGAAATAATGCTTAAAGAAAAGTGAAGTACATTTCATTATTTCATTATGTATCAGGTTGCCTTGTCCATTTGACTGAGGAAAATGTCTTTTCTATCTGGCAACGACATGGTTGAGAAAATGAGAGAGAGAAAAATAATTAAAAGAGGATGTGGACTGGATACTTTTAGAAAATCAGAAGGGGGATTAGGATTGAGCCTTAGGAGGTAAATTAGATTCATGGTTATGAGCTTCAGCATAGAAAGCGCTTTGAAAAGTCAGGTGGGAAGCAAAAGTTAAAAGGTCATGTCACTGTGCATTGCTTCTAGAATATCCAGTCACAGATGCATCTGCTCATCCATCGAGATCCTATTGCTATTATATCCCCCATTGCCAGTAGTCTATGGGGTCTGCTCAGAGCAAGAAGCTCTTCATGCTATAAATGAAGGAAATGCCTCTGAGAAAGAATCTGCATGTTCTCTTCAGCTCTGTCACTTAAAAGGAACAGCTCTAAGGAGAGATTTGACTCTCAAATTCAATTTAAAAGGTTCTTACCTTGGTATCAATAGCCAGAGGCAGAGGCAGGAACAAAAGGGGCACTAGTACTATGATCAGGTATTTCCAGCAGGCTAGGGTCATCTGCCAGAAGCCAGCCATGGTGCTGGAGCTGGCCCAGTGCTGAAAGGCCTGAGCTCTGCTCCTGGGGACTATATAAGCCCTGGGGAATATTAAACATTGACCTCTGGCAGCTGGGTGTTGTTTTTGGAACTGTAATCAGAGAAAGAAGGAAGAGAACAAAGAAGGGAGGGGAGAGCAAAAGAGTGTCGGATCGGGAACTTTCTTAAGACAACCTTTCTGATAACCGGTAAATCCAGGAGAGAATTAACTCCTTGTGGCCCATGTCATTTAAAAAAAAGCAGAAATATTAAAGAATATGAAAGTTTTGGTCTTCCATAATGTCATCTTGGAATAGATATCTTCCATAAAAAGATAAACCATTCCCTCTACAATAGGTTAAAAATGTTTTTAAAATATTGTAGAATATTGGGAAGCACAGCATGTGTAACCCTCAGATATGGAGATTAGAAACAGCTACACAAAATGCCATGTAAACTTCACTGTATCCTCTGAGAAATTCTTTGGGCAGCAAAATCCACCAGAGCAGAGCTCCTGTCACCAGATGCCACATCAAGTCCCCTTGCAGAAAGGGACTTGCAGCCCTTACCGGGTGTAAGCAGGGTTTGCTGTGGCTGTGCAGGCTGAGGACCAGCCTCATGACAGTTTTCTTCTATCCTGTTTAAAGAGTAACAGAGGAAACGTTAAGGTCTGGTCAGAACTCAGCTCCTGCCACATGACAGCCCAGCAAGTTACAAGAAATGCTTAGGGCCAAGAGGGAAACTAATGTCTTCTGGCATAGCCTGTTGTATCTGAACGGATTTGGGAAAGGTTTGGCTACAATGCAAAAATTTGTAAATACCAGGCTATATTTTTTTCCACTTTTCTTATCTCTTATCTGGCATTTTTTTAGGTGCAGCTTTAGTAGCTTGAAGGGTAATTTTTTTTTAATTTTATTTTTTAAATGGGTTGCTGGGAAATTACTGGCAATTTTTACACCTGTTGCAAGAAACTTCCAGTACAAGCAGTGAGTTATTTGATTCTGTAAATATACAGGAACTGAGTTGAAGTTTTTAATTCCAAAGGGAGCATTCTGGTAGGGACACTTCAATGTCTTTATTTGGTAGATCATGCGAGCACATGCTTCAGATAACGATGATAATGTTTCCATTTTGTTGGTATTAATTGTCACAGCTCTGTTTTATAGCTTAGTCAAGCAGAGAGAAGGGAGAAGCAAAGACATTAGGTCATCTGATGTCAGCCCCACAAAGAGCTTCTGCTATTCCTCTCTCTCATCCTTTTCTGCTGGGGTTAGTCTCTTTTCGTTAATGTGCTTATGACTGAAAAACAAGTGGAGTTTCAGTTGCCAGAGCTGCAAACTCACGGATTTCTTGGCAGCTTGATTCAGGCACATTGCTCACAAGAAACAGCATCAGGTTAAATAACTGCGGATCCTGAGCTTTAGCATTTCACCCTTGGTACAAAAAGGACGAGAAAAAGCTTTCAAATGAATTATATTGCCCACATTTTTGCATCCACTTAATGTTGAATTAGTATTTGAAAAGGTGCAGTGACAAAATCAGCTAATGGCAAAATAATTTTTTTCTGCTTTCTGTGATGTCCTAAGGTTGCAATCAATGCCAGAAAGGAAACCTCTCATTTTTAAATCTCTAGCATGAAGGCTGGCCCCCAGCTGCAGTGCTGTCCCTGGGAGGGATGCAGCTCTGCAAAAGGACCTCAGCTAACACATTGTGCCTTTTGTTTCTGCTGCCGGTTATGTCCTGTTACTTCCAAAGATGCTATACTGCGCTCACTAAGTCTGTTACTGCAAAACGAAGGGTTTGGCTTCAGGGGAAGTTCTTGGAGCTTCTCCTGTAGCCGTTAACAGTGGTGTGGTGTGGAAGGAGTGATGCCAGTTTACATTAATTTGGAACCACTCCAGTTTGTGTGAAGTGTTTAATCCAATTCTCTGTATTGTTGTTTTGGGATTTAACAAACGACTTAGCCTCTGCTTACAGCTCTGCTCTGTGAGGCAGACCAAACCCCTGACAAACCTAACAGCACTGCCAAAGCCTCTTGTGTGTTACACTTTGTAAGGCATTTTGTCCTTTAGGAAAATAAGTATTTTTTTAATGTGCTGCATGCTAGTACGATCGATTATGCACCGCTAGCCGTGCATAGGAACAAAACCAGGCTTTACGTTGAAATGCCTTTATTTATCATTCGGTCACCCAACCGGGCTGGAGAGCTGCCTGCTGAGGGGGGGGACACAGCCCCGAGCCCCACAGCCCGTGCTGGGCCTCACCGAGCCCGGAGCCCCTCACGGGGCCGGCCCCGGGGCTGTGGGCGGCCGCGGGGCGGAGCCGGGACGGGGACCGGGACTGGGACCGGAGCGGGGGCCGGGAACGGGACAGGGACCGGGAATGGGGCCGGGATCGGGGCCAGGAGCAGCACCGGGGCCGGACGGTGCCGCTGCTCCGCCCGCCGCCGCCATGGCCGCTCCGCCTCAGGCTCCCGTCATGGCCGCCCCGCAGCCGCCACCTTCGCCGCCCGCCCGGCGCTGCCGCCCCTCCGTCGAGCCGCTGCTGTTCCTCGCCACGCTGTCCCTCGGCCTGCAGGTCCCGCTGGCCACCCAGTACCTCTGGGACCGCCTGGGAGCCGAGCACGGCTACAGCGGCCCCAACGGCAGCAGCCCCGCGGGCTGCGGCAACGACAGTGGCAGCCCCGACCCGCTGCGGCAGGTGGGAGCCCCACCAAGGGCTTGGGGGTGCTGCCAGTGCTCCCCACCCAGCCCCGGCCCTCAGGGGTTGTGTTTGTGTTGCAGGAGGTGGAAGCGTTGGTTTCCCGCTGGAATCTCTACATCAACCTCGGCGGCTTCTTCGTGGGGCTCTTCTCCGTGACGCTCTTCGGGCCATGGAGCGACAGCGTGGGTCGGCGGCCGGCGCTCGTCCTGCCGGCGGTGGGCATGGCCGTGCAAGCGGCCATCTACCTCCTGGTCATGTACCTGCAGCTGCACGTCGCCTACTTTCTCCTCGGACGCCTCCTCAGCGGCCTCCTGGGCGACTACAACCTGATCCTGGCCAGCTGCTTCGCCTATGTGGCCGACACCAGCGACCGACGTGCGCGCACGTTTCGCGTCGCCATCCTCGAGGCTTGCCTCGGCGTGGCGGGCATGCTGGCCAGCATCGGCGGCGGCCAGTGGCGCAAAGCACAGGGCTACATCAACCCCTTCTGGCTCGTGCTCGCCACCAGCCTCGCTGCCGCTCTCTATGCTGCTTTCTGTCTCCAGGAGTCGGTGAAGCAGCAGAAGCCGGCCAAGCTGCTGACGCTCAGCCACTACAAGGCTGTCTACAGGCTGTATACGGCCCCGGAGCACCGCAGCTCCAGGAGGAAGCTCGCCCTCTACTCCCTGGCTTTCTTTCTTCTTGTCACTGTCCATTTTGGAACCAAGGACCTCTTTGTGTTGTACGAACTTGGCGCCCCTCTCTGCTGGGCCTCTGATCTCATCGGGTACGGCTCAGCTGCCAGTTACCTGGCTTTCCTGAGCAGCCTGGGAGGGCTGCGGCTGCTGCAGCTGTGCCTTGAAGACACCTGGGTGGCAGAGATAGGATTGATTTCCAATATTTCTGGACTGGTTGTGATTTCCCTTGCTACTACAACACCGCTGATGTTTACAGGTGATGCCAGATTCTTAAGTCCGTGTATCTTGGGGTCTTTTCTTAGAGATAGCAGTAGATGCAGGAGCACAGTGTGCTTCTGGGAGTTCAAGCTGCTGTAGGAACTGCTGCCTCCATTTCAGCCAACATACCAACAAAACAACGACTTGCTAACAACAAGGCTGGCCAAACACTGAAATTGAAACTGCAACCATTTAGTCCCTAGAATAACAGGTTTCCAGGTAGCTGTACTGCACTGCAGGCACAGATGAAAGTGCATGGTGCAATGCAGGAGGGTGAATGGAACTGGAAGGTAGCAGGGAGACAACACCCAGAGCTTCAGGTTTCTGGGACCGACTGGAGATTTTATTTTAAGTCGATACAACTTTATCAGATAGAGCTTTCCCTAATATGCTGTATTTTTCTTACAGGTTATGGAATTCTGTTCCTTTCCATGGCATCTACTCCAGTCATCAGATCCAAACTCTCCAAGCTGGTTGGTGAGACAGAACAGGGTAAGGAGTTTAGCTAGTAGTCTTAAGCCAGGTCCTGAAACACTTGTCGTCATGGAACATTGAAACCAAGCTGCTTTGGGAGGTTAGGACTTCCCTAGCTCCTTTGGACTCCTGTGCCTGTGCATTCACCCTGAGGCCCTGGTCATTCATCTGTTTGTTTCTAAGACGACTATGAGAAGCAAGAGTTAAAATGGATTGTATAACACGTGGAAACTAGCGATTTCCCTGGCCATGACTCTTCTCTGTAGATCAGTAACGGTGGGAAGAAATGCAGTGTTGTTAGAGGGTTGTATCATTGACCATGGTGAAAGATCGTGGATAACCTCTAGGAGGAGCGTATTTGCTTTTTTTTCCCCAGTAATTCATTTGAAGAGCTTACACTTGCTGTTACAGACTGCATAGAAATACTTCTTCAGGCAGAGAGGGGAGGAGGGATGTGAGATGGGACAGACCTGAAGGTGACTTTGCTGAATTCCCATTTCTTATACAAGAATGAAGGTGGCACACAGCTGATACCAGCTTTATGATGCTAAGCCTATAAAATACAGTCTTCTTCTGCACTTAATGTTTAACAAGTGATAAGATGTGCCTGGCAGTAAACAGATTTAGATAGCCATTTCTAAAAGTTTTATAATCCAGCTGATAGATAATGTCCCTGGTCAGCTCCTGTGATACCAGTTCTGGAGGTCAGTGAGTTGGTATTTCCTACAGAGAAGCTGAGTGCAACATGTTTGGCCTGCTGGGCCAGTACAGTATGCCCAGTCTCTGCTCCTAGCTCTTGCCTCATCGTGCTTGACAACACAAACACCAGAAGTGCAAACCCTTAGAAAGGTTCACAGTTTGCACTGAAAGAGTTGACATGGTACAGATCTTTCAGTTGGTGATCTTCAGGCAGGGCCCTCTCACCGTTAACCTCGTTTTATCTTTTGCAGGTGCTCTCTTCGCGTCTGTTGCCTGTGTGGAAGGGCTGTGTTCACTTGTGGCCACAGGAGTGTTCAACTCCCTCTACCCTTTGAGCTTGCACTTCATGAGGGGATTCCCCTTTCTCTTTGGGGCTATAATTCTTCTTATTCCAGCAGCTATTGTTGGGTAATTAACTTCAGATTTCTAAACTTTGCTGTAGGACCTGTGAAGCGTAATACAAAAAATGCAGTTTAGACATAGGATAGGGGCTCACATTTTTTAAGGTGTATTTTCAGTTATGCTTACGGGAGGCTGTTTAGCGCCCCAGTAAGCAGAGATGTGGGCCCATTTCTTCTGGCAGCTGAATCCTAGCGATGAACTAGTGAAGCCTGAGTGCTGTGGCTGCCTATGCCCAAACAGCTTCAAAGTCTTACTCCACCCTCAGAATGGAATCCAAAGTCTCGAGTTGAATTTGCAAGTCCCCTATGGAAGAGATGGAGCTCTCTTAGGAGTCTCTCTTCCTGTTGTTACTCTACGAATTAAAGCAAAAGTTGTGCCACGATAGAAAATGAATCCCCTGGTTTAGTCCTGGGAGAGAGAATGTGCTGGGAGTTGTGGTAGAAGTGCAGCAGCTCCTGGCAGGATCATTTTGTTCTGTTCCCTTGAAACTTTAAAAGTGACTTCATTCAGCAAAGTCCCAGTGTGCTTTCAGAGGCTCTAACTGTTCTTTCTTTCTTTCTTTCTTAGGTGGATAGAAATCTGGGACTCAAACCCTGAGTACAGTCACTTCACAGATACTTCCCTGTCCCCTGCAGATGGCTGAGCAGCAACTTAGCAACAAGGAATTGGCCAGCTTGGCAGCGTCCATCTGAAGACTGCTCTTTGTTCTTGCCTTGAAGAACAGATTAGTGTGGGAATGACGCCTTGGTTGTCCTTACTGATTTTTAAATGCCAAATAGTTGGAAATCATGGCTCTGACTGCTAGGAGGAACTTGATTTACAGATGTGAACTCCTCTTTGCTGTTGTGTTGACTCATCTGCCAGAGAAAACCCAAAGGACGCAAAACCCGATCAAGAGTAAAAGCTGTTGGCCATTTACAAGGCCAGTTAGTGGTTTGGTTTGTTTCGTGAGGTGGGGGGATAGATAATGTGCTATGCTTTTAGTGGTGAGAGAAGACTGAATTCTGGTTTAATTGCCAAACTTTCTCCTCTGAGTATTTCAGTGAGTAGCAGACCAAAGCCTGCTGTGCGGGACTGAAGCGGAGGTAGCCCAGCAGTGCTGTGCTGGGGAGGAGGGTCTGTGCTCCAACTGGTGTGCTGAGAATATGAGTCTCCTGAATATTGCAGGTCAGTGCTGTTGGGGTGAGCTGTTAAGGGGAGAGGGCCAGTGTGTTTGGAAATGAATTTGTTTTGTTTTGTTTTGTTTTGGACACAATTATGTGTCAGTAAGTCACTCCTGCTGCACTTCTCAGGATATGTTGATGCCAGCAAGCAAACCCCCTGTGTTCACAGTATTGGTAATTGTTCTTTTCAAAGAATTAGCGGTATTGTTTCAATCCTATTTTCTTCAAACTGCCATAAACCAGCAGTTCTGTGTACACTGCATTGCACACAGTGTTCAGATATATGCAATAATGTTCTTACTGTGAAATTGCTTAGCAGACACGTTACTTCCAGAATGAATAAAACCTCCATTCTCTTTCGTGGCTCCTAAAAGGATAGCTTTTTTTGTGCAGCTCTTAATGAGATTTGCCCTTGTTTTGCTCCATGCTTCTCTCCATTATTTTCATACTTCTCCTTTTACTGAGGAATTTGTAGCAAAGAAGCCACAGCAGGAAGTTGTCTGCTGTGTGAAGAATGAGCATGTGAGGGACCTGGGTCAGGAAGAATGCAGTTTTGGGACTTGCGAGCAACCATAACTTGCTTTTCCTGAACACCAGAGTAAAGCTTTCAGTAGTGCATGGCATATAACCTGTCCTTAAACACGCAGTAAACGTGAAATGTTTATATACAACGTTGTTCCTTGTTTGTTAGGAGTTTCTGGTAAGAGCAGAACTCGGGAGTAAGGAAGCAGGAGGCTGAGGAGTAGGAGGACTCTGAGACCTGTTTTGTTATGCCTCTTGGTCTGTGTAGCTGTGCTGGTGGACGTAGGCAGGAGTTACTTGTCTGATTCATGGGCTAAGCCCAGAATTATCCTCCCCCAGGATCAGGGCATGCTGTGAGTGTTGCGTTAGATGTTTGTAGCTGAGTTGGTTGTGAGGCAAGTTTTTTCTCCACCAACAGATTCCTCATCCTCCAGTATTAACAGCCGCTAAATGTTGCGCAGTGAAGTGAAACTTGTGTACTCACTCTACTTTGCTGTTTGTGTCAGGGTGCTTGCAAAGGCAAAATTCAATAGGAACTATTAAGCTCTATCAGAAAAATCGAAGTTTTTTTAGGCTCTCCTCCAAGAACTACAAGCAAGTACATGATCCATGCATTGTGAGTGTGGACAGCAGGTAGGGAGAGTCCCTGGGGTCGCAGTGAGCTACATCAGCCCATGCAAGATGAACTTGAAGTGTGAACCCCACAGAGAATGGTGCCTGGAAAATTCCGCTGTCAGCAAGCCCTGCCCTGCCAGCGGATGAGAGTGTGACAACAAGAGAGCAAGTGTGAGAAGGCTGCGGGGAAAGAAGCATATGACACAAACATAAACGAGGTTGGGATTTAGAGTATAAACCAAATTTATTAATAATGTCCAATAGAACAACTTTAAATACTTTCTGACATGGCATGGCAAAGGGATAAGGAAGGGTGAGAACAGAAGCATTTATTTTAGGAGTTGGACTTGATGATCGTACTGGGTCCCTTCCAACTCGGATGTTCTATGATCTCCTTGGGGATGTCTGCTTTGACTGGAAGTGGACGGGCATGGGGTGTTTTGTCAAGAGCAGTGAGTTCATCAGGGTGAAGATAATCGCCTAACAGGGAAACAGGATGAGTTACAGTCTGGGCAGCTGGGGCATGGGCTGTGATCTCAGTGCAGGTAAGACACCAAAGCTGTAGAGGACAACTAAATCTTGTCTATTGAGTGGAGGGTGAGGAGGTTAAATGCTAGAGAGCTCCTGGGAAACAAGACACAAGAATCTTACTGTGTGTTATTTTAGAGAGAAAAATCCTTTGGACTGTTTGTGTGGGACTCCTTTAATGGCCACAGAGGCCTTGACCTTCAATAAATTACTCAGGATTTTTCCCTGAAGCAGCTCACAAGTTGCTTTTAGCCTCTGGCAGATTCACCTTTGGGCTCATCTGCTGCCTTCCTTGTATTTAATCTGAAGATTAGGTGATGCTATTTCTGATGAGGGCTGGGCAGACCTAGCTATTAACCTTTCACTGGAGAGCCAAGACGCCATTATCTGTGAGCTGATAAGAGCTATCCATAAAGCTCTGATTAAGCACCAGAATTTAACTTACTTTTCTTCTTACGATATGCTCATAAATCCAAGCCAAAAGGAGTTGTGTTTATGTGCAGTTATGTGTCATGCCAGCTAAGGCAGGTAGCAAGGCTTCACGGAGAGCCAAGGTGAGTGCTTGTGGGCTGGAACATAGCTGTGCCTCCTCATTGCCTCCTGGAAAGGGTGGGTTAGCCTGAGCAGGGACAGGCTGAGGAATTTCCTGCTGCATCAGCCTGATCCCCAGAGTGCTGGGCAGGCTGGTGCTCCCTGGGCATGGCTTGCTCGAGTGTGTCCTGAGTGAGGAAGTCTTTTGCATTAGTAACCGTGCTCTGCACCAAAACAGAACGCAGGTAGGAGTTGTGGTGTCTGGTCCTAATTGCAAAATGCCATGTTGTTGAAAGCCTAATCGCCCTCCGAGCAGGTGTGAGAAGCAGGACAAGGCCAGGAGGGCAGAATTCAGAGGCGTGTCGGGGTGCTCTCAGCCTGTGCTCACACCTAGCAGCCTCCACCTGCCCTTTGCGTCAACCTCGGCTCTTACCTGATATTTCAAGGTGAGTAGCTACAAAAAAGATCTGGTGGGCGTTGGGAAGAGGCTGGTGAAAGGAAACAAGTGCTATTTGGTATTGCATCCAGCAGCGTGGGGATGTCCCTGAGCCGGAGGAGCTTAGCCAGGGCTGTCGGGGTAAGTGCTAGGCCACAAAGGGATGTGCCAGCCCCTGCTCGAAGGAACAGACCGTAGAGGAGATCTGCTGTGGAGCACCAACAACAGAATAAAATGCAGCCAGTGGAAAACATCCCCACAAGTACAGTGCAGCAGTTAGCATCGTCCGTATCTGCCTGGATATACGTTTTGCAGAGTCGCAATCCAGCCTCCTGTGCCTTACAGATAAATAAATACACCTGATAAAAGTGGTAAAGCTGAGACACCGGACGGAGGGAAAGGTGGTGGTTTTAAAGCACTTTTTTTTTGGTAAAGACCGTTTGGAAACTTCCTGTGACCTAAAGCCAAACCTCTGCCACCAGAGCTAAGAGCACAAAGTGGTTTTGCAGCATTAGGAGGAGAAAGGCCTCGAGGAGGGAGCAAGCTCGGGTGATAAAGGGATATTGCTGGGGAAGAGAAAGCTTCTGCCGAGCAGTTTGGAAGGCCTGTGCGTGTTATCTTTCCCAAACACAGGGATTTTGTTGGGGCTTAGCTTTTATTTGCTCTTTCCCACCCACACCGATGTTCCTGCAGCACCCAGCAGAGGCCATGGTGTCCTCCTGCAGCGAACCCCTGGAAAACCCCACAACTTTTGCTCCTTGGAAACTGCCTCCTCTTTGGCTTCATCTCTGGGGGGAGCTGCAGCCTTCTGCAGGGGGGCTGCACTGTCCTGGTCCCTCCTGCACCCCCTGCACTGCGGGAGGCTCAGCCTGCAGGTCCTGCTGCCCCAAGGGATGGCCTGAAAAACGGCTCATCCACCCCAGGGGCTGCCCTGGAGGCTCACCGGGCACCCTACGAGGGAGCGCTGGCCTTTCAGCCCCAAGGGCTTGCATTTGGAGGGTGGAGGGGGGCTAACGCCCCATGGCTGCCTGAGCCACGGCCTGGTCTCAAGCCAAGAGGTGTCAGGTCCTGAGGGAGAGAGAGGGTAGGGAAGGTACTAGGATGGGGGAAAATCTAGAGGGAGAAACTCGGCCCCACGTAAATAGGGGTCACCTGGATAAGTCTGCGGGGGGGCTGAGGCAGCCGTGCTGCTCCTAGGTCTGCCCGGGAGCAGGCAAACAGTCCAGGCCGTTCTCCGACCCCGCCGAGGAATCCCGGGAGGAGCGGCCCTGGAGAAAGCGGATGATTTTGTCGATCGTGGCCTCCTGGTACTCGTGGGACCATCTGCGTTTGAGAGGAAACCCAAAGTTAACTTTTTTTTGTGTGAGATGCCACGAGCCAGCTCAGCGCATGTCAGCCAGGCGGCCGTCCCCCTCCCTGCACCCCAGCTCCCCGGGAGCACCCCTTTTCCCCTCGGGGAATGCAGAAACACCGGGTGCCACAGCAAAACCCCTTCCCTTTGGGGAACGCAGGGCAGGAGGGCTGCGGGCAGCTCGGGAAGATCCTGCCTGGAGGACCGGGGGGCTGAGGACGGGCGTCCTCCATTTGGCAATGGGGTGGCAGCTCCGCGATCCAGAGCAGAACCACGGTGGGGACCTTTGCTCCCTCATGCCCCGGAGTATCTGAAGTGACTCAGCTCCCCTTTGGCCTCTTCTACCTCCCTCATCTCCCCAGTTTCCTTGTGCTCTTTGCTACTGCTTATGCAAGCCGTCCTCTCCTCGTGTGGAGGAATCAGCCCCGCGGGGCCCGGTTCCTCCCACTTACTTGATGCCATTAAATTTCAGGACGGCCCTCATGTCCTTGGGGAGGGTTTCTGGGTCAGGCCACTCAAAATGGTCTGTAACGGGTACAATGTTCTTGCCAGAGTTCAGGGCCGTCACAATCTCCTGCAGGAACACCGAGTGCTCGGGGTTAGGGCCTGCGCCACCCCACCGCCACCGGGCCCCCCACCCGTTGGCGTCTCCCACCTTGTGCACCCAGTCCTTGCACTCGGGGTCCGCCATGCACTTATCCAGCGCGTTGGGCGAGAGGACCAGCACGAAGTTACGGGCGCTCAGGACGCTCTGGATCAGCTTGTCCTCGAACTTCCCTGCCTCCAGCTTCTCCACATCGATGAAGACGCTGAAGCCGTGCAGCTGCAGGTGGACCTTCAGCAGGCTGGGGGGCGAGAGGAGACGGCGCCCGGGCTTCGTGTGCTGTCCCACCACGTCGGCCAAGACGTTGTGAGACCGAGGAGCAGCAGAGGGCACGGTCCTTGAGGTGCCAGCTGCCAGCCCAGCCCGCTTACAGGCGGCTGGGCTCGTGGGGAAGATAAGGAGCAGGCCACCAACACCCTGCTGCCACCTCCTGCGGCTCCACCGGCACAGTGCAAGAAGAGGGTGAGGCAGTGGCACAGGATGGCAGCGATGGGACTGGGAATTTGCAGGATCACCGTGTAGTTTCGGTGCTTTAGTCCCCACCTGCACAGCAGATTTTAACAGCCTCCCCCCACCCCTTCATGTTTTTGTCCCAGCGCCGTGACGCTGCCCGCAGCACCCACCTGGCCAGCTGCGAGCCGGTGCTCCTCCGGTAGCTGATAAACACATCAGTGCCATCCGACGCAGTTTGCAGCGTTATAGGGGAGTGAAGCATTTCTAAAGCACAAGGAACAGCGAGCAAAAATTACAAAAACGCCCCACCACTCATCCCAAACAACCCCCCAGCGCTCGTCCCCGCGCAGCCGGCGGCGGCACCCGCACCCCTGGCGGCGGAGAGGATGCGGACACGGTGGAAGCCGGTGGCGATGTGGCAGTCGTCCTGCAGCTGCTGCTCCGTCACGCGGTGCAGGAAGCTGCGGTTGATGCCGCAGGTCAGCAGGTTGTAGGTGTACTGCCGAAACCGGGGGTCGATGCCGCCCAGCCAGTCGGCCAGGTTGCTGCGGTCGCAGGTGGAGTAGTTGGCGAAGGTTTTCAGCTCCGTCAGCTCCCGGAAAAACCTGGCAGAGGGGAAAGGAGAAGCATGGGGGAGGCCCCCTTCCCCTGCTGGACCAGGAAAGACAGAGAGATGTTTGGTAGCACGTCTTTAGCTGCGTCAGAGGGTGTGCGCCAACGTGCCGTGGTGCAGAATGAACAAAATGGGGACAAAAGTTTGCGTGGCTCTGGTTGTGCTGGTCCTCAGGGCGCAGAGGCACGAGGAGCTTGGCTAAAGGATGAGGAGATCTGTAAGTTTACCCCCTTCTGGGTAACCTGCAGCATCCTGCCTCAGTTTCTATGCTATCGCTGGCCTCTCCGCACCCCACACCTGCATGCGCATCCTCTGGGTCGCATCCTGCTCTGGAAAAGCCCTGGCAGCCCGGGTTTCCCATTTGGGGAATCCCTCTTCTTGTCCTTGCAAGAAAAGGAAGGCGCACACCTTCGCCCTGGCTCTGCCAGCGTGCCCTGCTAGTGCTCTTACCTCTTGCGGGTGATGCTGGAGCCCATCCCCAGGTCCTCCTGCAGCTCCTCCTCCGTCAGCCTCAGGAGAATGTCCCCGTCCACCTGGTGGTCCTGCCGAGAGAGATCCAGGCTGGAGACCCAGACCTGTGGGGTCTGGCTGGCACCACGCTCAGGCCCGTGGGACTGATGGAGGCCTGGCACCCACAAGAGCCCTGTCCCCGAATATTTGGGCTAAATTTTCTCTCTGGGACAGCAGCCCCTGCTCGGTGCATGCAGGGGGAGGTGGGAGAGGACGGCAGGGTCACCCAGTGCTGATGTGTGCATGGGAAACCTCTGGGGTGAGATTTTTGCACCTCTGCTGCGGGATGGGGCAGAAGGGCCCCCGCTGGTGCCCCCGCCCCATCACGCAGCCCTACCAGGAAGCTCTGGCAGTATTTGTTGAATCCGATCTGCTGCAGCCACGTCTGCACCTCGCAGGGCTTCCAGTTGGGCACCGTGGGCAGGATGCGCCGAGGAACCTCCTCCCCTATCATGCGCAGCACCTTTTTGGCCAGGGAGGAGGTGGTGCTGCTGGTGGAGTAGCACACCACCCGCTTCAGGCTCTGCGTGGCCCCGATCTCGCTGAAAATCTGGGGACACAGAGGGAAGGAGCATCACTTTGCTTCCCCAACCCCGTGCTGGGTGAGCTCGGGGGGGCACAAACCACATCGGGATGGAGTGGCAGCGCCTTTCCCTTTTGGCACCTCCTCCTTCCCCGGGGCCGACCTCCCCTTTTACCTTGGTTTGCTTCTGCCTGGTTTTGATGGCAGCCTCGGCGCACAGGTAGAAGGCAGCGATGCACTGCGCCTCCAGCCTCGAGCTGTCCAGCAAAGGGACCAGGCGCTGCAGGTCCTCGGCCGTCCTGCCCTGGCTGCTGTCGCTGCTGCCCAGCATGCGGCAGGCGAAGCGCTCCGGGTCCAGCGAGGCGATGAAGGGCTCCACGAGCGCCAGCGTCCCCGAGCGCTCCACCTCCTTCTCGATCTCCTTGTTGGTGGCCAGCACCGTGATGGCCAGGCAGGCGTGCAGGCGGATCAGCTCGTCGTCCCGGGAGAACACCAGCGGGAAAAGCCACTCGGCCGTCCTCTTCTCGATCATCAGGCGCTGGTTGGCCTGCCCGCCGTGCATGGCGCAGTTGGCCAAGGCCATGGCGCAGTGGCGCAGCACGACGGGGTCCGTCCAGCGGCACCAGTAGAGGATGGCATCCAGGCCCCCGTCGGAGATGAGCTGGGAGCAGGTCTCCTCCGTGTGCTTGAACATGTGCTCCAGGATGCCGGAGACGCTCTGCGCCAGCGGGGGGATGTCTCGCTCCTTGGCTAAATTCAGGATCACCCCCAGACCGATCCGAGCGATCCGATCCCTGCGGGAAGGAGAGGTGCAGGTGGGTGAGGGGCAGGTGGGACCGCACGGACCCCCCCAAAGCCTTGGTGGTGAGTGCCCCACGGCAGCCAGGTGTCTCCCTGTGGGTCTCAGCTGCCAGATGTGCCACCAGGCTGTGGCACAGCGAGATGTGACGGGCCTTGGAGGAGGTGATCACAGTGCCCATCTCTCCAGCTCCGGGTGAGACACGTGTAGGAACCAGCAGTGCGGGGTGGGCTAAGGCCAGGCAGATCTGTTCAGCCAGCTCTCCTGTGAGCTGCTTCGTGCTCTGGGCTGAAAACCTGTTTGCCCCCAGCCAGCGCTCCCCTCTGGCTGCTCTGTCACCTGCTGGGACACGGCCACGCACAGCCCTGTGCTGTCCTGCATGGGGACCAGAACAAGGTGCCTGGATGTGGCCGTGCCCAAAAGGTGTGGGCTGGAGAAGGGGGAAACATCGAGCACTTGGCTGCCCTGTGTGAGGAACAACGCTCTCCTGGCCTTAGACACAAATGATTTTAGTGGCTCTGCTCCATTTGCAAGCACAGTTCCCCGGTGCTGTTCCCACAGAGCCCAAACCCTTGATGGCAGTGACGTGTTTGCCCCCCAGCGATGCTGGGGCCGAGGGCACCGCAGCCTCCCCACGCTGGCAGGCAGGACGGGCGTTTCTGGGAAGCCCACGTGGCTGGGGCTGACCTTGGGGCAGATTTGGCAGCAAACGCTGTGGAGAGCTCTGGAAAAAAAAAAAAAAATCCTGCATCCTGCAGCTGGCTCCCAGCTCAGCCAGGGGGCAGGTGGCAGCCACAGCCCCCAAGGTGAGCAGTGAGGGGCTGGGGGCTACAAACTGCTCACAGGGCAGAGATGGCCTCTCCAGCAGTGCTGTCTCCTGCCAGGAAGATAAGTGCTGCGCTCAGCCCGTGCCAGCGGTTTCCTGGGATTAATTCCACCCTAATGGACTTGCCCAATTTAGCCGCTGCTCCTTTTTCCTGCCACGGCACTCACCGGGGGCCAGGCTGCGAGTCCACGACCCGACAGCACCGTGCGTTGTGCCTGAGGCTGGGGCAGGACCGTGAGCTCTGGCCAGGCTTCCTCAGCGTGCTCCCAATGTGCTGGTTTGGGGCAGGCCGGGCTCGGGCGCACTGTGCCAAAACTGGCTGCCCGGCCCCAAAAATGGAGCCTCAGGAGCTGTCTGCTGATTTGGGGTTTGGGGCAAAGGGATGAGCAGCGCCCACAGGGATGGAGAGGAACCCTGGGGCTGTTCAGGTGGTGGCTGTGCGCTCAGGTGTGCTGGGTGCCCCGTGTGCATGGTTGTGCATGCCTCGTGCACACACGTGTGCGCACACACTCCGATCCGTGCCGATGCTCTGGCAGAGCCAGCTGCGTGCCCTCACCTGTCCCGGGGCGCAGTGAGTGCATCTCCAGCCTCTGATCTAGGAGCCACGGGCTGGGGGCTCCCAGGGCCACCAAACAGCCCCCTCCTTACGGCCTCCACTCCACCCCGTCAGCAGCAGAAAGTCTCTGGGCACCAGCTCCATCCTCTGTGGTTAAGGCTAAGGGGTTGTTGCGCCTCTCACCCTCTGTATCAGATGCTCTGGGCCAGCCAACCTGCCCCAGCTCACCCACAGAAAGCTTTTTGGGGACACCTGGGTGGCCCTAGGCTGGGGGTGGCTCATGAGGACACCCCGCTCCTCACCAGCATCCTCTGTGCTGGGGCTGCTCCTGCTCCTCCAGCCGCGGGTCAGGGCATTGCCCAGGAACCCCACATGCAAGTGGGGGGCTGCAGAGGGGTTTGGTGAGCTGGGAGCGCCCGGAGCAGGGAAATGTGAGGGGCACGGGTGGAAGAAATCCCTGCTGCGTGAGGCAGGGAAGGTTTTTTGCAGACTCACCTGTTTTCTGCCACCAGGATCTGCTCCAGCAGCTTCCCCGCCTGGCACTTGGTCTCCAGCTCCGCCGTGTAGAGCAGGTTGAGCAGCAGGTCCAGGCCTCCCTCCAGGCGGATCACGTCGCACAGCACTTTGGCCACGTCCCTCCCCAGGGTGGGCATCCCCCAGGCCTCCTCCACCAGCTGGAAAACCTCGCCGATGGCCTGCCTCAGCTCGCCGGGGCCGGCCGCCTGCTTGGCGCAGGCGATGGAGCGCTGCAGGGCGGGCAGGATGCGCTCCAGGGCGGCCCGTACGTCCGTGTTCACCCCGGGAGAAACCTCACGGCGCTCCCCGGAGCTGCCAGCAGCCCAGCACCCCGCCTGGCTCACGCACTCGGGCACCTCCAACCTCTCCACGCCCGACATGGCGAAGAGGCGGCAGAGTTTGTAGACGGAGACGAGCAGGGTGAGCACCATCCGCAGCCCCTAGCGCAGCATCCTCAGCGCCCACCGGGCCCGCCAGGAACAGACAATGGCTCCTGTTGTGTTTTTTTTTTTGGAGGGGACACCCCCTGAGCTGTGTGGGGTGGGGCTGGAGGGGGAAGATGGAGCTGGAGGCGATGGCACAGCCGCCTCGCCAGGGCCAGGCTCAGCATCCCAGCTCCCCAGCAGCTGATGTCACCCGCGCCAGGCGCCGCCTCTCCAAGGAGGGGCTCCTCCGCAGCAGCCCCCTCCTCGCTGCAGATGCTCTGCCAGACCCCTAGCCCTCCTCTCGCAGCTCCTGCTGTCCCCCCATCACCCCCAGGGACCCCCCTGTTGCCCTTGTGGCCGATCTCCCCGGGATTCTCCGTACCCAGAGCCGGGGAAGGGGGCGCAGGGCGATGGCACGGCGGTGGCCGTGGTCACGGCGTGGCTGTGGCCCTCTTGGCTCTGTGGCTTGGGTTTATTTTGCATCATTGTGGTGGGCCGAGCAGTTCCCCTGGCCATGGCGGAAATTCAGAGCAGCTCTTCTGGGTGGGCTCGGGATTTGCATTATAAAAGACAAGAGCAGAGGCAGCCTGGGCCCCTTTTATTTTCCTTTTTCCAGGCCGGACGTGCTCAGGGCAGAAATGCTCGGGATGCTGCTCGCCAGTGCTGGGAGGAGCAGCTTAAATCCTTGGCTCCAAAAGCAGGCTGCTGCCGGCTCAGACTGGGACTTAAATTCAAGTTGAGGTTTTAACGCCACGGAGCCTCTTTTAATCCTCCCTGAATCCGATACGCGGGGACAGACGCAGGAAGGGGACCTCAGCTCACGGCAGCAGACAGCAAACGAGGCGACCTGAGCAGCGCAGGACTGCGGCAGCCCCTCGGCACAGAACAGTAAGAGATTTCCTGATAAGCTCTTATCAGTCCCGGGGCAGCGATAGGGGTGGCGGTGCGGCACGGCGGGAGGGTTGGCTGCCTCCGAGGGGGCAAAAATCAAACCCTTCCCTTCGGCTCCCCCCTGACAAGCCCCGAGAGCTTTGTTTCGCTTCCTTTTGCTTTTGGGGAGGGATTTCAAGCAGCAGAGATCTGCCAGGAGGTTGGTGGGGGCCAGGAGGAGCCAGAGGGCAGATGGTGAGCTTGGGACGAGCTGATCAGCAGGAGCAGCTCCAAGCCCAGCCCTTCCCATCCCAGCCACCCCAAAAGCCTCGCAGGGCTCGCACCAGGGGTGACACAGCCGGGACCGAGGGGCAGGAGGGGTCAGAGGGGGGCTGCAGGTGAAGCCCTGCCCCATTAGCCCGCTGCTGGTGCCTCTCCAAGGCTCTCCCTGCGGGTGGAAGCGCGTTTCTCAACACCAAGCTGGACTCTTCCCAGCAAAGGTGGGAGCAGCCAGTGCCGGGAACTGCCCTCGGCAGAGGCAAAGCCCGTGGAGAAGAGGGCAGCGGCACCGCCAGCCTGCTCGGTGTCTTCTCTCCCCAAAACCTGTCACTTTTTGAAGCCCATCGTGGTGACGCTGCCACCCCGGGCTGGGCAGAGCCCAGCAGAGCTCCTGCCCCGGCAGGGGACCTGCTGGAGGTGGCGTTGCCATCGCCTCGTGCGCTTTTGCTCCTTGCCCCAATTAAATAACCATCCCGGAGTTATCAGGAGCTGTCGAAAGAGCTGAGTCGACATTAATTAGTAACTGAAAAGATTTGTCGGAAAGGGAATGATGGGAGCAAAATACACAGCCTTTTGTTTGCCTACCGCAGCGAAAGCGCACGGGGCTTCCCCTCTGCCACCCGGCCACTCACCCCCAGCCCCTGCTCCGTGGGCGCAGCGGTGCCAGCGGCCCCATCCCGCCCCTGCCTCCCTTGGGGCTCCCCACTTCTCCTTCCAGCCTGTCTGCCATCGAGAAAATCCCTCAAACCCCCCGAAAAATGGTGCTGTTCTGGGAAAGCATAACCCGGAGCTTTTCCCTTTGCCCTCGGAGTACTGCTCGAGCTCAGCTCGTGCTGCGGGGGGGAGCGGGCAGGGGCAGCGAGCGCCTCTGCCCCATCTCCCTCCTCGTTGACCTTGCCCTGTTTGCTTTCCCCGGCCGGGGCAGGCTGAGCAAACAGCGGATGCTGGGGCCCCGACGACGGCCACGCTCCAGCCCGCTCAGTCGCAGGAGGGCTGCGCTCCCGGCTGCCCACCATGAGGCTGCTGCTGCCTGTCCTGGCGCTGGCCCTGCTCGCCCCGGCCCGTGCTGCTGAAGGTGAGCCCCTTCAAGGGGACGTGGGGACGGGGTGACGGTGGGGGTGTCCTGGGTGAATCCCCCCCAGCGTGGTCCTGCACGAAGCGGGCACCGTGGCTGCGTGGGGGGGAGTGGGGAGCGGCACCCCCGTAGCCCCCAGGGGTGGGTGCCCGTGTTGGGTGCCCTCAATCTGGATGTGGCCACGGCTGCCTTCACCCCGCGGTGCTCCTTCTGTGCCCGGTGTCCCCTGCAGAGTCCTGCGAGGGTCGCTGCGATGAGGGCTTCAACTCGCTGCAGAAGTGCCAGTGTGACACCCTCTGCGTGTACTACCAGAGCTGCTGCAGTGACTACTCCACCGTCTGCAAAACCAAAGGTACCGGCCCCGCCACCCCCCGTGCTCCTGCCACTGGTCTCGGGGACCTCAGGGTTCCCAACAGCGTCCCAGGCCACCAGCACCGGCTCCTCTCTGCACACTCCCGTGTCCGCAGGGGGATGGCAGGGCTGGGATTTGGCACTGGGGTGCTGCTGTGCCGGGGTTTTTCGGCACCCAGCTTGGTGCCATGGGGCTGGGAGCACCCAAACCCTGCGTGGGGACACCCGGGGCTCCCTGGAACTGACCTGTCCCCTCCTGCAGTGACCCGGGGAGATGTCTTCGCCTTGCCAGAGGACGACTACCTGGACTACGACCTCCCCATCGACACCGGCACGGAGCCACCCACCAGGCCGGCAGCGCCCACAGGAGCTCCCACGGAGCCCCCCACGCCCCTGCCCACGGTGTCGGAGGACGAGTGGGGCACCGAGGAGCCGCTGTTGGAGACGGAGAGACCTGTGCAGGAGCTGCCCACCACCTCCGATGGGGTCACGGATGAGGATGAAACCGAGGAGCTGTGCAGCAGGAAACCTTTCAACGCCTTCACCGACCTGAAGAACGGATCCCTTTACGCCTTCCGAGGTACCCCGGGGGCCCTTTCCCCGGCACGTCCTGCCAAGCTGGCATCCCACCTCTCACCTCCCTCCTCCCCTCTCTCTGTAGGGAAGTATTTCTACGAGCTGGACAAGAGCAGCGTGCGCCCCGGCTACCCCAAACTCATCAGCGATGTCTGGGGCATCGAGGGCCCCATCGACGCAGCCTTCACGCGCATCAACTGCCAGGGCAAGACCTACCTCTTCAAGGTGAGTCCCCAAATCGCCATGGCTGTCCCCAGAGCACCCGTGCCCGGGGACTCCACACCGCTTTGCTGACCCCCCCCCGATCCCATCACGCCCCCAGGGCAACCAGTACTGGCGCTTCGACGATGGGGTCCTGGATCCCGGGTACCCGCGCAACATCTCCGATGGCTTCGAAGGAATCCCCAACAACATCGACGCCGCCTTCGCCCTCCCGGCGCACAGCTTCCACGGCAACGAGCGGGTCTATTTCTTCAAGGGTAAGGCACGAAACCTCCCCCCCTGCTGCCCGTGGGGGCCGTGAGTGCCCCAGCAGGGCGCTGACGGCCCCGTGCCCATCCCGCAGGCAGGTACTACTGGTCCTATGACTTCGCCCACCAGCCCACGCAGGCCGAGTGCGAGAAGTCCTCGCCCTCCACCGTGTTCAACCACTACGCCTTCATGAACCGCGACAGCTGGGAGGACATCTTCCAGGTCCTCTTCGGCAGCAGGATGAGTAAGTGCAGGGCCGGGACGCGGCACGGTGCCAGGCTGTGCGTGGGACCCCCCCTCTGCTCCGACCCCCTGTGCTCAGCCCGCATCCCACCCCTGCCGAGCCCCTCACCAGTCACTCACACCGCAGCCTCACTGTTGGGGCTGTTTATTCCCACTGAGGCTCAGGATGCTGTAGGAAACCCCAACCCCAGGCAGGAGAAATGAGAGAAGGGGAAGAGGAGAGGGCGCTCAGCACCAGCAGGGCTGTTCCCAGCCTTGGGGTCCCTTTGGACCCCCTTTATGCCACGGGACAGGCGCTGGGGGCTGTCTGTGGGGCTGATGTTGGCTCCTGCATGTCTCTGCCCCCCTCCTAACTCACCCTCTGCCTCCCTGCCAGTCGGGGCGAGCGGCCCGCGGTACATCAGCAGAGACTGGCGGGGGGTCCCTGGGCAGCTGGACGCTGCCATGGCCGGCAGGATCTACGTGGCGTCGCAGCAGCCCCGCCGGAGGAAGTCCCGCCGCCAGCGCAAGAGGTACAAGAGCCACCGCTCGCTGCATTTGGGGATCTGGAGCTGGCTGCATAACGACTCCGACTCCATGGACGCCGAGAGCGACTGGCTGTCGGGATCCAAGTGCGAGACCCTGCAGAGCGTCTACTTCTTCGTCGGGGGTGAGGCTGGGGAGCTGCAGGGACCCCCGTGGGGCTGGGGGGGGGCTCCTCTGGCTCTGCGCCATCCCTGAGCTCCAGAACACCGTGGGGCTGGCAGTGAGGGCTGGTAGTGCCCCCAAAGCCGTGCTGACAGCCCCCTTTCCCCCTCTCCCAGACAACTACTACCGCGTCAACCTGCGCACCAAGCGCGTGGACCTGGTGCAGCCCCGCTACCCACGCTCCATCGCCCAGTACTGGCTGGACTGCCCGCAGCCCGGGGAGGAGAGCACCTGAAGAGGGCCCAGCACCACGGCCCGGAGCTAGACAGCAATAAACCACGAGCGCCGTGCAGGCTGGAGGGTCGGTCTGGCTGTCTGGCTGTCTGTCGGGGTGAGATGGGCCACCCGTGGGCCGTGCGGTCCTCGTGGTCTGTTGTGCCCCGGGGGGCTGTGGTTGTGCCCCTGGTTGCAGCCAGGCTGGGGCTGGTTGCAGGGTGCGGGGTCCCCTCTGCTGGTCCCGGCTCCGGTGAGGCTGTGGCTGCTCAGATCTGCTCCGCCAGCCACCCCAGGGCCTCTTCCCACTGCGGCAGAGGGACGGCTCCGGCGGCTGGCAGCCGGGAGCCACCAGGGTCAGGTCTCCAGCCCCCCAGGATCTGGCCCGCAGCCCTATAGGGCAGGTGCCAGACCCCGAGGCTCTGCCCGTCCCACCCCGCTCACCTCCGGGCTCCAGCAGACCTGGCCCTGGCCATGGCGGGGCCGAAGGCTCGACCCTTCTCTCGGGGCTGGGCTCCCGGCTGTCCCGTGGCACCGTGTGCCGCCGAGACAAGCTCCTGCTCCTTCCCCAGCTCCTGCCATGAGGAAAACCCCAACTTTCTGCCTCCCCACGTCCTCGGGGCTTTCCTGATGCCCCAGGGATGGCCCCATCCCCATCTCTCACCGCTTTCCCTGGTGTGGCCGGGAGCTGGGCAGAGCCACGTCCTCCTGGCCGGGCAGCGGGATGCCAACGGGGACCGGCTGTGGCACGGGGAGCCCCGGCAGCACCTGGGGGCCGAGCGGAGCTGTGAGGGTGCTGCTGTGCCCTGCCTGCCCCATCCAAAGGGACACGAAACATACCTGGGGCACGAGGGCATCGGGCAGCCCGGGGCAGCACTGGGGGCAACCGGAGGCAGGAGGCAGTTTCTGCAGGAGGGAGAGGGCAGCGGGTGTTGGTGCAGGCTCCCTGCAGCCCCCACGGGGTGCCCGGGGTCCCCGTGCTCACCGGCAGCTGGTGCCCGGAGGTGGGCATCGCGTGGGGCTGCTGGAGCTGCGTGGGGTGGCCGAGTGGGACGTGGGTGCTCCGGAGAGGGACCCGGCTGCCGCAGGAGCTGCGGGGGGCTCTGTAGGATGGGATGTCACCGCCAGGGTCTGGGGACTTGTGGGGCTGCCTGGGGAGCAGGGAGGGAGCAGGGCAGGGCATGGGAAGCCTGCAGAGAGCCTCCCAGCCCTGCCTCCAGAGCCTCCCTGGGGCAAACATCCACATCCCTCAGAGGCAGGCACTGAGTGCTGCACAACCGGGGGGCTCTCCGGCTCCTGGAGTCCCTTTTTGTGGGTCCTGCACGTTCCAGCAGGACCCCCCCATACCTGAGCTGCTCGTTCTCCACCACGAAGTCCCGCAGGAGGCCGTAGAGGCTGGGCCAGGCTGGGGCTCCCTCCGCCAGGAGCTGCCCTTCAGGTGGGGAGCAGCGTGGCCCCCCGGGGCCGGACCTGCCCGCCCAGCCCGGCTGTGCCCCCAGCCTCGGGGGGGTCCCCAGCACCTCCCCGCTCCTCGTGGGCACCGTGGGCAGGCAGAGCTGCTGGCGCAGGGAGAGGTTCTCCAGCTGCAGGGCCCGGATCTCTTCCTCCAAGCTTTGCAGCAGCTTCTCCCGGGGGACCTGGGAGCACCAAGGGGTGGCTCGGGGAGGGTCCCGGCGGCGGGGCCGAGCATCCTGCCCCTGCCCGCAGCCCTACCCTGTTGGCCATGGGTCTGGTGGTGACCCTGCGGGCCCGGCTGGCGTAGTGCAGGGTGCTCAGCGTCTCCGAGAGGCAGCGCGAGGACGGGGAGATGCAGGCGACCTGCCGACGAGGAGGAGCAGCAGGTGAGCCTTCCCCTCCGTGGCTCCGTGCACCCCAAAACCCCCCTGCCCAGCCTCTTCCACGCACGTACCATCAGCGTGACGCCCCAGCCGCCCAGCGAGCGGGCCAGCAGCCGGGTGAGCTTGCTGTCCCTGTAGGGGATGTGCGTCCGCTTCCCCTGGGGCTTGGCCAGCAGGGAGATGCAGTGTCCTGCGGGAGGACGAGCCACAAAATAAAACATTGGGGCTGTAACGGGGTTTGGCAGCTGCTGCAGGGGGTCCCCAGCTCTTACCCAGCGCCAGCAGGCTGCGGTTGATGTTGTTGGCCTCCACGCACAGCTCCCCGGTGGAGCCGGTGTCCTTCACCCGCTCGCTGCCGGCCAGGTCCACGAAGCACAGCGTGCCCTGCTTGCTGGGGCTGCTGCTGGGCTGGAGGGGGGAAAACATACCCTGCGGGGTCACACCCTGCTCCTACATCCCTCCTGCCCCTTCCCTGTTACCCACTGTGGTTCTCAGCCCCACCAAAACGTCCTCGGGGAGAGGAGGACGCAGCCGGAGAGCCAAATCCCCCCCCCCCAGCCCTCCCCTTTGTGCCCGGAGCAGGATTTGTGCTCACGGCTCGGCTGCGGATGCGGATGGTCAGGAGAGCGTGGCTGCGGCTCGAGTGCTTGTTGAGGGCGTGCGCAGAGGTCCGGCGCCTCCGGGAACCTGCCGGGATGGAGAGCTGCAGGGGGGGCACGCCGCCCCCTGCCCGGCACCACCACCACCACCACCACCACCACCAGGTCCAGCACCTCCCAAATGTGCCCCCCCGGCATGGTCCCAGCCCCGGCACCTTGCAGGAGGAGGTCGATGATGGTCTCCAGGCTCTCAAAATCCACGCTCAGCTGGTTCTCGGCGTAGAAGCCGCGGGTTTTGCTCCAGCGCAGGGGCAGGGCGCACGGTGGCCCCGGGCTCAGCAGGTCCCTGACCTGGGGAGGGGACAGACGGACGGATGGCAGAGGGGGGGCAGTGGGGATGGTGCAAGAGGGTGGCGGGGGGCCAGGTGAGCGCTTACCTGCTCGTTGTAGATCTCCAGGTAGGAGGCACTGAGCGCCAGGCCGGGGCCGTGGCTGCGGCTGTGCTCCAGGAGGCAGGCGAAGGATCTCTGCATCAGCCCCAGCACCGCCGGGGCCTCGCTCTGCGGAGACCGAGGGGGTCACGGCGCGTCCTCACCCCCCACCCCAGGCCGTGAGGAGCCCGTCCTGCTCTCGAGGCCGCCGCTGTACCTGCCCCAGAGGCCCCATCAGGGTGTAGGTCTTCCCCGAGCCCGTCTGTCCGAAGGCGAAGACGGTGCAGGAGAAGCTGGAGAAGGAGGGCGAGCCTCAGGCACGGCCGCGGGGCTGCGGTGTGGAGATGCCACCTCCCGGCCCCAGCCTGGCAATGCAAACCTCCCGCTGAGGCCTGCACGGCTCCTGGGTGGTGGGGATATGGGGCTGGGGGGCTCCGGGGGGGGCTCACCCATCGATCGCCAGCTCCACCAGCTGCCTCATGCCGCTGCCCTCGAACACGGCCTCCTGCGAGGCGCCCGCATCGAAGACGGCGCTGAACCCGAAGGTGGCGTCGTGCCTGGCCGCGCTCACCTGGGGACGGTGGCGGTGGTTTTTTTTTTTGGGGGGGGTCCACGGCTCCTGGACCCCGTGGGGAGGTGGCACTTACATGGACGGTGCCGTCGCCCAGGCTGTGCACCACCCGCCGGTCCCCTCGGCGCGTCTCCGTGCAGGTCAGCGGCCGGACCCTAATGTGGGGGGACACAGAGGTGGCACCATGTGGGGACCCCCGCTGCGCCCCTGGATGAGATGAGGTTGATGTTTTGTCTGGTCCCTGCTGTGTCCCCAAGCCTGCCACGTCCCCCTTACCTCAGCACCACCCTCAGGCGTGTTTCTCTGCCCTCCACGGGTCCCTCCTGCTCCGCTCCGGGGCTCCTTGGGGGAAAAAAAAGGGGGTGCGGGGTGGTGGGTGACCCCACAGCGGGGCACCCCCAAGGAGAGGGACCCCCAGCCATGCTCCTGCTTTCCTCCTGTCCCCGCTGCACCCCAGCACCTGGCAGAGGACGGCGTGCAGCTTCCCCCACATACCCACACGGGGCCACCCCATTCCCCCCACCCCAGCATTTTTAGGGTCCCAGCTCCCCTCCCAGCCACCCAGGCAGCCACGTTGGCTGCTCAGGCCCCGGTCGCTGTGGCACGGGGTGGCCTCGGTCCCCTCTGTCCCCCGTGGACTTACGCTCGCTGCTGGCCCCGTGGCAGCGTTCTGGGCCGTGCGCCCCGTTGGGGCTCCATTCGCCCCCCGCACCCCTCACTGGGGGCGGCGGTGGCGGCGCCCGCTTGGCCCCACTGGGAGCCACCGCGCAAACTGGTACCACGGCTCGGTTAAACATTCACCCGTGCCAGCCCCGCGGGAGAGCCGTGGTGACACGGGGGGGGGTTGGAATGAGGCTGGGGGCAGGCGGCGGGTGCTGCATGGGGTCGTTTTATCCCGGGGAGGGGGCTCGGGGGGGCTGCGGTGTGAGCTGGGCTCCCCAGCGGGCTGGTGCTGGATCCCCCGAGCCCCCTCCTTGGTTTGGGTTCCTCTGGGTGCCCCCTTTTTTTGGGGTGAGCCGTCGAGGGGGGGGGCAGTGCTGGGAGCTGGGGGGGTTCCTGGGGGCTGGAGGTGCTGGGGGCCTGTAGGGTGCTGCCGTCGGGGGGCACCGAGCGGGGAAGCATCCCCGGGAGAGAACCGGGGAGGGGAGAGCTGGGGGGGGCCCGGTGAGCACCGCCCGCTCGGGGCGGTCCCGGTCTCCCCCCCCCTCCTTCTCCCGGGAGGGGATAAAAAGCGGGGTTGGCGGTGGCGCTGGGGGGGAACCGGGCAGGATGAGCGCGGCCCCGGGCACCTCCCGCGCCCCCCAGGCGCTGCTCCGCTTCCCCGACGGGGCGGGCGGACCGGGAGGGGGAAAAGCGGCGGCGGCGGCGGCGGTGGGGGGGGGAAAACCGGTCCCCGGGACCCCCGGGGGGGCCACGGAAGAGGCGGCGAACCACGTTCAGCCGGGGGCAGCTGTGGGAGCTGGAGCGAGCCTTCGCCGCCGTGCCCTACCCGGACATCGCCACCCGGGAGCGCCTGGCTGAGCTCACGCAGCTGCCCGAGGCCAAGATCCAGGTGAGCGGGTCCGGGATCCCCCCCCAGCCCCATCCCCCAGACCCCACTCCTCACCCTACAGGCCGTCCCCAAGCTCCCTCTGTCCCTCCCGGTGTCTCTTTGCCTCCCCCCAGGTCTGGTTCCAGAACCGCCGTGCCCGCAGGATCCGCAGCGCCAAACCGGAGCCGCCACCGTCACCGCCCGGGGAGCGGGACCTGCCCGCGGTGCCCCCCGACGGCACCGTCCCCGTCGTCCCCGGCCCTGTCCCTGCGTTGCCAGCACCCCACAGCCCCGCTCGGGGCCTCCCCACCTCGCTGGGCTCCATCTCCGACCTCATCTACAGCGCGGCCATCACCAACCTGGGTGAGCCGTAGCCACAGCGGGGTTTTCGGCCCCAATTTGATGAGGGTGCGGAATTACCGCCGGGCCCCGCGCTCCCTGCGGTGCCATCCAATACCCTAAATGCCAGCGAGGCCGTGGCGGGGCCGGCTCCCTTTAATCCCGCCTAATCTTTGGGAGAAATACCTTAATCTGAGGCAGGATCCGCGGATGATTGCGGCGCGGCCGCCCCTAATCCGCGGGCATGCTCGCAGGTGCCGGTGGATTTCCCCGTATCGGATATTACAGCGTGCTGCCACAGGGGCTTAGCTGCCATCGAGCACTAATCGCCGTGTCCCACCCCGGCGTTCTGCCCGCCTGCCAGGTGTTTTGCATCCCCCCGGGGTCCAGCTGTGCCCCCTCCTCGCCACAAGGACCTGGTGGGTTCCATGAGCAGGGTCTTTCACCCTCAGAGGGGGATCTGGGCAATTTTTGGCACCCCCAGGTGCAGGAGAGGCGATGTGGCAGCCCCCAAAGCGACCCTTTTCCTATGTGAGGGCTCGGTACGAGCTCCACAGAGGGGCTGCCTGTTTGCTGAGCGTTTGGGGTCAAGGCCAGCTGGGTGCTGACCCCACAGGACCCAATCTATGGGGATGGGGGAAAGCGCCCATCACCAAATGTAGGCAGGGGCAGGTCACGAGTGAGTAATGAGTGAGTAACGAGTGAGTAATGCGCTCCTTAAAGTGTGCAGGGGACCAGGTGGGAGCAGGGAGGACAGGCAAAGCGCGGGCACCGCGTCCTGCAGGAGGGAGCACGATGCGGGGCGCGGGGGGAGAGGGAAGCTTCGTGGCAGCGCTGGCTCTGAGGTGCCGACTCAGCGCCGCACGGTCGCAAACACGAGGTTATTTATTTCCAGAACGAAAGCACAGCAGCTTCACAGAGCTGGACCAGCACCAGCTCACGCTCCTCTCCGTGCTGGGGTGGTAAAAGTTCACAGCCGGCCCCTCTTTGCTCTGCGGCTGTGGGATTTTTCAATCCCCCATTCATCTCAGGAACGTTCAGGTCCACCAGCTGCCAACGCAGAGATAAACCCGCCCCAAACCAACGCCTCCTGGGGCGGCCCAAAGCCTCCAGCACAGCGCGAGCACCGCAGCTCGGGGGTTGCACGTGGTTACAGCTTCCCCAGGTCCCCTTCGAGGGTCCGCACCATGACGTAGAGCTCCGCCAGGCCAACCACCGAGGCCACGATTACCGCCGAGAGGACGCGCTGAGGACACAAAACGAGAGCAGTGACCACGTGTGAGCGGTGAAGCTGCTGCTGGGTGCTGGGGAGCGCCTGCTGCTCCTGCCTGAGGGGCTCACTCACCGCCGCGGTCTCCGCGAAGACGTACTGGCTGCCCAGGTAGGTGCAGGCGAAGGCGGCCACCACGGTGACGATGTAGTTGAAGACGGTGATGACCACGGCTTTCACGGAGCGAACTGGGGAGGAGGGAAAAGAGGATTGCTGTTAGGTAAGGCTGGGGGCACGCTGCAAAACTGCTGAGTGAATCTGCCTGCGACGGCCTCCGCTGGGCTGCAGGAAGGCTCGAGAACTCACCTTGCCTCCCAAAGTCAGCCAACGTCCCACCTCGGTTCATGTCCTAAAGGAAGGGATTAAAACAACTCGTGTTTTGTTGTGTTTTCATGTTAACTGCAGAATAAAAGCAATACCAAAACCCTGTCCTGTCCCCAAGGCCCAGTTGGAAGTTTGGGAAGCTCCCCTGGGGCCCTCCACAGAGATTTCTGTATTTATGCTTGTGGTCTGATTCGGTGACAAGAAAAAGGGGTAACTTTAAATCAAAGCTTTTATTGGAGTTTGTGTTCTCCTACATGGAGTCTGTGGGTTTGTCTGAGAGACCCTAGGGGGTCTCACCTTGTCATCTGTGTTCACAACTGGCTTGTCAAAACGGTCGCTGTCCCTGAAGATCTCACTCAACCCAGTTTTTACTTGGGCATGAATGAGCTCACTTTAAAGTAAAGTAAATATAGAATAGTTCAGAGAATGGCTGCACAAATGCTCACAGCAAAAAATTGACCTAGGATGCTTGGTCTCCCACATCACAACCTGACATCTTTCAGCACGGAGAGCTGCTCCAAGTCCCTGTCTTCTATTCCACTCTCCCCATAACCCCGCCCTGCCTCTCTGGCCTCAGCACCAGACCTACTGTCCCCAGTATTCACAGCGTGAGCTCCTCAGGTCCCTGCCCCCTCCCCTCTGCACTGCATTCATTCTATGAGGAAAATTTATTTGGCTGTCGGATTGCTTTTGGCCATGCTTTTGAGGATGAATCACGATGGGGCAGTCGGCAATGCACAGACACAGAGGGCAGCATCACGGGCTTAGAAAGCTAAGCAACTCCTGTTCTTCACACCAGTACCAGCCTGAAGATGAAGGTGGCTAACACTGCTGTGACAGGGCAGGGTGTTTTTTTTGCCTTTAGGACATTTGGATTTTCTTTCTCCTGGCTGAACCGTCTGCATGCGGGCCCCTCACCTGGCCGGTGACGTTGCGGGTCATCCGCCGGTACTCCTCGTTGGCCAGCTTGGCCTTGATCCTCTCCAGCCGCGCCACCAGCTCGGGGTTCTGGGGGCAGAGCACAGCTCCCGTCAGGGCTGGGGGGCCGGGGGGCTCCCGGCCTGACCCCGGCCCCGGCCCTCACCTACCCGCGGCTGCACCGGCACCTCGGGCACGGCGATCTCGCTGCCTTCCAGGAGCTGGTAGAGAAACAGCGGCGAGCCTGCGAGGGGGGAAACATCGAGATTAACGGATTTTAACGGCTTTTAACGGATTTTAACGGACACCAACGGCAGCGCGGCCTGGCCGAGCAGGCCCCGCACAGCCCACCTGCCTCCCTTAGCCCGCTGTGCAGCCTCCTCAGCAAGCTGAACGGCACCAGGCCACCCTCAGAGCCCACAGCGTCCCGCAGCTCCTCCCGCAGCTCGGCGGGGAGCCCGGCCAGCTCCTCTCCTTCCACCGCTCCCCTCAGGCGCGGCCCGGCCCTGACGGCGGCCGCCATCTTGCGGCGCCCTCCTCCCTTCACCTAGGCGACGAGGGGAAGGGCGGAACCATAGAGACGAGCGGGCTAGAGCGTCGCCTCGGCGGGCAGAGGAGGAACGGGAAGAGGGGAGGGGGCGCGCGGGGCATTGTGGGCCGGCGGCGGGATGTCGGGCGGCGCGGCTCGGCGGTACGTGGCGGCCGCGCTGGGCCGGTGCCGGGCCCGGGGGCTGCCGCTGTGGGAGCCGCTGAGGGAACGGCTCCCGGGGCGCGGGGTGACGCCTTTAGGAACGGGGGGAACCGCTGCCGCCGCCGCTGCGGCTGTCGTCTTGCCGCTGTTGCCGCCGCTGCCGCCGCGGAGGCATCTGTCGTCGCGGTGAGGCGCTGAGGGGGGAGGTGGGGGGGGGTGAGGGGGGGGGTGAGGGGTGAGGGGTGAGGGGGGGGGAGAAGGGTGAGGGGGGGGGAGAAGGGTGAGGGGGGGGAGAAGGGTGAGGGGGGTGTGAGGGGGTTTAGGGGGTGCTGAGGGGGGCTGTGAGGGGGGTTTGGTGGGTGCTGAGGGTGTTTAGGGGGTGCTGAGGGGGATTTAAGGGGTGCTGAGGGGGTTGTGGGGATGCTGAGGGGGGTGAGGGAATGTTGAGGGGACTGTGAGGGGGTTTTGGGGGTGCTGAGGAGGGTTTTTGGGGTGCTGGGGGGTTTAGGGGATTTTGAGGGGGCTGTGAGGGGGGTTAGGAGGTGCTGAGGGGGCTGTGAGGGGGTTTGGGGGGGGCTGAGGGGGCTGTGAGGGGTGTAGGGGGCGCTGAGGGGGGCTTAAGGGGTGCTGAGGGGGTTTTGGGAGTGCTGAGGGGGCTGTGAGGAGGTTTGGGGTGTGCTGAGGGGGTTTTTGGGGTGCTGAAGGGAGTTTAGGGGGTGCTGAGGGGTCTGTGAGGGGCTTAGGGATTGCTGGGGGGGTTAAGGGGTGCTGAAAGGGTGCTGAGGGGTTTAGGGGGTGTTAGGAGTGCTGAGGGGGCTGTGAGGGGGTTTTGGGGGTGCTGAGGAGGGGTTTAAGGGGTGCTGAGAGGTCTGTGATGGGTTGACAGGGTGCTGAGGAGGCTGTGAGGAGGGTTTAGGGGGTGTTGAGGGGGCTGTGATGGGTTGAGGGGGCTGTGAGGGGGATTTCAGGGTGCTGAGGGGGTTTAGGGGGCGTTGAGGGGGGTTGGGGAGCGCTGAGAGGGCATTTGGGGGTGCTGAGAGGGCATTTGGGGGGTGCTGAGGTGGGTTTAGAAGGTGCTGAGGGGGCTGTGAGGGGGTTTTTGGGGGTGCTGAGGGGGGTTTGGGACGCTGGGAAAGGTGGGAAAGGAGGTGTCTGTGTGAGGGTGAGGTGGGAAAGGAGGGGTTTTGGGGGGTTTGGGTGGGGGCAAGGTGGGAGAGAGGGGACCTGGGGGGTGAGGTGGGAAAGGTGGGGTGGGAACTGGCAGCGTTTGGGGGGGGTACAAGGTGGGAAAAGGGGAATCTAGGAGGGTCTGGGGAGGGGGGCAAGTGAGAAAGGTGGGATCTGGGGTGTCTGATGAGGTAGGAAAGGAGGATTGGGGGGTGCTGGGGGTGGAGGGCTGGGGAGCAGGGCTCCGGCAGGGGTGCACGATGCCCTGTGGGAGGCTCGGGGCTGGGGCTCAGCTCTGTGTGCGCCCTGCACAGCGCAGTGCTGGGGACAAGCTGCCTCTCTGCTCCTAGGAACCGTCCTGAGGGCAAAGTGCTGGAAACAGTGGGGGTGTTCGAGGCACCGAAGCAGCATGGCAAATACGAGACGGGCCAGGTGAGTGCTCCTGGGGCGCGGCGCTGACCCTCTGGGCTCTTTCCACAGCCCTCGGGTGGCTGCGGGACCTGCAGGGTAGTGGTGGAAGGCCAGAGGTTTCACAGACCAGCGTGCCTCGTCCCTGCTGGGTCTGCAGTTTGTCAGTCATCTGACAACGGAGAGCTGATAAGAATCTGCAACCTGACAGAGCTGCTCGTGCAGAGAGATTTGCTCTGCGGGTTTTATTTAAGCATTTTCTCCCCTTAGCAGCAAAAGAACCAATTGCTGAATCCGAGACACAGCAGCTGAACTTGGCTTTGGTGCGTGTACGACTCGCAGATCTGTTTGTGTTCCTGGGCAGTCCCTTCTGTCCTTCTCGCCCTTCTGCACATGGGATGTTCCAGTGCTTTGTTACTGGTAGAGCCGTTCAGTTTTATGGGACAGAGGGGACGTGGATTTGTTCTCTCGTCCCAAACTGTTCTTGTTCCCTCTCTGTTTTTGCTGTGCTGGTTATACCTGCGTTCCCATCTAGCACATTCAGTCTTGTTCTAAGTGTTTCTCGTTAACTGAGGTAGCTTTTTCCTTAGATATTTTCAGAAAAGGGGCTTTTGGGCTCGTGCTTCCTGTTGTATCTAAGCTGACTGTAGCCAGCTGTGTATTCAAACACAATTATTTGTTCCTTTCAGCTCTTTCTTCACAGCGTGTTTGGCTATCGAGGAATAGTTCTGTTTCCCTGGCAAGCCAGGCTCTATGATCGAGATGTTGCTTCTCCTGTCACAGAAAAGTAAGGATTCTTTCACGTTTATATGCTATTGTGCTGCTACATTTACACTTCCTAGCAAGTTTCCTGCTTCTTGAGGGGCAGCGGTGTGGTTCTGTTTTGTGTGAAGATAAACTGGAAGAGGGGTGCTCAAATAAGAGACAATTCATTGATTTTCTGTTAGAGACTGGATGGAAGTATGAAGGAAGAGCGTGTGCGTGTGAGACAAAGGGAAAAAAATATCCTGTCTTGCTTTATTAAAAATAAAACTTAATTTTGCTTTGCTTAGTTTAACTTGCTCCTGTGTTAAAATTACAGGCTGCTTCCTTTATAGGTTGCCAGTGAGTTGAATTTGTCAGCAGCCTTCCCCCCACTGTCCACTTTCAACCCCCCTAGGCCAAGTTCATCCTTCTCTTGATTGAGTCACAATTCACTTCTCTGCTCTCTTCAATTTGTTTTCCCGACTCGTTTTGGAGGTGTGCCAGTGAGTGTTTGGACTCAGAAGGGGGTGAGGAGTGAGCAGATAGAGAGTAAGAGGGCAGTAGGAATACCTGCCCCAGCCAGGAGGCTGGGCTGAGCAGAGAGAACTTCAGAGTCGTCTGAAAAGGGAGATGTGTTTGGGAAAAACACTGCTGTTTGTCATCTCGGCTCACCTAGTGTTGTACGAGTGGCTGATGTGAGTTTAATTTGGGTGGAATTGAGCAATTACAGCCTCTGAAATGCATTTTAAGAAGTTGTTGGCTATGAACGTGCTTGGTCCTGTTAACAAAGGTCTGCTGCTGTCTTGAAGTGAGCTCCCTCCCGTTCCGAGTCCCAGCTGAAGCAGGGGTTAGTGTGTTTGTGCTCAGTGCTCTGCTTTTCTCTTCAGGAGTGAGAACGCGGCAGGCCATGGTTCCAAAGAGGTCAAGGGCAAAACGCATACCTACTACCAGGTGCTAATAGATGCCCGGGATTGTCCACATATAGTAAGTAACGAATGTCACCTTGCTATTGAAACTCAGATCTTCTCTGATGCGAAGGCTTTTCTATCAGTGGCTGTAGCTCGAAGTGGTTGTGATGGCTACCTTGGGTCTTTGTCCTGGGATCGTTTGGAACTTGTAGGACAGATTTGTTTTTCAAGTCGTAATTTCCCTGAGAAAACTATTCTGGAATGTCATGTGACTGTTTTCTGGATAATGTTTACCCTTTCCAACCTCACTTCCTCGTCCTGTTGGCATTCCTTTTCTGGTGCATGGAAGTAATTATAAACGTGGGTTGCAGCACTGAAAATGCTCTCCACTTGTTTGAGAGAAGAATTAGTCCAGAGAAACTTAAAAGTGGGCATGTTCTGAGATGAATTGGTTACATAAACCAAATGTTATGTGCTGTACAAAGAACGATAGTAAACTGAAGCACAAGTGGACATGCAGCAGTCTGTTCTGAAAGACTTAAACGTCTCTTTTCTCAGTCTCAGAGATCACAGACAGAAGCAGTGACGTTCCTGGCAAATCATGATGACAGCAGAGCCCTCTATGCCATACCAGGTGGGTAAGGGGTGCCTCTAACCTCTGGAGACGTGGGTTTTCATGAGGTGAGCTTGAAAGAGTCTTGAAAGTTTACTCCTACCAGCGAAGCAGCAGAGCACTTAGGGCGTTCCTGTAGTAGCCCTGCCTGTGCTTTAGGGCCCTGCTAGAAAAAACAGAATTACTAAAATGTGTGAGGCCATTTTGGGGAGATATCAGTTGGGCAGACTCTGATCAGACAAAGGCATAACTACACTCAGCTAGTGAGACACAAATCCTGTACGCACACCCTGGTGCATATGAGCTCTTCTGCTTTATTTATTACCAGGACCGCTACCTAGCTCTCTTGTCATGTGCATTTCCTGCCTAAAGTCCTTCTGGGAATCATCCCAGAACTCATCCTATGCAGAAATCTCCCAGGAGAACGCTGCTGAGTTTATTACTGGCCCGTTTCCTCCCTTCTTGCTTGCAATCATGGTATTAACATTGATTTCTGCTACCAAGTCTTTTTATTAACTTCTCACTAGTGGGATCTGTTTCTCTGCTGGGGACTTTGAGCTGCTCTTTGCTAGAAGTTCAACTGCTTCTGGGGTTTCTTTTCTAGGTTTAGACTACGTAAGCCATGAAGATATCCTTCCCTACAGCTCCACCGATCAAGTGCCCATCCAGCACGAGCTCTTTGAGAGGTTTCTCATGTACGACCAAACAAAAGGTAACTTCTGTCCTCTGAGGTAAATCCACAGGGCCAGCCAGATGCTTGGGGTGTCTGTGACAAAAATCAAGAGGCCATTAGCTTGGATACAGTGTGAAAATCGTGGTCTGGTTTGGATTTTGTTACAGTAAAGCCTCCTTTAAGTAATCGTTTGTAACTCTGCAGGCAGTTGCATGGGGATGTGGGGGCACCCTGGCTGCAACATGCTTATGAACTCCAATCTTTCCCTCCCCACAGTTCCACCTTTTGTAGCAAGGGATACGCTGTGTGCGTGGCAGGAGAAGAACCACCCCTGGCTGGAGCTCTCCGATGTGCACCGAGAAACCACAGAGAACATCCGAGTCACGGTCATCCCTTTCTATATGGGCATGCGGGTAGGTGTGTGCTGCATCTGGCTGCGTTAGTGCTGTGAGCTGGTTCACTTACGTGTTTTTCTGAGGGCAGTTCACTCGCTGAAGGTACCTTCTGCTCACTGGAGAAATCACTTTTTAATCCCAGTTGCAATTTTGTTGTCATTACGTCCAGCAGAGGTATGAGTATGAAAATATTTGTCATTAGTGTTTTGGAGACTCCTGCAGATTGGCTTTCTCTTGTTATTTGTAGGACGGGGAATACCCTGGGCTTCTCTGCAGAACACTGTTAGCAAGATATTTAGGAAAACTTGTAAACTGGCTCTTTACTGCCTCAGTTGCAGCTGGGCATGTGCGTAAGGTGGCACCAAGGCCATCTGCCCAGATAACAAGCCCGTTATCCTGCCAGTGGTGAGGTCGGTGGGTGCTGACCCGCTTCCCATCTCTGATGCAGGTTACAGGGTTTGGCTACAGACTGGATTTAGCTGATAACCACACACACTTCATAGTATCTTCACATGGGCCTCCCAAAATAAGGCTCCAATAGACTTCTGAGTAGGAGGGCTGGGAGTTACAGCAGCAGTTTGAGTTCTGCGCACAGCTGCTGTGACGGGCGAATGTTCTGGTGTGGAGCTGCAGCTTCTGTGGAGCCCAACTGATGTTTGTCCTAACTTTGTCGGGGAAAACAGGTGCCTGAAAGCAAGGAAACGGAGGAAACGGGTGGTTCTAGAGCTGTAGAAAGTGCGTAATTAAGATGGAGATCAACCCTCCCTAGTCATGAGATCCCTGCCAACCTCCCAGCTCATGATTACATGTCTCGAGCAGAGCCAGTGCCAGGCAGTAACTGCTGGGCTGCTTCAGGGAGCAGCTGTCCCTGCGCTCATGTGAGTTGTCTGCGTCAGGCTGGCGTGGAGCGAGAGCCCCTGTGCTTGTGCTGTGCTGACAGCTGAAGAGGTTTTGGCGCTGAGCGTTGAAGGGCAGCTGCTAAAGTCTTTTGTTTCTCTTGACAGGAAGCCCAGAATTCCCATGTCTACTGGGTAAGTGCCTTTTGTTTTGCGAAGCAGCTAAAGGGAAGGAGTTTATTTGCTGTGGCATCACTGCCGTGTGATAAGCTCTGAGGGAGAGTAGCCCTTGCCTGGCAACTGTTTCCCAGTATCGGCTGTGGGTTATCAACTGTTTGCAGCTGATGCTCGTTGTTAATAACAATTTCTCTTCCATCCAGTGGCGCTACTGTATTCGCTTGGAGAACCTTGACAGCGAAGTGGTACAGCTCCGAGAACGGCACTGGAGGATATTTAGCTTGTCTGGCACCTTAGAAACAGTCCGAGGCCGCGGTGTTGTGGGAAGGGTAGGTATTGTGCAGCTTCTGGTGGGAAGTGAGCTCTTTGCTGGAGTCCTCTCCCTTGGATTGGTTTGCCAGGAGATTGCTTAGTGGGCAAAAGAAATATGTGGAATAGAAAATAGGCAGTGGGGGAAAAAAAAAACAAACATGTAAGGTTTTTAATTGGTGTTAGTTTGTGTGAATTGAATCCTCACAGTGAGTGTAAAAGAATGCTCATAACTGGTGCCAAATGTCATAATGAAGGTTGTGATTCTCTTTTTCTTCTCGCTGTGTACATCTGTTGATGCCTGTCTGTGGAGGAATCCAAAGATCCGTTGCTGATGTAGAGTGGTCTCTTCTTGTCTCCTCAGGAGCCAGTTTTATCCAAAGAGCAGCCAGCATTTCAGTACAGCAGTCACGTCTCCCTGCAGGCATCCAGTGGTCACATGTGGTAAGAAGCACTTATTACTGCGGTAGTGGTTTAGATGTAGGACCCCACAGCGCTCAGCTGGGATGCAGAGTTTGCAGTCTGGAGTTGTGGCTTCAAGGTGGGTGGAAACGGACTGGCCGGGACGCATTTGGTAATTAAAAGGGGTCTTTGTACGAGCAGCTTCTTGGTAGCACTGATTCTAGCTCATGGTAAGGAAAGCTCTTGAGGCTCTGCACCAAGAGAGGCTCCGGGCAAACTTCTCCTTCTCCTCTGGTCTGTGCTGGGCTGGACTGAAAAGACACGAAGCAATTCTCCATCACCTGCTGCTGCACTCAGTTTCTGCCCTTTTCAGTGCTTGATGCAAGGGACGAGGCTTCACGCTGGTGTTTCCCTAGGCAGCAGAGGTGTGTGCACAAGGATTCCTGCTCTTTGGATGGGACTGCCCTTTTGCTGGGCTTTGGTTTCTGTCCCTGAGTGAAGCTGTGCAGTTCTGTGTCCACAAAGAATTAGCGTGTAGGGTTACCCCAGCCAAGGCCTTCAGTTTAATTTGCACCCAAGTCCCCTCCTGTCTAAGTGCAGGCAGGAAGGGGCTCAGCCCGAGGTGTTTTTCTGCTGTGCTGTGGGGTTAAAGCAATTTCCTCTTGTTTTACATTTCAACTGGGTTAGCACATTCAGTGTTGTCTCTGAAGAAGAAACGTGCAGCCACCTCTCGCCTGCTGTGTGACAGGTCTCTCTGGTCTCAGTAAATCTATTTCAGATGTTAAGCTGCCTTTGAGTTGGGGAAAAATGTGAGAGCAGCTTTTTATCTACCAGACAGAGCCGTGTTTGACACGTTCTGCACTGTGAGCGGCCTGAATGTATGTGCTGGGGAACAGAAATAGACGTAGTGTTTGCATTTTTTTGCCCCCTTTCTCTGCATACGCCCTGAAGGGAAGGAGATAAAGGCTCTGAAGCTCAGAACTCCTCAGCTTGAAGTTGTTTTCTGTTGTGTGCTTTCTGTGACGTGAGACCCGTTACTCTCTGCGGCACAGCGCTCTGCGTTTCAGGGCAGTGGGACTGCTTCCAGGGACATGGCCAATCCCTCGTGCATTCAGGGACAGCCAGACTCGGTTCTTCAGTGCCCTTTTCTGAAATGCAAAGCAGGAGCTGCTGCAAATTGCATCTGTAATGAGATTTGGTGTTATCACAGACGACTGGTGGGGCTTCTGCCAGGGAACACGCATCCGAATTCACTTGTAATCGGTTTGTAAAAATAGCTCTGGTGGTTCTGCCTCCTGTGGGACGGGTGTTAGGTAAACACTGCTGCAGATGCTTGGAGTGCGCTCACCTCCTGGAGGATCCAATCGTGACATCTTTATTCAGGAAAAGTGGATTAGAGATGTGATGTAAACTGCCCGGGAGCCTTCCAATAAATGAGTCATCTTGGCAGAGATGTGCTCGCTGCCGAGCCGACCTTGCAAATGCAGCCCCAGAGCCCCTCTGCAGGATACAGACGAGCTTGTTTCTTACCTCCTAGCTGCTGACGACCGGGCTGAGTGTTCCCTGCCCTCAGCGTGATCTCTGCCCTTATTTTGCAGGGGCACTTTCCGATTTGAGAGGCCTGACGGCTCCCACTTCGATGTCCGAATCCCACCTTTTTCTCTGGAAAGCAACAAAGACGAGAAGACCCCCCCGTCCGGCCTTCACTGGTAGAGCAGCTGGAGCACCCGGACCCACAGAGAACTGTGTGTGTTGTAGCCCTTTGCCTCCCCCTCGTGCCGCAGCCAGGAACACGGAGCTTTTAAACATTTTAAACCATTTTCCTTTTAACCGTTGTCTAACGGGGGAGGCTGTTTGTTTTCTTTTTTTTTTGGAACTTTAGTACTGGCTCTCTCAGGCTGCTTGTAACCATAAGCTGTGTTACCGTTAACCCTTCCCTTCGTGGCACCCGCTGGGGTTGGAGCTGGGGGCCGTCGAGCTGTGCTGCTGCAGAAGAAGATTTCCCCTCAGCGAGCCCGGAACCTCTCCACTGTGTTGTGAATTCTCTGCCATGTGAGGTTTCTCCTAATAAACTGGCCCTTCCAGTTGCAACCAGTCTTCCTTTATAATCCCAGGCCCTGGGCTTTGCCTCCTGGCTCCCTCCTCGCCCAGCTGTAAAGAGGAATTGGCCCAGCCAGAAGGCAGCAGCGAGGATGTGTTTGGGGAGCTCGGCTTCCCTCGCGAGGCGCAGCCTTCCTGCAATGCAGCTGCTGTCTGGGATCGAGCCAGCGTGTGGCAGAGCAGCGTGTAAGCCGTGCTTCCCCTTGCTCAGCTTGCCTGGGCTCTGCGCTAGAGCAATGCAAAGCTCGTTTTGGGCACAGAGGGGGAGAGGTGTGTTGTGAGCAGCCTGCCGGGTGCCTTCGTGTGCAGCTGCGGTAGTGCAGGGGAGCTAAGGGCGTGTGGGCAAGCAGCCCCCTGCCCCAGGAGGGCTTGCTGAGCTCTAGGAATACAAAACATGGCTCTGTTTTCTTGGGAGTTTGTGCTTTGCCAGGAATTGATTGTTTTAACCTGAAGTAGCCGCCCGCAGTGAGGTAGCGCCTGGCTTCTGCTCTTGCTCACTCAGCTCAGCGGGGTGTGATTTTGGGTCCTGTATGCCACGGGCCCTGCACAGGTCAGTTAAATGCCCGTAAGCTTACCGTGCGTGGATCTGTGGGGGTTTTACTTCTACGTGTGTAGGGCCACCGTGCAAATCAAGGGCTGGGAGCCTCCACGGCTGCTGCTGCCTGTCTCAGGTGGGGGCTCTGCAGGGGGCAGAGGCTTTTTGGTGGCTTTGTGATGGGAAGCCTAGGCAGAAAGAGTCTCAAACTGCTCCTTTCTCTAGACTTGCTTAAATAGTGAGGGATAAATCACTTACGGGACTGTTTTTCCTGATTTTCTTGAGTCCTGCCCTCTTTGCTTTTGGCTCTGGAGGCAGCGTGGGGCTGTCACAGCTGGTGGGCAAGGATGGGGAGAGCCCGGATGCTGTCCTGCAGCCAGCAGCCACCTGTATAAGGAGAATTAATTACTACTGCTTAAATAATGCTTGTTTTTCACCTGCCTTTTCCATTCTGTGACTTTTTTTCCCTGTCAGGCAGGGCGTTGCTCTGCCCTACAGCCACCCTGCCTGCCCCTGGGGGTGCCGACCTCATCCTCCTGGGCAATCGCACCGCTGCTGTCAATGCTTAACCCTATTCTTCGGGAAACCCTGACCCTATTTCTCGGGAAACACTATTTGTCAGGAATCGAGTGATTAGAATGGATTGTCAGGCATTTATTAATGAAAATCCCTTGTCAAGAATCGCTTGAAAAAAACAAAAAGGCGGCGGGGCACGGGGATCTGTACGGACACCACCAATAAACTGCTGAAGGAGCGCTTCGCTCTCCTGCTTCTTATTTATTTCCCCGCGGGGCCGCCCCCTCTTCTCCACCGTCCCTCGGCGCCGCCATCTTGTTCCCTCCTCCTCCTCATCCCCCCCATGTGACGTCACGGCCGCCGGCGGCGGAAGTGACGTTGGGCGGGGCGGCGGAAGTGGCGGGCGGTGAGGCGGCAGCATGGCGGGCGCGCACCGGGCCGGGCCGCTGAAGCAGCAGAACAAGGCCCACAAGGGCGGCAAGCGGCGGGGGGCCGCGGGTGAGCGGGGAGAGCTCCGGGAGTGCCCCGGGAGGGTCCCGAGTTGCTTCAGACGCTTTCTGACCGGTTTTTGTTCTTCCCCCCGCCTCCCCTCAGGCAGAGTCCCCGTGAAGGTGCAGAGCCGCCGGCAGCGCCGCGAGCTGGGCAGGGCGGACCGGAGGCACCAGGCCCTGCAGCTCCGCCGGCAGCGCAAGGAGGCGGTGAGGGGCTCGGGGGGGGGGGGGTTGGGGGGGGCTGGGGGAGGTTCAGAGCCGTGGTGCTGCGCATGGATGGGGTTTGGCAGCGGGAAGTTTCCCGAATCTTGCGTGTTTGTGCAGGGTTTGGGGAGTTTTCTGGTGTAAAAGCTCACAGGTAGCTGGTGATAGGGCTGTGGGGAACGGCCTCGAGTTTGGTGTTTGGGCTGGAGTAGAGGAGGTTCGGGGAGGCCTCATTGCTCTGTGCAACCCCCTGAAGGGAAGGGGTGGGGAGCTGGGGTCGGCCTCTCCTCACAGATAACTAGTGATCAGAGCAGAGGGAATGGCCTCAAGCTGTGCCAGGGGAGGTTTGGGTTGGAAATGAGGAGACATTTCTGCTTAGAGAGAGTAGTCAGGCACTGGGATGGGTTGCCCAGGGAGTTGGTTGCATCACCGTCCCTGGGGGCGTTCAAGGAATGGTTCGGTGTGGTGCTTGGGGACATGGTTTAGTGGGTGGCAGTGGTGGTAGGGGGGTGGTTGGACCAGATGATCCTGAATGGCTTTGCCAACCTTAATAATTCTGTGGTTCTACTGCTGCTTGGGATCTATGGAGCTACTGAGGCGTTGCAGGGCTGAGCAAAGCTTCCTGGTGCTGGGGTTCACACTCTTGGGGTTCTGCCCACAGGTGCTGGCGGAGAAGCGGAATTTGGGCAGCAGGGATGGGCCCCCACACCTGGTGGTTGTGGTGCCGCTGCACGGCAGGGCTGCAGCACACGACGCCCTCCGCCTGCTGCAGAGCCAGGACTCGGCCGTGCTCCGCATGGACGAGGGGAAGGCTGGGGGCTTCGCCCTCCTCTGCCCCCAGCTCAAGCAGCGCTGGCGGTTTGTGACAGCACAGACAGGTGAGGAAACGCTGCTGGTCTGGGAAGTTTTGGCTCCAAACTCGTGGCAGCCCCACTAACGGAGGTGTTTTGTGCGCAGGGGATCTGCACGCTGCCTTAGACCTAGCCAAAGTCGCTGATTCCCTCCTGTTCATCTTGGATCCTGTGGAAGGCTGGGACAGCGCAGGGGAGTACTGCCTCTCCTGCCTCTTCGCACAGGGGCTCCCCAGCTATGGTAAGGAAGACACATCAGGGGCTTCTTGTGGGCTACAGATCCAAGGGGGTGCTCGATGGGGGCTTAGTGTTGTAATAAACAAAAATTTCATACATTAATAGGTGACCGCAGGTCTTCAGCATCTCTGTTTCTGCATATAGGTCAGGTAAACACCACTGTTGTGCTGCCTCATTGCGTTATCATCCTGGTAGGGCAGTGCTAGAGAGAAAAAGGAGTCCTTGGTGTCTGTAGGTGCCTGGTGGTTGTTCAGGCACGCAGAGCAAAAGGATTCAGATGCATCCTTGCTAAGTTCAGTGCCTCAGTCCCTATCTCCATGGTCTCTTTTAAAATTTTATATCCGAAGACAAGTTTTATGTTCTGTTTTCTCTTTTCAAGGGGTGAGACTGCTTCTGTAGCTTGTAGTGTCCATCTTGTTTGGTTGTTTGGGTTTCAGATCACCAAGCATTAACACAGCCTTGGGTAAAGGGGCGTGAAAACCTAACGGTGACCTCTGCCCTGTGCCGTAGCTCTTGCAGTGCCGGGGGGCACTGACTTGCCGCCGAAGAAGCGGATCGACGCCAAGAAGAAACTTTCCAAAATCATCGAGAAGCGCTTTCCAGAGGCCAAGCTCTTCTCCCTGAACACGGAGCAGGAATCCTCGCTGCTGCTCAGGCACCTCGCCACGCAGAAGCAGCGGCACCTCGCCTTTCGGGACAGGCGGGCTCACCTCCTTGCCTACGCTGCCGAATTCCTGCCCAGCCCAGAGAGCGACCGGGTCGGGACCTTGAAGGTGTCCGGCTTTGTCCGGGGACAGCCCCTGGACGTGAACAGCCTGGTGCACATTGTGGGGCACGGGGACTTCCAGATGAGCCAGGTGGACGCGCCCCCCGACCCCCTCTCTTTGAACCCCCGGGTGGTGAAGGGACGGAAGAAGACGCAGGACATGGATGTGCAGGTGAGTGGGAGCTCGGGGCTTTGATTGGCCCCTTAAAACACGACGTTTTGAAACTTTCCTCCAGAAAAAGACAATTTGGGGTGTGTGGTCGAGGGTGGGGGGAACAGGGAGCTGTGTGAAGAGAGGATAGGTGCAGTTCTGCACACAGCATGTGATTACTGTTAGGTTACAACATAACCAAGGGAGTTTCTGCTGTTACTTGTTAGGGCAGGGATATTTTTTGGCAGGGAGGGTTGTGGGAGGAGTTAGGCCTTTGTTTCAGACCGAGGGCTGGCTTCAGTTGCACCTCTTCCCAACTGGGGACTCTGCTTTTGCCCTTCAGGAGGACTGTGTGAACGGCACTGAAGAGATGGAGGAGGATGTAAAGCTCCTGATGAAGGCAGACGCGAGCAAGCAGGAGTCCTTGCAGTCAGAAGTGGTTCCTGACCCCATGGAAGGGGAGCAGACGTGGCCAACTGAAGAAGAACTGCAGGAAGCAGAGGGTGAGTAGCAGCAGGATTTCCCTGCTTTTCCCTTGTCTCTGTTTAAGGGGTTGTTAGAATCAGTGGGATGGCTGTGGAGGAGCCAGGGTTACATCATCCCTGCCTTGTCGAGGCTCTGACAGATCCTGTGCAAGGAAATGGTGGCTCGGGAGGTGGTCGTGGCTGTTGTGATGTGAGGCAGGGGGGGAATTCTTCCTGTGCTGACCGCTGCTGGGAATCCCACAGCTTCTCAGCGGGCAGACAGGGTGGTGAAGGTCCCCAGGGGCACGTCCAAGTACCAGGCTGCCTGGATCGTGGAGGACAAAGAGGGCAGCGATGAAGATGGTGACGTGGATGATGACATGGATGATGATATGATGGAAGAGGCAGCTTCCCAGGTACTTCTCTGAGCTGATCTGGGTGCTGTAGGATATCCTAGCACGGTCCTGTCCTTCCAGCTTTCTCCAGGAAAGGGCCCAGCACTGAGCTAGGACTTGCCTGGCTTTCCATCCTTAAACCTCTCACACGTATCCTGTTGCTTCTTTGGGCCGTTTGCTACCAAAATGAGGGACTGTGTTGTAGCCATGGCTCACGCTGCCCAAATATAGAGTTTTTGGGGCTGTGCAGACACCAGCAGAGTTTGTGCGCTCACGGGCTCTGCACTGTCCTGTGTCAGGAGGGGGAGAGCAGCGCGGAGGACGAGGAACACTCAGAGGAGGAGTGCGAGACCATGACCGTGTCCGAGTGCGTGCGGGACGACCAGTACGATGAGAAGGTGGAGGAAGATGAGCAGATGCTGGAGAAATTCAAACAGGAGAGAATGGACGAGATGTTCCCGGATGAGGTGGACACGCCGCGTGATGTGCCCGCCAGAGTGCGGTGAGGGGCTGGAAGGAGCTTGGTTGTGAGGGTGGGGCAGGAAGCCTGTGATGTCTCAGCCACAATGTCTGAACCTGGCTGAAGGATCTTGTGAAGATGAACATTTAGGCTCTGAGGCTTCCAGGGGAAATGCTACTGGGGCAGCGTGCAGCTCCCTGAGGCAGAGAGAGCCTGGCCTGAGCTGGGAGAGGGAGCATGGCAGAGCCCTGACACGAGGGCAGGTTACAGCGTGCATCTCAGCAGCTGCTTGGGTTGGTGAAGCCTCTTGGCTTCTCTTTTCAGCAAGCACTGAGTGCATGAGGAGCTCAGGGATTTCTCATCTTCTGCAGCGATGTGACTGCCTTCTGTGTGGGTGGTTTCCTGACTCAGCTGCTGTGCTTACCTCTCCCTGCTCTAAGATCTTTTCTGTGAAAACTATCGTTTGCTTTGCTCCCTTTGCCCTTTCTGGAAGTGTGACTCCCTGTGGATTTGTTGAAGCATTTTCTTTCCTGTTGTCTGTCCCTTAGGTTCCAAAAGTACAGAGGGCTCAAGAGCTTCAGGACTTCTCCGTGGGACCCCAAAGAAAACCTCCCACGGGACTACGCGAGGATTTTCCAGTTCCAGGACTTCTTCCGCACCAGGAAGCACCTCTTCCGGCAGATAGAGAAAGAGGAGGCCGAAGGAGCTTTGGTAACTCCCTTTCCTCTCACTTTTTCATCTCTTCCCCGCCACGTTCCCTTGCCCCTAGTGGGAGAGCTGTGGCAGGGAGGTGGCCGTGTAGATGGTTCAGCCAGGCGACTCTTAGCCTGGTGCCACAAGTACAGCTGGTGCTGCTCTCCTGGCTTCCCTCCCTAACCCCGTGGTTCTCCAGACCCCGTTTCTATTGAAAGAAGTGCTCACAACTCATCCTCTCTCGGCAGGTTGGCTGGTATGTCACACTTCACATCTCCAACGTCCCTGTCGGCGTGATGGAGAGCTTCAGAGAAGGGAAGCCGCTCGTCCTCTTCGCCCTGCTTCCTCACGAGCAAAAGGTGACCAAATACAGCTGATTCTGGGAACCCTTTGCCAAGGGAATTTGTCACTGCTGCAGTTTTTGTTGCCGTCTGCTCTGGCTTTTATTTGCCCACGCTGCTCCCAGCCTCTCACGCTGCTGCCTCTCCTGCAGATGTCTGTGCTGAATTTCTTGGTGCGGCGCCATCCGACCAGCAGCGAGCCGGTGAAAGCCAAGGAGGAGCTCATCTTCCACTGCGGCTTCAGGCGCTTCCGAGCATCCCCCCTGTTCTCCCAGCACACCTCAGGTTTGTGAGGGGCCGCTGGGGGGGGAGAGAGAGCGGCTGGGCTGGGGTTCCCAGGGCAGGAAGCCCGTGATGTCTTAGCCACGATGTCTGAACCTGGCTGAAGGAACTTCTGACGACTCACACCTAGGCGCTGAGGCTTCCAGGGGGACACTTCCAGTGGGGGGGGAGTTGCAGTGTGATTTTCTGGTCCTGGCAAGCTGGTGGCAGGCTGTGCGCAGCCAGCTGGGAGCTCAGAGCATCCCTTTCATTCCAATGCTCTGCACCAGCAGAGAAGCACTGCACGTGGCCTGTTTTTTGCTGCCAGGGAAGAGCTTGACGGGGTTTCCCAGCGCTCTGAGGACTGCCGTTGGGCTCAGTTTGATTATTGTTGTTCTGTCCTAGCTGATAAGCACAAGCTGGAGCGTTTCCTGCGTCCGGATGCTGCCCTGGTGGTGACTGTGTATGCTCCCATCACTTTCCCTCCTGCCTCAGTGCTGCTTTTTAAACAGAGGAGTAACGGTGAGTTGGACACAAATGTTAGCAGGCTTTGTGTACCCTACTTCTGAATGCACATGCAGAAAGCATGGCTTGGAAAAGACTTGGCCTTTGTGCTGTTTGAGCAGATTAACATGGAAGGAGCTGAGTTATCACAGCCCCTTTGTTCCTGCTTTGGGGTTGCTCTGGGCCTGGAACAATTTGGGGAAGGGTTTGTGGAGGTGAGGGAGGTGATGGAGGCATGGCTGGTAACGACTGCGCCCTGCAGGAATGCAAGACCTCATCGCCACGGGGTCCCTGCTGGCCGTGGACCCCGACAGGATCATCATCAAGCGGCTGGTGCTCAGCGGCCACCCTTTCAAGATCTTCACCAAGACGGCGGTGGTGCGCTACATGTTCTTTAACAGAGGTACGGCGCGGCTCTGGGCTGCGGGAGCAGAACTCGGAGCTGCTGTGGTTGGGTAACAAAGCCCCTTCCTCACCTCCTTCCCTGCTTTGATCTCCAGAGGACGTGATGTGGTTTAAGCCGGTGGAGCTGAGGACAAAATGGGGTCGTCGGGGACACATCAAGGAGCCGTTAGGTAGGTCGGGTTCTGCGTTTCCTCTCTCACGATGGGCAGCAGAGATCTAACGGCCTCCTCTCGCTGCCTAGGTACCCACGGACACATGAAGTGCCACTTCGACGGCCAGCTGAAGTCGCAGGACACCGTGCTGCTCAACCTCTACAAGCGGGTTTTCCCCAAATGGACTTACGATCCCTACGTCCCGGAGCCCGTGCCCTGGGCGAGGAGCGAGAGCGCGCTGCCCCTGCAGGAGGTGGAAATGGAATGAGCCTGCAGGCAGCGTGGCCAATGCAGACGGTGCCTTAGCCTCTCCCACGTGTCCTCGGCCTGTGTGCGTGGGGACAGCGCTGATGTCCTGGCCCTGTTGGTGCCGGGCTCGGTGCTGGGGCAGCTGTCTCAACAGCTGGTGCTCAGGTAGCAGCTGCAGCTATTTATTTTAATGAACGCTGTTTTTAAAAAATCTCTGAAGTCCCTGTGTCTTGGTGGGGGCTGGCTCTGGAGGCTGTGAACCCTCGGGGGCTCCTACCTGTCCTTGCCCTGCCCCGGCAGTGGTCACCCATTCACGGGGTGACCCTCACGGGGATTTCGCTTTGTCCAAGGAGTTTGCGGGAAGTTGTTGAGGACATGGGGAAAGGTGAAGTAGCGGCTGCGTCGAGGCAAAGTGCAGCCCACTCGAGGCCAGAGCTGCAGGGCTGGGCTGGGAGAGAACAAGCAGTGCTTCGCTTCCCAGTCCCCAGGAGTGACCCTTAGCTTTGTAACGAAGCGATTTGGGGCTGCAGAGACCACCACCCGCTTCCTTATCCCTTCAGAGAAGCTGTCGGCCCTTTGGGGCTGTCCATCTGTTCTCAGGAGTGTATAAACCCCTCTGCACAACCTCAGAGTGGGGAGCTTGCTGCTAGAGCCCCCGCTCTGTTCCCATTTCCCTTCCCAGGAGAGCTCAGGTCCATGTTTCCCCCACACAGCACAAAACAAACGCTCTCCACGCCCCATGGGACTGCCTGGAACTGCTCTGAGAGCAGTTGGCTCAGCAGCTTCATCGTTTCAAACCCCAGCCTCATGGCTGGAGAGCAGCAGCTGGCCTCCAGCACCCAGAACGTGCTGCTCCGGGGCTGTGGAGGGCACTGGGCGTGCTTCTGCCTCCGCAGCACATCGGAGAGGGGGAGCAGAGCTTCCGCCAGCCCTTTCCAGCTGGAAGTTGGGGCTGTTTGCTCAGCTGCTGCTGGCGGCAGGGTTTGTACTGCCCTGGGACAGCGTGGGGGGGAGGACAGAGGGGCAGGGCATGGCTGGAGGCAGCTCCCTGCTGGGAGAGGGGAGCCAGGGAGTGCTCACCTCCATTTCTTCCTCCAAAATGAACAGGACATCATCAGTCATCGTCATCATCCTCTCCTCCAGCACCTTTTAGGGCAGCGGGGCCTCCTGCCTCCTGCCCTACAGGAGCAGCTCTGCCTTGAAGGCAGGAGCAGGGATCCACCCCCAGCTCTCCAACCTGCTTACCCTGCCTTATTTATCACCAGGCTGTTCGCAGTGTGCAGGAACCCTTGTGAAGGGGGAAACCAAATTCATGCTGCAGAAAGCCCTGAGCAGGGGGGAGCCCCACTGTGTCTGTGGGAGATCCCATATGGCTTCAGGAGCGAGCCTCAGAACCCTGCAAGACCATAGGACCACCACAACCCCAAATAGGGCCACTAAAACCCCGAACAGGCCTCCCAGAACCCCCAATAGGGCGACTAGGACCTCCAATAGGGCCCCCAGCCCCCCTAATAGACCCATAGGGGCTCCGTTCCGCGTTCTCTGCTACCCTTTTTGTCCCCTCCCGGCTGCCGTCCCTCCCCCCCCTCCCGCCCCGTCTCCGCGGCGGGCCGGGCGCGAGGGAAGATGGCGGAGGGCCTGGAGCGGGTCCGCGTCTCGGCCGCCGAGCTGCGGGACATGGTGGCCGCCCAGGCCCGCGCCGCCGCCGCCGGGAGGGCAGGTGAGGGGCCGGGGGAAGGCTTCAAGGAGCGAGATTCGAGGTTTTGGGGCGAGGGATCCGAGATGGTCGCGTCCCAAAGGCGCCGGGGGTGGGCGGGGAGCGGGGGCCGCGTCCTCGCCGCCGGTCGCTGTGGTGAGAGAACGCGGGGGGCGGGGGCGCGGCCCGGAGGCTGCTTGGGCCCCTGTCCCTCTGTCCGTCCGTCTCTCTGTCCCCGTGTCCGTCTGTCCGGCCCCGTAGCTGCCCGGTAAGAGGCAGCCGGGGGTGAGCGGGGTGCCCGAAGGCAGGGAGCTGCCCCCGGAGGCGGCTGGGGGCTGGGGGCTGTCAGCCCCAGGGCTGGGAGCTCTCTCCCGGTTCCTCGCATCGCGGCCGGCCGCTGGGTTGGGTTGGCTTCGCTCTCGGCACGCTGCTTCGTTGGGGTGAAGCTCGTTGTGGGGTGTGTGGGGCTGTGCAGCTGCGCCCGGCCTTGTTTTCTGATTCCCTGTGAGCCCCCCCCGAAAACTTCAGGTGTGGTCTCTGGGATCAGCCACCAGCACCAGGCTCGCTGCTTTCGCTTCATGTTTACGTATTTGTCGTTATTTTCTTCTGGTGCGTGGTTGGAGTAACTCTTATCTCACCATCTCTTCCTAGAAAACATGAAGGAGGTGAAGGAGCCGAGGCACCGCAAAGACAACAGGCGCCCGGACCTGGAGATTTACAAGCCCGGCCTCTCCCGGCTGAGAGGCAAGCTCGTGTCACCAAAGCACGAAGCTGCCGGGAAGGAGAGGAGTGGGACCGAGGAGAGCAGGGAGGAGAGCGCTGCTGAGAAGGGCCCTGCAGCAGGAGGGGCTCCTCCGGTCGCAGAGGACTTCGGCAAAAGCAGCAGCCCCAAGCAGAACGGCCCTTTGCAGGGGAATGAAGAGACGGAGGCTAAAAGCGGGCGGCAGAGCCAGGAGAGCTCCTGCAAACAGCTCGCTGCGGATGAGTGGTGCCCCAAAACCACGCGGAGAGCCAAGAAGCCAGACCAGCAGATCTACCAGCCCGGCAAGCGCCTGCATTCGGTCGCCAAAGACCCAGCCCCGCGCTCGGCTGCTGAGGAGGTCGCCTGCAAGATGGAGCAGCTGAGGGTGGAGGGAGACGAAGAGGCTGAGAAAGGGACTGGAAAGGATGCCAGAAAAACCAAAGCGGGCAAAGAGGACAGAGAGGGAAGCCAGGCAGGGGAAGGAGGGAAAGCCTCGAGGGGAGAAAAAGGAAGGCGGATGGAGCGAGGCGAGAGGCTGAGGAGAGCAAACGAGGAGGTGGCGCCGGGGAAGCCGGGCTCCACCAAGCGCTACTCCCGCTCGGACAAGCGGCGCAGCCGATATCGAGCCTGCAGCACCAGCTCGGCCGGCAGCAACAACAGCGTGGACGGGGCCCCGCTCCTGGACGGGGTGGAGAGGCGGCAGGAGCGTGCCAGGGAGAGGGCACGTCCTCGGAAGCAGCTCTCCGCGTCCTCCACGGACTCCTTGGACGAGGACAGGATCGACGAGGCAGGAGCGTACGTCCCCGGCAGGCTCGGGGACAAGAAGAAGCGTTCGGAGCAGAGTCGGGCTTCTCGGAGCGAGAGCGAGTGGAGCAGCAACGGCCGGGAGGCGAAGGGCTCCTTCCGAGTCACGTTTGACAGCAGGACCATGAGCAGGGACGTCAGCCTGGCAGAGGCGGATAAAAAAAAGCCCCTGAAGGCATTTTGCAATGACTCAGAAGCTTCAGAGGCCAGGAGCCAGAGCAGAGAGCCCCAGGGGAGGGGCCGCGGGATCCTGTTCCTGCCTGCCAACACCGACCTCTCCGCCAGCACCTCGGGCTCCCCCGAACCCGGCCACCCCGGGCCCCGCCTGCTGCTCGCCGGCCCCAAAAGCTCGCGGAGCCGGGGCCGCGGCGGCACCGCTCGAAGGCTGTGGGACCCCAACAACCCCGAGCAAAAACCTGCCCTGAAGAGCCAGAGCTCTCAGCTCCACTTCCTAGACACGGACGACGAAGTGAGCCCCCCAGCCTCTGCCTGGGGGGATGCCCGGCAGGCCCAATCCTCCTACTACAAGTTCCAAAACTCCGACAACCCCTACTACTACCCCCGGGCCGCCGGGCAAGGCGCTCAGTATCCGTACGCCGGGTACTCCCTGCAGTATCCCGTGGGACCAAGCAATGGGGTGTACCCGGGAGCCTATTACCCGGGCTACCCGGGCCAGGGGGGGCAGTACGCCTGCGGCCCGCTGCCCCCGGCCCCTCTGAGCGCCGAGGTGGAGCAGCAGATGCGCAGCATGCAGCAGCAGGAGCTCAGCAAGCTCCTGCGTGAGGCTGGGAACCAGGAGCAGCAGCTCAGCAACCTGCTCTCCAGAGACCGCATCAGCCCCGAGGGGCTGGAGAAGATGGCCCAGCTGAGGTTAGTGGCAGGGGCGCTTCTGCTGCCGGCACGGGGGCTCCCGGAGGGCCTGGGAGAAGAAGATTTTGGTGTCTGGGAGGCCGGGGCAGGAGCTCACAGGCTTCTGAGGTGCTGGGGCTGTTTGTCACGTGCTGGTGGCGTTTGATGGCAGAAGGAAAGCGTGGGTGAAGATCTTGTTTGCCCGGGCTGGGAGCTAACCATGTGGCTCCTCGTGGTCATGGAACACCGTGTGTGTGTTGTAGGGAAACAGGAGCAGGGCAAGCACCCCCTGTGGCTCTTGGGTTCTGCTGCTCTTGCTGGAGCTGCTCTCTCTTGGTTCCAGTGCTTTGGGTGCTTGCTGGTGTACTTCTTTCTCACCTGCCCTCAGTTATCAGCTGAGTTGCATCGTGGGCTTCAGCTCAGCGACTGTTTGTGCTCTCAGAGAGCTGCCTCACTGCCCGCGTGGCAGTGGCAGCACCTCCCAAGCACGGGGCAGTTTTGTTCTTGGCACCGTTCAGCCCCGTGCCATGTGCCAGTCCAGCAGGGGTGGCCTACTGGGGTGCCAGGGAAGTGACAGCGCTGCCCTGGAGGGTAGCTCACACGGCCGTAGCAAGGTTCTAGCTGGCACCTTCCATGTTTGCTCGTGAGCTCTGTGTCTCTGGGGCTCCTCAGGGACTTATTTTCGGAGCCAGCTGGCAGCACACCCAGCAGGTGAGCTCATTTCAGAGCCTGTGGCAGTGCTGCTGTGGCCAGCGCTCCTGCCCTGCCCCAGGAGCAAGGTGCAGGTGGCCTCATCCCCGTCCTTTCAGTGCATCTCCCAGTGTGTGCTGTCAGCCTGCCCGTGGAGCTGCCTTGGTTCTTGGCTTCGGGGGTTTCTTAGCCCTGGAGCTTATTTAGGACAAGAGGGAACGGCCTCAAGTTGAGCCAAGGGAGGTTTGGGTTGGGAATGGGGAAAAACTTCTCAGGAAGAGCAGTCAGGCACGGGGACGGGCTGCTCGGGGAGGTGGGGGAGTCACTGCCCTGGGGGTGTTGGAGGAAAGTTTGGATCCGTTTCACCGGGAGCTCCCCCAGGTATCGTGGAGCTGCTTCTAGCCTGTAACTGTTTCATTCAGTTCAGAGGAGGAATCCTCCTCCAGTGGCTGGGCTGGGCTGCGGGGGAATGAGCTTTCTGTTCCTCTGAGGCTTATTTCCTCCAGGTGTAACTTTCTGCCCTCATTTTTGAGGGATTAGGGTCTCTGTTTCCACTATGTATTTTGGTTGGATGGAAGTAAGGGACGGATCACTGCAGTGCCAAGACATCTCCTGCTGTCTGGTTCCGTGCGTGCTTATTCCTGGCCCGTAAGAGCTGGGCTGTGCTCAGAAGGAGCAGAGCCTGGTGGCATATCAGGAGGCTGTGTCCTGCTTTTCCCAGTGGCAGAGCTGTCGCAGGGTCTCGTAGCTCTTTGGCAGGCACAGAAGGAAGCCGGTCCTTTCAGATTTGCTCTGCTGGAGCCAGAAGGGTGATGGCAACAGCTCCTGTCTCTCTAGAACATGCAGAAGCATCAATTACCGTAGCTTGTGAGCGGGGTGAACTGCTGATACCTCGTTCTTGCTGGGTGAAAAGCATCGGGTGGCTCAGCACGTGCCCTGCAGCTCAGCTGGGTGCACCCCTGCCCATGTTTCGCCCTAGGGTGGAGATGCTGCAGCTGTATGAGCGCTGCATCCTGATGGACATCGAGTTCTCGGACGCGCAGAACGTGGACCAGCTGCTGTGGAAGAACGCCTTCTACCAGGTGATCGAGAAATTCCGCCAGCTTCTCAAGGACCCGCTGGGGGAAAACGCCCAGGAAATTCGGATCAAACTTCTCCAGCTTCTAGATGAGGTAAGGGAGAGAAAAACTCAAACCCCACTGAAGCTTTGGGTGGGACTGGGCGGTGTTTGGGGTGGTGTTTGGGGTGGTGTAGGTGGACGAGCCTTCGTGGTCCTGCTTACCTCTCTGTGCCTTAAGCCATGCAGGGGGAATGCTCAGCTAGATGGTGATTTAGTCCAGCAGGTGTGGGTCCAGGTGGACATTTGTTGTAACTTAAACCAGGCTTGTTTTGGTGGTCCTAAAAACCTCTGAGATGGGAGATTGTTTGGCCTCATCGTTACTTTCTGAAGAGAAACAGCACAGACCTCAGGGAGAGGAACTTTTCTTGCCCATGGTAAGGCCGGTGTGGTGATTTTGACTTGCCTGGGAGGTTTGTTCCATCCAAGCACGCGTGTTTTTTTGCAGGGCTCTTTGTTTTTCGATGGCTTGCTCCAGAAGCTGCAGGTGTCGTACCAGTTCAAGCTGGAGGACTACATGGACGGGCTGGCCATCCGCAGCAAGCCCCTGCGGAAAATGGTAGGTTGGCTTCCCCCTGGGCACTTCTCACCCTGTCAGCTGCACGCAGCGCGCTGAGCTCAGGGTGCTGCCCGTGCCAAGAGGTAGGCAGCTGCACTGAATAGATGTCAGTGTGTTTGCAGGGAATCTCAGCTGCTGGAGAACTTGTTGAACCAACTCCAGGGCATTAACATTTCTTGGCGTCCTTTGCAAAGAAGGAGCTCTTTTTTTTTGTTGTTTTCTTTTTTCTTTTTTAAAATCAGCTCTGAGTCCAGGCCTAATAAAGGGAAGGAAGTGCCCAAAGGTGCCCTGGCTCAGCCTTAGCTCTTTAACATCTCCAATTCCTGTGTGTGGAACTCAGAATAACGAACAAGGGGAGCGAACAGTTGCGCTGTCTCCCTGACACATGACAGCGATTGCCCTGAGCTGTGAGTGCAGGTGTGAGGGACAGCTGGAAGAGGATATTTTCGTCCAGCTCCATTCCCAGAGATGTGTTTGTGTTAGCCAGTTTGTCCTCCTCAAATTGGTCATGGGCTGAATGAGCCACAAATTCCAAAACCTACCTCCTCTGGGCAAGAGCTGGGACGCTGATGTAAGGGAGTAGCTGTCTGGGGATTGGGTTGCCCTTACAAGTATTGAACCAGTGCCCTGGAGCCTCATTATTTTAATTCTCTGGCCCTTCCGTGAGACCCTCAGGTTGTCAGTGACCTCCTCCTGCAGTCCCTGCACGTTCACTGGGGTTTAAGGTGAGCCAGGGGTGCGCAGCTCCCACATAACGTCCTGAATTCCTCCTTGCAGGTGAAGTACGCGCTGATCAGTGCCCAGAGGTGTATGATCTGTCAAGGGGACATCTGCCGGTACCGAGAACAAGCAAACGATACGGCCAACTACGGAAAGGCACGCAGGTATTGTGTTCCTCACCCCAGGGCTGAGGAGAGCTCTTCCTCTATCTGGTTACAAGGGATGCATCTCGTTTCGTGCTTTGACTTGCCCCTAGCCTCTTTTCATGGCTCCTCGTTGTGCTGCAGCCCTGTGAAGGTGCGAGGTGTAGCCTAGACTGCTTCGTACCCTAGTCAGCACCCCGCAGATCTGTCTTCCTCCAGCTGTCTGGCATGGAGCTTGTTCTGTGCTGATCCTGTGACAGGCAAAGTTTGTGGTGCTGAGGCTGGCAGAGTGACTCGTGTTTCCTGCTAGCTTTTCAGCTAGGGGAGGTTCCCCTGTACGTGTCCATATGTTCCGACTGCATCAGGAGTTACTGGCGCTTGTTGCTTCCTGACACTCTTGCTTTGCCTGGCATACTGTCTTTTTCCTGACTTTTTTATTTAATTTTATTTTTTTTTCTTGAACAAAGACTGATGGCGTGTGAATGAGCCTGTCCCGGGGCATGGAGCCCTGAAACTTGTAGTGGTTTGCAGAACAGGGCAGGGAAGGCCGCCTGGTTTGAACCTGTGGGCATCATGGAGTATGCTGGTGTCTGAGGGGCTGGGAGGAACGTTGTGTGTTTGTGATGTGTCTGAAGAGAGTGACAGATCCGTGTGGCGTGATATAAACTGAATAACACGATTGAGGGAAGATAGGAGGGAGGAGTTGACTGCCACTGAGCTGACCTCTCTTCTTTTGGGATGATTGAATATCTTGAAAATATTGGGAATGAGCTAAGCAACCAGAAAGGTTTGGTTCCAGCTGCCAAAAAGGCTAAAACGGGGATGGAGAGAGAAACGTTTCCTGCATAGCCCGCTCTCTGTGCCTGAGGCTGGACTGGGGACAGCGCTCGCTGGATCTGGCTAAATGCTTGTCTTCAGGCTGAGCCAAGAACATTTCTTTCTCCAGCTTTCTGCCTCGCCCTCTTGTCCTGTGCCCTGTTTCAGACTCTCCAGGCCGGGTACAGGCTTGCTGGCTGTGCATGCTCACGCAGGCAGAGGGCACTTGTGCAAAGGGCCTGTTCCCTGCAGGGCCTCCAGCAATTCGGAGGGAATTCTGTGCCCTTAACAGCGAGGAAAGCAACCTAACTTTTTCTCTGGTTCTTCTCTTCCTCAGCTGGTACCTGAAGGCTCAGCAAATCGCTCCCAAGAACGGCCGCCCGTACAACCAGCTGGCGCTCCTGGCCATCTACACGGTGAGGTGCTGGTCGTGCGAGGATGCAGCAAGCACAGGAAGAGCCTCCGGGAGGGTTAGGGGTTTCCATCTGGTGGAGGAAGATGTTTAAGGCAGTGCAGATGTGTTTTTTTTTTAAAGAAAGAAAGGCTGATGGCAGGGTGTGCTCTGTGGATCCCAGCTGTTGTGGCTTCAGGCAGCTTGGTTAGATACGCAGTGCTGCTGCAGGCTGTCAGCATCCTGGGGATGGCTCTGTAGGCTGTTGAGTGCACACATTTTGAAAGGGGACTGCTTTTAAGGTTTTGCACGAGATTCTTGTGCTCAAGACCATGCTGTTGCAAGCATTTTGCTTGCCACGTCTTCAATGAGCCTGTGAGCAGCAGTCTGAGCAACATCAACACAACTTCCTGAGCTTTGAGTTTTGCTGGCTACTCCAGCCATGCAGCAAAGCTCGTTGCAAGGAAGATTTGCAGCAGATAATGGGGGCATCAGAGCGGGGCATGGGGATTGGTAGGGAGCTGCCCATACAATGCTGAAATGTGCTGGTTTAAAACACTAGTTTAAAACTGCAGGGCTTAGAAATGTGCTTCCCTCGTGGCTGGGAATGGCTTTTCTGGCTCTCAGCGTGGGGCTCGGAGCAGCACAGTGTCCTGCCATGCTGTGACGGTCTGTAAGGCCAGCAGCACGTGGGCAAAACCCTAAATAGCTGCAGGTTGGTGGCATAAAGACTTGGAGGCTGCTTTCTCAGTGCTCCCTGTGCTGGCCTGGGGGAGGAAAGGAGCTGAGAGGTCACGTGAGTGTGCAGGGATTAGCCCAGGGGCAGGCTGAGGTGCGGAGGGCATCCTTCTACACCCCTGCCAGGAGCCTGGCAACCCCTCCAGTATTCCTGGGCCTCTCCTCTTGTAAAACCCACGTGGAGTCATTTCCATACTCATAGCAATGTTGCAGAGTTATTTCCTGAACTGTCAGGAATTCACTGTTTGTACCGTTGCCCTTTGCTGTGATATCTGCTGAGAGCTTTTTTGTGTGAGCCTCTGGGTTAATGGCTTCTGTGGCAGCCTCGGGGCTAGGGCAAGTCTGCAGGCTGAGAGGGGAAGGGGATTGAATGCGGAGGGAGAATTATCGGGGGTCTTGGCCTCAAACTTCCCAGGATGAGTGCTAGCTCTGAGCCCAGTTGTGCTTTTTTTTTTTTTGCAGAGGAGAAAGCTGGATGCTGTCTACTATTACATGCGCAGCCTGGCTGCCAGCAACCCCATCCTCACGGCCAAGGAGAGCCTCATGAGCCTGTTTGAAGAGACAAAACGCAAGGTAAGTGGGGGCTGAGCTGCGGGACGTGGCGGCTGCCTCAGCTGCCTCTCAGCTGGAGAGCTGAGGTCTGGAGAGAAAGGTGCTGGTGGCTTTGGGGCTCGGAGTCACCACCAGTTGACTGCTAAGAAATTCCATACTGGGATTCAAAAGAGAGAGAGAAAAAATGATGCTGCCTGTCTGCAGCCTGCTTTTGGGGTTGTGTAGTCAGCTGAATCTCTTATTTCTGGGTCACCGACTGTCAAAGAGCCCGGCTCAGCAAGGGCTGGAGGTTGCTGTGTTTTGCAGCACGGCCTCAGCGTGCAGCTGGATTATTGCCTCATCCCAGCGAGGCGGGTGGCAGAGGCTGCAGTCCCTTTGTGCCCCAAATCAAAAGTGCAGCGTATCAGCTGCCAAGCGCTGCTAGGACTGGGCACGGCTTTTCTTGTCCCAGTGCAGTCAGATTCAAAAACCTCTCACCCGTGCCGTCCTGTAGTGTCAGAAACCAACTTCTGAGCCTGTCAGTGAGTTATTGTCGTTTTGAAGCTGGCGCAAAAGCCACTTTCAACACATAAATGAGATATATTTTCCCTGCCCCTTGATCCCTGGGTGAGCTGAGCCTGTCCTGTCCTCGCAGGCGGAGCAGATGGAGCAGAAGAAGCACCAGGTGCTGGAGCTGAGCCCCAGCCGCCGAGGGAAGGGCAAGAAGCCCACGTTGCGACAAGTCGGGGACGACGCCACGCGGCTGGAGATCTGGATCCATCCCTCCCACCCCCGCTCCTCCCAGGGCCACGAATCCGGCAGGGATTCTGAGCAGGACAACGGGCTTGGGAACCTCAGCCCCAGCGACGTGAGTACTGCAGGAGGCGGCTGTTGGCTTTGGTGTCATGTGTTTGGAATGCGGTGGAATGACACTGGATCTGTTTTGCTTTCCTGTTGCTAAATTTTCCAGTGTTTTGGCTTCCCCTATGGGAGCTGTGCCTGGGTCAGGCTGAGGAGCTGGTGACCTCGTGCCTCTCATGTTTAAGGCATGTTGTTACCATCCCTTTCTTGGCAGCACGTGCTGCTGGGGCTGATGTGGAATAGGAGAGGCACAAACAGAAGATGCAGTGAAATGCCTCTGCTCTGCAGGCTCCGACATGGGCGAGGTTGCCGGTGGGAAATGAGGTCAGGTGCTGGAGGCCAGGGGTAGCGGTGACCCGGGGAGCTCCAGGGCTTGTTCTGGAAGCGAGTCGTGTGTCCCAGTGCAAGCTCCCAGTCACCTGGCGCTGGGACAAACGCAAAAACCATGCTTTTAATTTCCAGTGTAGGTGTTACGCTTGCAGTACTCGTTCTGCTGAGAAAAATCTCTTGTAAGGATTAAAAAAAATGGGCTACTGGTGTCCCTGACCAGGCGGTTCGAGCTCTGTACCTTGCAGAAGGGGCCCGGGTGAGCTCTGTTTGTCTGGCCCAGGAATGCAGGCAAAGGCAGTGCTGGTTGGGAGCTCATCCTCTAGGAATCCTTGCATTGCTTTGGCACATGTGGCCTGCAGGAGGGCTTGCCAGGGAGCTCGGGGCTGCCTGTCCTAAAATGGCTGTTAAGGATGGGAGCCGAGCTGAGACCTTCTGTGCGCGCTGTGGGGCCCAGCGCTTCTCCAACACGCTGGCGCTTTTATAACTGGTTTGTGACTTCAGCTGGGTGGAACTGGGGTGAAGTCTCAGAGCTGGGAGATAAGCTCTGGCACACTGCTGCTGCATTTTTTCGCTGTTACTGCCCTCGGTTGTTTTCCCTCTCCTCTGGCTTCTCTTCTGGAGACCTTTGCTTCCTCAGCATCATCGGCAGGAACGTGCCAGGCTTTGGCGTCTCCATAAATCACTGGTGGACGTGCTCTGACATACGATGCTGTGAGTGTTTCTGAGGCACTGGGAGTTTCTCCTTCGCGCTACTCCCATGTGGGGTGGTGTAACCGCTGGCGAGCTGGGGGCAGTAATGTTTGTGGTGTCTGCAGTGCGGCGATGTTTGCTGGAGCTTGTGCTCGATCTGCTCAGTGGGGGCTGCACTGCCTGAAGCTCAGGCCACTGGCAGTGCCTGTACAGACTCTGATTAGTCTTGGTCTCTCCAGCTGTTTAAAATGTTAGTGGCTGCTCCCACTAACACCGAGAGGCTGCACAGCCAGAACCCCAAAGGAGAGCTGAGGACACAGATTTGGGCCCTGCTGGTTGTGGCAGCCGAGATTTTTCAATTTGGGCTGCAGTGCGCTGCTCTGCTCCTCTTCTGCTGGCACAAATGCTTAGGGAGCTGTGCCACGACCGTGCCACCAAACCGATCCGGATAAAACACAACCAGGTGAAGCAGAAACGTGCAGTCTGTGTCGCTCCCAAAGTTCCCATGCTGCGAAGCTGGGGGCTGGACAAAAACAGCAGCTGTTTGGGAGGAAGCTCTGCGCTTCTGGAATCCTTGAAGCTGTGGCCTCCTACCCTCATCCTCACCTCGGCGGTGCTTTCGGGGGCTGCAGAGGAGCTGAGCAGTCTGCCTGCTGCCACGGTGTGGCACTGTTTGGCTTCGGAAAGGCCCTGCCTGGGCCAGAGGCAGGCGGCAGCCCTCATCCTGGCAGCACCTCTGCCCCACATCGCATCAGGCCCGTTCCCCACGCGGGCTGGGGCGGAAGGGAACAGCTCTGCTCCCAGGGGAAGTGTGCCAGTGCTTACGTGTCATTTCAGAGAAATGAGTCTTAAACCGTGTCACTGCCTCCTGGTGCCTTCCTTGCCAGCGTGAGCCCTGGGGAAGGCTGGGGCTGGTTTTTCGCTCATGCTGACAGTTGTGCTCTGCAGGTAGCTCCTCGGCTATCAGCCTTTGTGGCAGCTGCTTGCTATTTCTGGCCCAGAGAAGGTCATTTTTTGGCTCAAAATGGGAAAGTGTTGAGCTTTCAGAAGCAGGGACAACAACACAAGCGTAGACCCGAACAGCTCTGGCCAATACAAGCAGGGTGGGAGCTGGCTCCTTGTGCCCTTCCCTTCAAACCCAGCCCGAGCTAAAGGAGCCTGGCAGCTTTGTTGGTAACCTGAAATGGTTTGGGATGTTTTCCATTCTTGCTGGCTGCCTCCTTTGCTGTGCAGGCAGCTCAGTACCAGTGCTGCCTGGTGGCACACAGGGCAGGGAGATGCTGAACGCTTCCCTCTCAGCACCTACTCATCCTGCTGCCCTGTCAGCGAGCAGAGTCTGCTCAATGCATGCCTTTAGGCTGCTTTTTTTTTTTTCCTCCCCCTTCTGTGGCCCTATATAAAGACCCAAACCCCATTACTTTGTTTCAGGGGCAGAAGCTAGCTGAGTGGGCTCAGCAAAGCGTGACGGCGAGGCTGCAGAGGGGCAGCCCATGCTGCAGCCACCGTGGTGGCACAGGCAGCGTGCGGCGCTGGCAGCTCGCCTCGGCGCTGTGTGTTTAGGGGGAGGCTTGGCACAGCTGCTTCTCCCACTCCTTGCTCCGGCATCTTCTTCGAGGAAGATGCAGAACTGGAAGCGTGTGCCATCTGCCTGCACCAAGGGCCGTGCAGCTTCGTTTGGCCCCTCTCTCATTAACTGGATTGGGTGCCGCTGGCACAGAGGGCACGGGGAGGGCTCAAAGCCAGCAGAAGAAGCGTTTGGGTCGAAGCCAGTCCTTTTTGTGCTTAGGCTTTTGTCCGTTAGGCCTGCAGCCTTTTGGAGTTTCGTTCTGTGAATCTTTCCTTCTGGCCGTTCTCTGTGGTCTCCTGTTTGTTGTTTGCTTCTAGGTGTGCAGCGACACGAGAATCCGGGCTGCCCCGGTGCCCTGCTTACCCCACAACATGAGGTTACTGCCTGTAGGATTCCTACGAGAAAAGCAAAAGGGAGACTGAACCGATGAGTGGCCGTATTCCCTTTTTTAATAACAAAACCAAAAGCTGGATAGAGCAAAGGGAGCTGGAGAGCCAGGTCCTGTTTCTTCGCTGCCATTGGTTTCGTTTGCCTTGGGTCTGTCTTGATCTCAGGTCTGATAGTGCCGGCTGCAGCTTGCTGCGCAGACTGTGAATTGGTAGAGTAAACAGGGCAAACGTGCCGTCAGTCTCCTGAGAAAGTGTTAATATTACACTGCGTTTGAGATTTTAATCACCCCTGTCAGGAAATGCTGAGTTAAGGTTCCCACAGTTGCAATTGCCCGCTGCCTGCACGCTGCAGCAGATACTTCCTTATGCGATCACGCAGCGTGCATGCACCACAGATTGCTCCATAGCTGCAGCTAGGATTAGGGAAGAGAGGTTTTCCCTTGGCACACCAGTAATTGAATAATAGTTCTCTCCAGATGTCTGAATGCTTCGGAATCATTAAAGAATTAAGCCTGCTAGGCTCTTAGCGAGAGGTCAGTCTCGCAGAGCCGGCGCGAGTTTGGCCACCCCAAAAGGAGGGCCACCCAAAAAGCCCCTAGGAAAGCTGAGAAAGAGTGGAGATCTGCTGCAGTTGAGAAGTTCAGAGCGGGTTTTCACCTCCAGCTCTTTGCTTTCCTCTCAGCAGCAGGGAACACGGACATCGGGGTTCCTGCAGATGGGTGCCGAGTATCACCAGGAGCTCTAGCAAAAAAAAGGGGAGAACAAAGTTCCGTCACCAGGCTGGATGCCGTATCCTGCTTCTGCATTTCCTCCTGGTTGCATGCCCTGCTGTTCCGTGGAAGCTCGCTGTACGCCTGGAGTCAGGCTGTGCTGGCAGCGGGTGCAAGTGCCAGGAGACAGCAGCAACGCGCCGGGGCTGTCAGCAGCGCCTATCCCGGGGTGGGAAGCTCCAGAAATTGAGACGAGCGTTAGGCATGCAGGGAGCTGGGCCTCTGCTCCTCTCTGGCATGCTGAAGGTGCTGTCGTCTCACAGCAGGGGCGGTTGTGAGATTTGTCCTGCTCCTTTTTGCCCCTCTGGGGCTGGATTCAGCCAACTAGGAACTCGTCTGGCAGTGCCTGGTTGGGGTTGGCTTCACGATAGCTCTAACTGTGATTCTTTTTTTATTTTTCTTTCTGAGGTGAGGCGTGTGCAAGGATTCTCACCCATCTTTCTCAGTCCTTCTCTCCTCTCAGTTTTATTTCTGTCACTGCCCGTCTCATCCTAGCACCACGATGCTGCATCCGACCATGGTCCAAGGCAGGAGAAGGCATTTTGGGGAGCGCTTGTGCCTCCGGGAGCACTGGGAGGTCCTGGGGCTCCCTGAGCCTCTGCCTTGTTGGCGGGAGTGCGTCCTCGGTTGGGAAAAGGGTCAGTGTCCTGGTCAGCTCCTGCATGTTTCACATCCGTTTTTCCTTGGCTGTGTTTGTTGTTTCTGCTCTGTGTACTTGTTCCTCTTCGGCAGCAGCCGCTCGGCTGACTCTGGGCTGGCTCTTTCTCCCGGCTGGCTTCAGGCTCTGCAGTTTTTCCTCCGGGGTTCCGCATCTGGAGAGGAGCGCTTTGAGGGCAGCAGCAGGATCAGCCCTCCTGTTAGGCTTTTGGGGGTTTTGGCAGTGGCTTTTGGCCATTTTACCCCATCAGCCGGGCTGCTGTTTGGGCCAGACACACGAGGTGGTGGCAGGGACCTGGGTTTGGAGCTGGGGTTCCCTGCTGCTGCCTGCAGTCCCTTGGAGCTTCTGGCTTGCCCAGAGGCCACTGTGGTGTGCTCTGAGCATCTGTGAGCCCGATACCTGCAGAAACACCCCAGTTTATTTATTTGCCCTTCCCTGTCAGCTCGTTTCTCACCTCGTAGCTCTTCTTCGTGACACCCAAGTAGGAATTAGTGATGGGTGGCAGTGGAATTGGTGTTGTTCTGTACCAACAGCTGCTCTGCCACACGCACACATGGCCAAGAAGCCTCTTGGGAAGCTCACTGGTGGCAGCCTGTGTCCACCCCCCCGGGCGGCGCTTCTGGGAACAGTGAAGGATGACGCCTGCTCCTTTCTCTTCCATCTAGGCTCTGAAGGATAATCCCTGCTGGCAGGAGTACAGGGCTCTGCTTGCGGCCCGTGGCGTCAGGTGGGCAGAGTGCTCACACAGGTCCATTTTAGGAGCCTGTGGTGGGGAAGACGAGTCCGAGCAGCCAGGGCTGTGCTCCTGCTTTAGCTGGGCAGCCCAAAATCCCAGCCGTGCGATGGAGCAGGCTCTGCAACTCCCCACTGCCTGCTCCCTGCCTTCCCCTCGCTGCTGCTCCCGCACTGGGCCACCCCTCAGGCTGCTGCTGCTGCCCTGGGAGCTCCCAGCCCCGCGCTAACTCTCGCCTGCTTTTATTTTACACCCAGCGTTGTGCTCCTGTGCAGACAGCAGAGGGGACGGAGGCCCCGCGAGCCTGGCAGTGCCTGAAGATGCCCAGCGGCCGGGCCGGCCGCCAAAGCCACTGCTCACACCCATCCCACATCTGAGCCGAGCCCGAGCGGTGCTGTAGGTGTGTCCCCAAAGGGAGGGGACACGAAGCGAGGGAGTGTCCCCTCGGCCTCTCAGCGCAGGAGAGCAACACCAGGTCTTGCAGAGGGCCTTGGGGCAGGCTTCCATCAGCACCTTGTGCCTCCCCCGTGGCACAGACAGGAGAGGGAGGCTCTCTGGGGCCAGAACACCAGGTGCTGGTGGCCAGCTGAAGGCTGCCCCTCCTCATTCCTCTCCGTTGCCCACCACCCACGTGCAGCAGCAGCGCGAGCTGTCGAGTCCTTAATTCTCATGCCCAGAGCGGTGCTTGAGAGGGAGCAACGTGGAGTTCCCTCTGCCCTGCCCAGGCAGCCTCCTGCCCTCACCCCCGCAAGCTCGCAGGAAGCAGTTTGGTTTGGTTACTCATTCGTGGAGGTCAGGCCCGGGTCTGGGTATTTTTTTTCCCTTTGTGTTTAGGAAACGGTTTACAAACTGCTTTGAGCACGGGGGAGCTGGTAGCGTGCGAAACAGGCTTCTCAGCCCCTTCGCTGCTGGACTCGCGTTAATTCTCTGCCCTGCCTCCCCTTCTGTAATCTCTGTCTCGGTTGGCAGCATGAGTATTTCTGAGTGCTTTCCCCAGGCTGCAACCCCTCCGCCTCCTAATCTGACCTCGGTCACCAAACCACCCCGGGGCTTTATTTTTACTCCAGCCGTTTGGTTTCGCGTGGTGAGCTTGGTTTCTTTCCCCCAGCAGTGAGAAGCCTTCTCTGCGGAGGAAGTAAAAGAGTGCCAGGCTGCAGTTGAAGCTGGTTAAACACCAAAACCACACTCCTAGCCTCTCTGGGCTTGAGACGTGACATTCAGCCATGCAGCTCGCGCTGCCTTTTTTGCCTGCTGCCAGTTGTGCACCCTCCCTGCTCGCCTTGAACTTCTAAAAACTCTAAAAACTGCTCCTTTTTTAACTTCAAAACAGTGCTAAAGACCCTCAGCTGCAGTTCAGGCTCTACAAATCTGCCCAGGAGCGCTGTAGCACGCTGCTGGGGCTCGTGATGCCCCGTGGATGCTCAGCAGCACTCTGCTGAAGCCTCCCCGAGCTCGGCACAGCTCAGGGAGCCTGCCGTGTGCACGCGTGTTGTGTCGAACCCACACGTTGCTCTCCAGCCCAGCTTGACCTTTTTGTCACTACCCAGAAAGTGAAGGCTTAAGCCGTCGGTAAGAGTTTCCAGCAGTCGGTGTTGCCTTTTTCAGGTTTTTTTAATTTTTCTGAATTTTATTTTTAGACCGTGCTGGCGGTTGTGTTTAACTGCGAAGGACGAGGCAGGGCCTGACGTTGCTCGAAGGGGAGAGACACTGACACACCGCTCCCCTTGCGGTAACGAGCATCTGGTGCTGATGTGTGCTGAGGGATCAGAGGTGGGAGAGAGCTACGAGGACATCGAGGCCTCGTGCCTGTGCGAGGGGCTCTGCTACATCCCAGAGAGGCTGCGGACGAGGAGGGGGGCAAAGCTCCGACTTCCAACAAGCTTCTCGTGCTCCAAACCCGAGTACAATCATCCAGAAACCGCCTTCCCCTGTCACTCACTCTTTTCCTCATTTCCTCTCCTGCTGGTGCTGATCAGCCCGGGATTTGTGTGTAACCAAACCCCTCCTGCTGCTGCACAGGAGGCCTCGCTCGTGGCAGCGGGTTTGATGGGCCAGGCGCTGCGGAGCGCTGTCGGGAGGGGAGGGTTTTGAGCTTCAGATGAGAAGACGGCAGGAATTGGCAGTGCTGGTAAAGGAAGTAAAACGTCTAAGAGCAGGATTGGGAAATTTCCCAGAGCAGGGTGAAGCCTGTCAGGCGGTGATTGCTGCTCTTGAGCTTTTTTTTTTTTTTTTGCTGTTGTTCTTGTTGGTCTAACCTTGATCTCTGTCTGCAGTTGGCCCGCTCCAACTTTTTCTGCCGTCTGTTGAACGCTTTTTGGGATGGCACCTCGCGTTCCGCAGCCAAAACCCTTTATTTCTGCCACGGGGAATATTTATTTCTTTCCACTGTTGAATGAGCCACTTCCAGCCAGGCCTCGTATCCACTCTGGAGGTGGGTATTAGGAAAGAAACTTCCTTCCGGAGGATCAGGGAGTGGGACCTGCTGGAATCTGTGTCATTTCCTCTGTCCTTGGCTCTGCTCTTCCTCCCCAGCAGCCCTCAGTGCTGCGTGGCGCACACAGGAGAGATGAAGATGCCTTCGTGCCCCGGGTAAAACCACCCAGGTAGGAGCGAAGGCTCCAGAAGAGCTCCCCAGGCAGCGCCCTGCCCGTGCGTGGGCAGCCAGCAGCAGCCCTCGCTGCCCTCTGCCCCCCCGAGGGATGCAGCCGGGGGAGCAGGAGCGCGAGGAGCAGCCCGTGGCCGTGCTCTCAGCCTTCTGGAAGGCTCAGCCTCCGCTCAGCCTGCTGGCCAAACGTCTCCTCTGCCGGCCTAATCCCTTCCTCAGCCTTTTCGGGTTAGATCTCTGCCGTCCTCACCTTCCTGAATTTCTCCTGTGATCTCCCTCCCTCGTGCTTGACCCCACAGCTGATCGGCTCTGGGGTAGCGCAGGAGGCTGACGACACCCCGAGCTCCGTTAGGGGAAGGTCTCGCATCAGCAGAGCTCGTTGCACGTTCCTCGCTGTCACGTTTTCATCGCAGATGCTGGTTTCTCCTGGCAGACAGCGTGCGTTTGAGCCTGAGCTGCTTTCTGCCGGGGGGTTTCAGCACGCAGCCTCCCCCCTTACCTGCTGGACAAAGCACGGCCCTGCCCGGGTCATCCCTCAGTGCTTAACCAGCTGCAGCCTTCAAGAGCTGAGCTCGTCTCCTAAATGACCTGCAGCACCAGAGCCAATTTGTGAAACATTTAGTGTTGAAAGTGAACTTGATATCTCAGCTGAGGACCCTCTTTGGCGTGTTTGCATAGATTCATGGAGTTTATGGCCAGCAGGGACCATTAGATCATCTAGTCTGATCTCCTGTATATCACAGGTCCTTAAATTTCAGCCTGCTACTCCTGCGTGAAGCCAAAGAACTCGTGTTTGGCTCAAGCAAAACTTCCAGAAAGACATCCAGCCTTGAGAATCCACCCTCTTCCTGGGGAGTTTGTTCCAGTGGTAATTGCGCTGGTTCTGAAACATTTCTACCTTGTTTCCAGAGTGAATGTTTCTCGTTTGTTCGTCTGCTTTGCCTTGCTGCTGCTGCAAAGAGCCCTTCGGTGCTGCCGAGGTCCTTTGCGCATGCAACCAAATCACCTCCTGGGTTTTTTGATACGCTAAGCGTATCGAGCTGTTTAGGTTTTTCACTGCCAGGCGTTATTTCTAGCCATTGAAATCACTTTTACGGCCGGCTTTTGGACCTTTTCCAATTTTTCAGCACCTTTTTTTGAAATCAGGGCACTAGAACCTGGGGCAGTATTTCGGCGTCGGTCTCTCAGCGCCGTGTGTAGATGGCAACGTGCTGCCCGGTGCCTCTCCGCTCATCTGAGGGACACCCTGTCCCTCCTGCCATCCTACCAGGAGGTCCCTCGAGCAGTCCCTTGAGCCTTTTTGGAGAAGCTGCCTCGGGCTCGGGCTCCTGGAGGCATATTTTCCATGACCCCAGATGCGTAATGTGGCATTTGATGTTGGAAAGGCTCAGATTGTGAAAGGATTGTAATAACCATGCGTAAATGTGCCGCAGCCATCCTTGCTTATCGTTCCTTTTGTGTCTCAGGCAGTCGGGCGGCCGAATTTACTTTCAGTTTGTCGATAAAAACACTGCCAGCGAGGCTCCACCAAGCTCTTCCCACCCGGCTCAGTGGGGGTTCCCTGAAGACCGCTGCTTTTTAAGATGTTAACTCAATCAGGTTTTATTTAATTTTGCTACGTGGTGTTTAGTCTAATATTTTTTCAGGAATGCTGCATATTACTAATTTAAATGCTTTACAAGCAGCTTAGGTTACGAGTGTGGCTGAAGAGGAAATCGCATGCGTGTAAATATTCCATTTGACCTGTTTTCCTTAAACTGAAAGTCCCGCTAATCGCTTCGTTACTAAATCACGTTAAACATCCGCATGGGCCGGGTATTTATTTCAGAGCCGGTGAAGTCACCGCTGCTTGATTTTACATTACGCTTGTCCTGCTCGTGTTTCTCATCTCACCTGCTTTTGATGAAGGGCTTCCTAAATGCCTCTCTTTGTCTTGCCGGGATGCTGACTTGTGACTTTTACAGCCACGACATGCGTCCTGGAGCTGCTGCAGTCCCAAAGATCGGGAAGCTGCAGGAGTGCATCGAGTTTTCTTTACCTGTAAATGAATTTCTTAAGCCTCAAGGCCACGAGGCATCAGAATTCCCTCTTTTTTTTTCCATATTGTAGTAAATTGGATGCTACATTTGTGCAGTCTCTTGCCTTAAGTATTGGGATTCTCCCAGGAATTGCTTCTGTAGCTGCAAAAATGGATCTAGTTCAGGGCAGGGCATTGCAACTGCTGAACAGAAACCTGCACTGGAATACGTGGCGAGGAGCAGCACCGGCGGCTCTGTATCCAGCTCTGTATCCATTCCTGGCTGCAGGTAGTGCACAAAGAGGAATTATTATGCTAATTAGCCCAGCTGGAATTTGCCCACAGCTCTGTAGCTACCTCGTAAATCCTGCAAAAGATGCCAGCCATCCCTGCTAGCCCCTGGACGTGACAGCCGTTTGCACAACCAGCACGCTGCTGTAATTGCACCTGCAGCAGTGAAACCCTCCTGGTGCCTTGCCAGTGAAGCCCTCTGCAGCGTCCTGGGCTGCCTGAGAAGCTCCTCTCCGTGCTGGCTGCTGATTTAGTGAGGTAGTGACACGGAAAACTCCACCAGAACCATGCCATGCAGGCTCAGGCTCCTTGTAGGGCCACCTCTAGGGGAGGTAATGGCCCCGCTGCTGCCCTTGGGCTGGGTCGGCGCGTGGCAGTGAAGGAGAGGGGAATAATCCTCATGTGTAACGTGGTGTATCCAGCCCCTGAGCTGGGACAGACAATGTGGCATGGTTTGGGTGCCTGGATGTTATTTCACACAATTCCCAGCAAGGAAGCTGTGCCTGGAAAAGCCTGGCTGCCCGAGAAACCCCGAAAATATTTGGGACGAGTGTGGTACGTGTTTTGGAGCTGAACTGCGTGGCTCTGTGGTCTGTATCCCAACCCCTTGTCACTGAGGATACCCCGAGACTCGGGAGGACGCCCCGCTGGGCTCCAGTCCCTTCCACTCCAGCGGAGACAGCGCGTTTGTTACAGGCACTTCTGCATCTGGTCTCTTGATTAATGGACTTGTCTTTTGCAGCCTATTTTGACTCTGACACCGCTTTCTGCTCCGCAGATGCTTTGCTGATGTTGAAGAAAGTTTGCCTCGCTTGATAAAGACCAGATCCTGAAATTTACTTCCAAACCTGAAGTAACAATTTTTAACTTGAAACGGTTTTTTCCCCAGGAGTCGCGGCTCCAGAATCCTTCCCTTATTTGGTGCCTCCTTCGCAGCTGGGACCGATGCTCAGGTGCCAAAGCTCGGCGCGCTCCCCGCGGGGAGCCAAGGGCGGCCGCGCCGGGTCCAGGCACGGGAGCTCGGCTCCGCGGCGCTCCTTTTCCTGCGCACCCCGCTGGCATTTCCTGCGTTCCTGCGCTAGGGTGGGAGACGCGTTCTCAACCCTTTTTCGCTCCGAGTCCCTCGAGGTCGGCTCTCGCTTTTCTTCTTCCCTGGCTCCAGCCACGACAAACCTCTCCTTGAGCTGCCCGGCCGCCTCTGGGCTGCGTGCTGTCAGGACGTACTCCCCGTGGCCTCCCCGGGATTCGAGCTGCCCGTTGCTATCTGCGCCGCGAGCGGTTTGTTACTCGCTGTTGATTTCATCCATGGCAACAAATCCACTTTGGTTGGCGCTGCGCTGTGTGAATGCTCCCCGAGCAGCAGCGGGTTGCTTCCTCTGGTGAGGTTGCCTCTTCCCAGGTGGATTTAGTCTGTCTGCACATGCTGACTCATGACAGCCGAAACAGCTGTTTTCAGCTTCAGGCACTACTGTGTGCAGGGACCCCTTCTTCTTCTTGACAGCTGGTTTGTTTTTATAACTAATGCCTTCACTATATGCTCATAACTTCCATATCGGTGGTGCCCGCTCTTCAGCTGGAAGGGACAAAGCCCGTTTTCTGCCATCGTTTCATGTTTTGTGAGCTTTGCTTGGGCTGGTGGGCTCATCCCAAGAGGCCAAAGGGAACCAGCCAGCTTTGTTTCCCCAGCCCGAGGAACAAAGCTGCCCACGGGGAGCTCTGCATTCCCCCTGGCATCCCCACGGGGACAATTTTTAGGAAGCCGTGGGCCGTGCCTGGTGCTGCACGCTGGCTCTGATGAAGCCAGGCGGTCGGTGCAGCTCTCCCCTTCCAGTACCGGGGTCGGGAGCGTGGCGGCAGGGCTTTGGGGAAGCATTTTTCTCCACCAAATGCAGAACGGGGGGCGCTGGGACTTCCTCCTCCCTGCCCCACGCCGCCGGGTGGAAGTCGCCGTTTCCCTCTCGCCGTGAGAAGCGGCGCTTGGCTCCCCGAGGCCGAGGGGCAGGTGAGTCACTCCGGGACGAGTCATTCAGAGAAAAAGCCCAGTCAAAGCAGCCCGTGGCCCTCGCGTGAACTCGGAGATGAAAGGTCCAAAGTTAAGCGATGAGCTCATCAAAACCTTGAGGCTGTGAGAGAAAAAAAAAGGGATGAAAGAAGCACGAAAGGTGCCTCCTCGCCATGCCACGGTGCCGGGGCGCACGGGGCTCGGCCTGGGCTTGCTGGGTTCGTGCTGAAGTTGGCAGGAGGCACGAAACCTGCTGCTTTCCCAGAGGCAGGTATCCTGCTTCCTCTTAAAAAAAAAATAATAAGTGATGTATGCACTGGTGTCCATCCCAGCACTGGGTCCTGCGCTGTGTGACCGCATAGTCCTTGGCACTGCGGGTGAAAAGGCCGAGCTTGGAGCTCCCTCTGAGAAGGTTTGGGTGCAGCCGGGTCCTGCCCAGCCCTCCTGGAGCCGGGTGTCTCTGCGGGAAGGCTCGGTGCCTGTTCCTCTGTGGGTGTCACTTTCCAGTGGAGGTGGGGAGTTTTGGTACTCCCCCGCTGCCAGGAAAGGATTGCAGGGTGAGTGCTCCCAAGGCTGTGGGCTGAACGTGGGCCTTGGAGGTGAACTGCTGCCCTCGTTTCTCATTTCCCCTACATGCCACCTGCCCGGCAGCCTTACCGTGGGCTTTCCAGGGTCAGGCTGGGGCCCTGCATGTTGAAGAAGGTGGTGTCTCTTTTCCACATCCCCTCGCCGAGGAGCACGGAGCTGACAGCTCCTGCAGCCTGCAAGAGAGAAGGGGGAGAGCGCTGCTCAGGGCTGGGAGCTGCCTGCAGCTCTCGGGGTGCCTGATAGCAGCTGGAGCCACGGAGCTGGTCACAAACCAGCTTTCCACCTCCGTCGCCTGAAGGAAAACATTAATATTTCGAGCTCCGAGCTGCCTCGGTGTCTTAAAGAGGGTGGTGGAGGAGCAGCCGTCCGAGCTCGGCTGGCAAAGTGAGCGAGGGCTTTGCGGTGCTGTCCCAGTATTCCCCGGCCTCTTCGGGTTTTCATCTGCAGAGTTAATAAAATGGTGGCAAATAAAGTCAGGTTCCAGCGGAAAGGGCTCTTGAGGGCAGCCGTAAAATAGCGAGCAAGCACGAAGCCCTTGCTGCGGGGGCCAGTTTAATTGGTCTGGCTTGTTTTATGAGACAGGTTTTATGTTGAAACTCGCACATGGCCCAGGAGCGGCTTTGCAGCAGGGCATCCTTCTCCTGCACGGGTCCTCGGGGAGCTCAGACCGGGTTCATTACCCCGAGGCAGTCGCACCCCGTGGAGCTCCTCGTGGAAGCACCGGCGTGAGCTGCACACGAGGCAGGAGGAGCTCCAAGGCTGGGGCAGCCTTTTGGAGCCTTGGCGGTGTCCTGGCACCAGGCTGGCACTGCCAAAACCCTTCCTGCTGCTGTCCTGCTCCTCCCTGTGCTCCTGGGTCCCCCTGTAAGTGGAAGGAGAGGGGCTCCTGGTGTCAGATCCTCGCACAAAAGGAATTGGAGCTGCGGTGTTGGGACCCGGGGCTTGGAGCCTGGCTTTTGTCACCGCAGCGGTGCGGGGGGGGTGCTAGCTGGAAGCTTCTCGTGGTGGAGAAGGTAAGAGAGAGGCCAGGCCATCCCCAGGGATACGCAGCCACCTCCAGGGCTGGGCAAAGTGACTTTTTACCACCCCCAGCCTTCTTCAGAGCTGTTCAGATAAGGATGGGGAAAAGCCCAGAGCACTGCTGAGCTAGCAGAGGTGGCTTCGAGTGGTGGCAAACATTTGTTTCGGTTAGATTTTGGTGTTATTGGACCAAAGCGGGGCAGGAAGCTGGTATTACCCCACGTGCTTTGGAGTTTGCCCTGCATCCACTCAGCTCCACGTTGCTCTAGCAGCTCACAGGAGAAATAACGAGCCCGTGGGGTTAAATGCAGGGGAACAGCAGCACCCCAAAACCCCTCACTTCTGCAAGCTGCCCCGGCACGGCACCGAGAAGCGCTCCCAGCTTTGCTGCTGAGTTTCATGAACATTTCCCTCCCTGCCTCGACCAGGGGCTGCCCTCAGCTCTGTGCCACCCTGAGCACCCCCAGAGCCGCTTCTCAATTTCTGTTTCTTCTCCCCACCGGGTGGAAATGCCACGCTCTGGGCCACCTTTTGCAGAAGCCACCGGGTCCTGGTGTGTGCTCGGGGCTGTGCTGAGCCCAGTCCGGCTGCTGCGAGCCCCCAGGTCCCGGCAGAGGGTGCTGTGTCTCCACCGCCCTCTCCCCGCTCAGCATCCAGCTGTTTGGCACTTGCCCTCGCCTGCATGCATGATGTTTGTAAGAGTTTGGGCATGTCCATTTGGTTCCCATCTCCAGTGCCACCCCCAGTATCCAGGCCAGGTTCTTCTGTCACTGGGGACATTCTTAATTCACAGGAAATCGGAGAGAGTTTAATTGTTTTCTCCTCTCTCTCTCTCTCTCTCTTTTTTTTTTTTTCCCATGCAGCTGAACAAAAGGTTCATCCTCAGTTTTCTCCATGCCCATGGGAAGCTGTTTACCAGGATTGGGTAAGTGTGCAGGATGTTTATTTTATTTTCCTACATTACAAGTCTTTTTGGAATTTAATATTGTTAGCAACTAAGCTGTGTTTGGAGCTGAGGGCACAGGGTGTGAATTCTTGCAGGCCTAGCCTCCTGGTTCCTATTCTCCTTACCCGCCCTCCGGTCCACGCTGGTTATTGGGGGGGTTTTTTCTTCCCCCACCTCAAGGCCTGATCCTGCTGGTGCACCAGGACCCTCTGGCAGAGGCTGAGCTTGGCCAGCTGAGCCTCACACGGGTGGGACCGGAGGCTGTTTTCTCCCTCTCCTGGCCCCAAACCGTGCTCCCTCCCCATTAATCTCGGGAGTTTCCCCCTCGTTTTCCACTGCCCCCACCCTCAGCCAGCGGGCAGGGGGCTCCAGGGGCTCCTTGGGGGCAGGAGGGTCCCCAGCACGTTGAGACCAGCTTCACCCTTCGTCTCCTCGCTGCCATTTCGGGGGAAGCCTCGCAGCTGGGAGCTGTGGGAACGGCTTTACACGAAGTGCCCCTTGGCCACGTCTGTCATAAGCTGGGTTCAAATAACGGAGAGCTCTCCTGGAAGCAAAGCCAGCCTGATCCAGGCCTGGGCTGCGGGCCCAGCCTTGGGGACAGCCTTCTGACCCAGAGAGCAGAGCTCAGCCTTGCAGCCCACAGGCTTCCCCGGAGCTGTCCCTGCTCCTTAGGAGGACTTTCCCTCACCATCAGGTGGCAGGGACCTGTCCTGGCCCCTTCCCTCCTAGCCAAGGGGAAGCCGAGGCTGCAGGACGCCAGCACCAACCCCAGCCACCAGCACCAACCCCGAGGTGCAGCCTAAAGCCACGGCACTTGTTCCACGCGATGGGACAGCTCGTTGGAAGGGCACATGCTTGAATTGACACGCTCCATAAATCCACGAAGCAGGAGCAGCTCCTGACAGCCCTCTGGAGAGCCAAGTGTCCGAGGGAGAGGGGGAGAGCGGCGCAGTGCCCGCTGCTGCTCTGCCTCCCTCCCTGAATCCCAGTTCCCTGCTCGGGGGCAGCAGCGAGGAGGCAGCACTCGATGCCCTCAGGAAATCAGGAGGAAAGCTGCCCGTGAATTTTTGGGAAGTGCAACGTGTCTGTGCTGCAGGGCAGAGCGTCCGGGGAGCTGCTGGTGCTCGGCTCCGCCGGGCCACGCTCGCGGCCGAGCTCCGGGCTGAACGCGTGCCAGCAGGGGGATTAATGGGGATGTTGCACTGATTGCTTGCACATTTGGCTCCCGAGACTTTGGTGAAATTAAGATGCAGCTTTTGAGGCGGTTGCTTCCCAGGACAGTCATTTAGAAAACCCGAGGATGTTTAATGGCAGAATATCCCCTCAAGTACTTAGAAGGGAACTAGAAAGTAATACCCTGACACAGGAAGAGAAATTGTCCAGCCCTGCTAAATAGCTTCCGTGCTCGATATAGGTAAAAGGTGAGGACTGGCCGAGTCCTCTCTGGGCAGGATCTACAGTCGGTTATCCGTAAAAAGCAGGGAAGAGCTGCTGATGTAGGGATGGGGCTGCTGTGCTCCTAAAACCACAGGTAAGCAGTTTATTAAAAGCTTCCGCTCTCTTCTTGACCTGCTGGTTCTGAGCTCAGTGGGGTTACCGCGTGCCGTTCCAGATGTGCGGCGGTATCAGAGCACAGCTGGCGGGGCTGAGGACTCACTTCTTCTTGTTATTCCGTGGCAAAAACCTTCAGCTCCTCGCTGACAAACCCATCCTGCAAAGGGCTCCTCCAGCCCCAGCCTCCCGTCCGCCCTAGGAGGACGCTGCTGGCTGGGGGCTGAGATTCTGCAAAATTAGGAAGTCTCCAGAAGCCATCGGTTTGCTCTGATGCCCTGGCTGAGCCCCAAGGCCAGGGAAGTCGCCTTTTCGAGGGGGAGCAGCACTTCTGTGCTCCGTCCTGTGAGGCTGCAGAGCCCAAGGAGCCCATTTGTTCCAGCGGGGACGGCACCGGCGGCCTCGAACCGCCCCAGCCAAGGTGCCAAGGGAGAGGGTACCCCTGCTGCCAGGGAGAGCCGGCTGCTGAAAGGCAGCCTGTGACATCTGGTTCGTCAGAAAGCCATTTCTGCCTTTAAAAATAGAGCCTCTTACTGTCCTGAAAGTCTGTTGGGGAAGCCCAGCAGAATTGCCCATGTGGCTTACCAGAAGCGGCTCGCTAATCCAGCCTGTAGCGTGCTGATATCACCAGATCTGCATCTCTCAGGGGAAAGACAGAGGAAATTGCTATGGAGGCCCCTGAGGTTGCCTGCCCTGGCTCCAGGCGCCTTACCCCACGCAGGTTTGGGCTCCCTCCCTGTCTTTGTGGCCACCCAAATTCAGTGTCACCGATCTTGGAGCTGGCACTTGCTGCCGGAGCAGCCTTCGTTCCTGGGGCAAGCTCACAGGACAGGAAAACCTTTTTTTTTATTATTTATTTTTTCCCCACTGATTTACAAAGCTTTTGGCGGTTTCTTGATGCCTTTATGGGATACCAGGTGAGGTCCCCGGGGAGGGCCGTTTGTGGGCAGCCACGTGGCCGTGATTTTTTGCGACCCGCCTGTGCTCTTCTGTGCGCTTGGTTCCAGTTTTGACTCCGCTTCAGCCGGGCATCCAGCAGCTCTGCTACGTAACCTCAGCCCATTCCCTCGGCGACGCCAGAGGAGGAGCAGGATAAACGTGTCACGTTTCCACGGGTGCTTGTGAGCTGTGCTGAAAGCTCGCCCCATCCCCGGCTGCGGCACTGCCGTGGCCCGACAAGCGCTCGCCAGCGCTGCGGGGCCCAGCTGCCGGATGGGGCCGGGTGTTCAGCTGCAAATTGCTGCCCCCCCCGGGCAAAGCAGGGGCTCCAAAGCGGTGAGGATTAAGGAGTGGGAGCGTGGAGCTTGTGGCTCTCGTGGGGTCTTGTCCCGAGCGAGCGGCACCGGCGCAGGAGCTCGGGGACAGGCACTGGAGGGAGCGTGCTCTGGCTGGAGTTCAAGGCACTGGGGCTGCCACATCCGCAATGTGGCACCAGCGTGTGCAGCTCTCTGCAGCCTAGGTTTCTGTCCCATGAGCCGCTCCTGGTCCAAGCGAGCCTCTTGGCACCCCTCCCGGCTTGGTAGAAGTCAGGAGAAAAAAATGGTTGGTCAGAAATGACTCAGAAAGGCCGCGTGTTCCTGCCAAAGGAATGCTGCCTGTCGGTCACAGAGCAATCCCTCGCTGCCCTCTCCGAGGAAGGCTTCGGCTGTCTCCCTCGCACCGCCTGCACCTTCACTGCGAGGCGAGGATTCCCCGCAGCTCTGGGATGGGAGGCAGCCCCCCGAGAGCTGGGGGGGGTCCCCATTCCTTGGGGAAAGTGGCACGGAGGGAGCTGTGCCACCCGCCCCGGGGGCATAGCCTGCGCTCTCCAGCCTCTCTCTCTCTTCTTGCAGGATGGAGACGTTCCCTGCGGTGGCCGAAGAGGTCCTGAGGGAGTTCCAGGTCCTGCTGCAGCACAGCCCCCCTCCCATCGGCAGCACCCGCATGCTCCAGCTCGTGGCCATCAACATGTTTGCGGTGTACAACTCCCAGCCCAAAGGTACCTCGTGCTGCTCGGAGGGAGCCGGCGCTGGGGAGCGGCCGCGCTGCGTAGGGTCGAGCTGCTCCTGGAGGAGGTTTTGGGGGGAATTCTGCACCTTTTGGGGAGTCGGAGTGGATGCCTGAGGGTGTCAGCCCCACAGTAAGGATGGATGAAGCACATCCAGCGTCGCCCACCCACCCAGGGGGCTCTGTGTGGTCCCTGCTGTTGTTGGGTTTGTGCTGCGATGCCACCAAAGCAGAATCCCTTCCTCTGGGCTTGGAACTGTGCCTCCAGGGGCTGCGTTCGTCCCTGCACAGCAGCAGGTGCCTGGCTCAGCCCGCGCCACGCGTTTGGGAGCAGGGCCACGCTCCCCAGCTGGGAGGAGGCAGCGTTGGGCACGCTTAGGAGCTGGATCCTAAAGATGGAAGCCTCCAGCTGATGGCCTTCAGTCAAAGCCAGCTCGTGGGCGAGCCGGCAGAGCCCCACGGAGCTGCTGCTGGAAGGTTTCTCCCTCGTGAGCCACTTGGCCACTTGTCAGACCGCTGGCTGGGGGCTGAGGTCAGCGCGTGGAGCGAGCTGGCAGCAGCAGGAGGGTTTGGGACGTGCAGATCCCCGTGCTGGGTGCCCGGCCTGCCTCGTTGGCACCTTCCTCAGGCGGGGGAAGCCCTGGGTGAGCCAGCAGCCTTCTTACGAGGACTTGCCCTCCTTCCTGCCGGGTGCCAACCGGCGACGGCGTGTTTATGTTTGAGCTGCAAAGTGCTTTACGATTATGAGCAATGCCTCTGCGCAGCCCCCCGGTAGGTATATTAATAGCTGTGTCTGTGCTGCAGACAGGAGCGGGTGGTAAGGAGAGGAAGAAATCTGTCTGGGCTTCTCAGCAAGCCCCCGTGGCAGAGCTGGAAGCGATCCCAGCTCTCAGACCACTGGGCTCGGCTCTTCCATCCGCAGCCGAGCCGTGGATGTGAGTGAGTGAGTGACAGAAAGGGAGCACTTTTTATCTCATGTGAAAAATAAGTATTCTCGGAGTTTCCTGCCTCCCGGGTGAGCGGTTGCCAGCTGCTCCCAGCTTGCTGATCTCGAGAGAAAAAGCAAAACTCGTTCCCGCTGGGGACCTGCGGACCTCGCGCCGAGCAGGTGGTGGTGGTGATGAAATGCCTGCAGGTCCGATGGCACGGCGGCTGCCATCCGAGGCTTCGTGCCCTTCAAGGGTTTCCCCGAGGGCTCCTTGCTCCGGTGACCCTAAAACATCGCTAAGAATATTGTTGGCAAAGCAAATTCTGTTGTCAGCGCAAATGCTCCGGTGGTCTCCGAGCGCTCGTGCGCTGAGTGCTGGCAGAGCCCAGCTTGGGCTCGGTGCCGACGCCGTGATACTGAGAAGTGCTGGGAGCTGGGTGCGGAAGAGAGGGGAAAAAAAAAAGGAAAGCAAAGAGCCTGGAGTTGAAAAAGCGAGCAGGGAAGCTTGCTGAATTATTACCAAGTGCCCAGCACGGAGGGAGGGAGAAGGATGTTGGCTCCTGCCCCGCTGTGTGGGTTGCTGCGGGCAGGGGAGCGAGCGGAGCGGGCAGCAGGGCACGGCTGGCGGGAAGGTGCGGGTTGGGGCTCCCGTTTCCCAGCACATGAGTCAGCTCGCCGGGCAGCAGCAGGAACGGGTGCGAGGGGGCCGAGCCCAGCGTGTGGGCGGCGAGGAGGGCACGGGGCAGCTCCCCCCCTGCCCTTCCAGGGAGCCTCGGTGGGGAGGCGCTCGCAGCGCTCGCTGCAGTCGGGGCTTGGCCTCTCCGGAGCTGGATGGAGCTCTGCAGTTGGACCCGGAGCTCCCCTCCTACCGAAATCCTCCCGCGAATCTGGGATGGGAGCGTGGCTGTGGCCTTCCTGGTGCACGTTGCCTGCCTGAATTCCGCTGCGAGCTCGCGGTAGCAGGAGGAGATCGTGGGGGTCTGGGGCCAGCGAGGGAGGTCTGTCTGAGAGCCTCTTCTTTCCCTGCTGTCTGGGGGGAGATATCTCGTGGGGCGTGCGCTCCCCTCCCTCTCCTCCCCTGGATTTCCAGGTCTCCGGAGCCGCAGCTGCTCCTGAGAAACTCGCGGGCTTGCCCCGGGTCTGGCTGCTGATGAGTTCCTGATGCTGGGATCCGGGGGTGCTGCTGGCAGCCGGGGGGTGGTGGGGTGGGCAAAGCGCTGGTGGCGTGGGGAATTCAGGCACAATTTAATGTACAGTTGGCACGTGTTTCTGAGCACCGGTTTGGGAACTGGAAAACAGGAAGCATTAACAAGCAAACACTTAAAGTAAACACTTCTCTTCCTTGGACTTAATGCCTCACACCTACCCGGCCCTTTTCTTGGTATCAGCTTCCCCCGTTCTCCGTGCATTACGCTCGGTCTGTCCTGATTTTGCAGTGGAGCAGCAGGCAGCACAGGAGCTTGGAGGCTTGTGGGCAGCAGCTTCTCTCTGCTCTTTGCTTTTTGCTCATTTTCCTTTGCCCTGGCAGTGGTTCCCTCCATCACCCTGTCTGCAGTAAAGTCCCCTACACACCCCTCGTCGCTTGTGGCTACCCCTCTCCTAAATCTGCCTTTGCAAGATGTCCCGTTGCTTGATGGGCTGCCTTTTTGGGGTGCAGCGGGGTGTTTAAACCTTTTTCAGAGCCAGCTGCACCCAGCTGTGACCAGCACGTGGCGTTTCACGGCCTCCTCCCATGCAGGTGCCGGCTACGTGAGCGCCGGAGCCGCGTGCATCCCACCGGAGCAGAGCTGGTCACAGCTGCTTGCGAGCAGCCAGGCAGCGCTGGGAAGACCCCGGGAGATGGCTCGGGGCTGTTGTTCTCTCTGACAGAGGAAGCCGAAGAATTCCCACATGAAATGTTCCCCCCGTGGTGCAGCACCGAGCAGCGCGCTCCTCCCGGTGAGCCCGACCTCCCCGTCGTCCGCGGGGACACGCGGCGAGGGCTGCCCGAGCTGGCTGCCTCGTGGCAGGAGATTGGAGGTGTGAAAAAGCTGCTTCAGGACCTTCAACCTGGGCGGCAAGGGTGCCCACCCATGGGAAGGAGGCAGAGAGATGTGGGTGCGCAGTTTCTGGAGCGCTCTGGTGCCGGAGGTTGGTGACTTTGGAGGTTTTGGGGCTATCCTGGGCTCCAGCTGGGGCGGGCCCTTCACGGGGTGGCCCTTTTAACAGTTTGGTAGCCATCTGCACAATCAAGTTGCAGAGGAGCTTTGGATCCCTTTATCCCGACCACAAACACTCCAAGAATTTTAATTTTTTTTTAATTCTGTAATTTGGGGAAATAAAACTCTGGTTTCTGAAAGGCCTAATTGAAGCCGTGCTTGCGGCAGGGGCATCTCGGTGAGGGGAGAGGGAGAAACCCCCTCCCAGCCCATCTGTGCCCAATTTACTCCGATCTGGCCTCTCTGAGGCTTTTTTTTTTTTGCTTTTTTTTTTTTTTTTTCTTTCTCTCTCTCTTTAATAATTTGTTTTATAATTCCTGGAATCAAACCCATCTCAGACACACTGTTTTATTTTACTGTATTATTGGATTATACTTCCTATAAATCACTGGATGTTATTCATAGGCCACCACCAGAATAACTTCCCCTCTCCCCCCCCCCCCCTTTTTTTTTTTTTTCCCCCCCCCGACGGGGCCGCATTCCTAACAAGCGCGCAGCAAAGTGGGGGCGCAGCGCGGGGCACCCTAGAGACGCTTCCCGGAAATCCCAGCAAATTTGCCTGGCCGCGGGTGTGAAGCATCAGGGCTGCAGCACCTGGATGCCTTCTGGCACTCGCGGGCCCCGGCGCGTTGCTCTGCGTGGAGTTTGTTAGGGAGGTCGGGCTTAGGTGGAAGAGGGGAAGGAAGGGGGGGACGGGGGAAGCCATATGTGCATCCTCAGCACATGCCGGCGGTGAAGCCGCGTCCCCCGGGGCCGAGCAGAGTCGGGGCGCGGAGGCACGGCGAGGTTCTGGCTGAGGAGCGAGCAGGCAGCCGGCCCTGCTGCCCGGAGGGGGGTTCGGCAGAGCCCGGAGCCTTTGGCGGGGCTGTTTTGGGGCTGCCAGAGCGCACGGGGAGGATTTGTGGAGGTGGCTGGGGTCGGGCAGGGCTTTGCTCACAGCCCTGCTGGGGGAAAACAAGGTCGGCTTGGCTGTCCGAGGCGAGGTTGGCGAGGGGAGCTCTAAGGGCTGGTGAAGTGAGGGAGGGTTGGGTGCAGGGCCACCGGTGCCATCGCAGCAGCGTTGAGTAAAAGCTGCCTGGCTAACACGGAGCTGTCGTTCCGTGTTTGAGCGTCCCCTAACTGCAGTTTTTGCAAGGGTTCGGTGCCGTGCACAGCCTGGCATGGTAGAAAACCTGACGTTGATCTCGCCTAAATCTTTTCGGTAGACGGGAGAAGGATCCCCAGGTGGGCGGGCATCACCTGCAGCTTCTGGCAGGCACAGGGTTCCCTTCCTTCTCCTGCCATGTACATTCAGCACCCCGGCATGGCTTCAGGGGATATATCAACCCCAAAGGCCCCCAAAAATTCAGCCTGTGCTTCTTACACGCGGCTGCTCCACTCCTGTCCTGCCACCGCGCGCGGCCCCGCTCGGAGCGGAGCGCGTTTCGCTTTGCTGACCGCAGCTGCTCGGGCTTACGAGCTAAAGCGTAAACCCTTAAAATATCCCCGGGGACGTTGCAGAAGCTGGTGGTGTCTGCCCTCGGCGGCAGAACCGGGCCTCGTCTCTGACCATCTTCATGGTTCTGGTTTGGTTTCCGATGGCTGGAGCCCAGCTTTGCTCAGAGCTCGCTGCAGCGTCAGAAAAAGGCTCGGCGGAAGCCCGTAGCGCTCTGCCGCTGCAGCCACATCTCAATGGCTTCTCTTGAGGCTCTAACCACATCTCGCAGGTTGGAGCAGGCAGAAGGTGCTGGGAGTCGATCACAAGGGAGTCCGGCGCATCTGAGGGAGTTTAAAAATAAAGCAGTGCTGTGGACGGCTGCCTTGGTTTGGTGGAGTTTTAAAATTAGGCACAAAACAAAGCGTAATAAACCTCAGGCTGCAGATAGCAGAAGCAGCAACTCGATCTTCCCCTGTCTGGGGAGCAGAACTGACTCATTTTCTCATAGTTTGCCTCCTCGCGTGGCAAATGGGTGCTTCACCGGGGGGCAGGTGGTCCCCACCTCTGTCCCCACGGCACAGGGGGACTGCTGGGGGCTGAGCTGCTGGAGCCGGTGCCCGTTGGGAGCCCGAGGGCTCTCCACCTGCCTGGGGCCTCGGTTTTGGTGCAAAGGAGGTTGTGTAATTGGCTTTCTGAGGGCTCGTCGTGCAGCAAGCACAGGCTGAAGCCTCTGTCCCGAGGTGTCGAGCGTGCACCTGGCAGCCCCGGCGTGCCATTTCCCTGCCAGACTGCCTGCCCCTGGCGTCAGCGAGGTGTTGTTAAGGCACAAAGCCTCCCGAGGCCTTTCAGCCTGGAGGAACCGCTCGTTAAATTCATCCTTCCCCCATCCTTCCCCTCCCGTCGTGGCGCTGCTCTTCTCATTTGCCTCAGGTCCGAGCGAGAAGCAGGGGAGGAGGAAACCCAGAGGAGGAGCGCCCAGGCCCGGTCTCCATCGGCCTCCCCGTGCTCCCGTGGAGTCTTTTGAGAGAGCACAGGTACGGAGAGCTCCGTGTGTGTGTGCACAGGGCTTTCACACTCCTTCAGCTGCCCACGGATGTTCCTGGCCGTGCCTGGGCTTCTCCACGTGAGCAGGAGAGCAGCGCCGACGCGGTGCGGGTGTGCGTGACCGCGCAGCGCACGCTTCCTGCGCCGCGCCGGGCTGGCGCTCACACGGAGCCCCGCGAGGGTCACACACGTGTCCGGAGGGTGGTAGCTGTCCCTCCAGGGCTGCTCCTCCGAGTGCTTGGAGGTTGGCACAGCTGCTGGGAACTGCAGGCGCCTTTCCTTCGGGGGAAGGAAGCTGTCTCAGCCTTTGAAACACATCAGAAAAGCCCAGGTAAAACGCTCTTGGCCCAGACGTGTCTTCAGAGCCTCGCTCTTGGGCTCTTGAGGCTGGTGGCAGCAATGTTTAGACCAAAGTCTTCCTTTGCTTATTCCCCTCTGTTTCCTGTTTAAAAGGCAAATTGTCACATATTTGGGGATTTATTTACCGTAATTGGAGTTATTTTCCTGGCTGCTGGCTTCTGCCCTCTGATGCAAGACTCCTCAGCGAGCCGTGTGTGCGGGGCCCACGTGATTTTTTTTCCCCCCTGCCACCAGTGCCAGCAGGAGCTGCACCGCGCAGCGCGCGCGGCAGGGAATTTCCACTCGCAGTTCAGGTTTCTGAAACCTAGCCCCGTCGGCTTCGGAGGCAAGAGCTCGAGCGAGGCTTTTGTGGCAGGGAAGGGGAAGGTTTCCAGCGAAACCGAGCGCCTGCCGGTGTGTCAGACTCTCCAGTCCTGCCCTCCAACCCCGAGCGTGGTGCAAATTCCCCGAGGAGCGGCGTCAGCTGAACGCCCCAGGGGCTTCTGCCCAACCTGCCCGCTCCTGGAGCGGTTCCACCAAACGCAGGGTGACACCGGGGTCTCAGGGTGACACCGGGAGATCTCATTTCAGGGCAACAAAGGGAGAGAAACGCTTTGTAAGCACAAAGCCCGAGTCTGCTTCCCCGCCAAGCTTCTGCAGCCCCACGGCAAGTCGCAGCAGGGCCAGGGTGGCTCGGAGGGGCTCGCTCGCTGCGGTGCCACCGGGGCCTGGGCTCGCTCTGCCCGTGCCGAGACTCGGCCCCTGTTTTTTTTCGGCAAGTGGGAAGAGGCAGCGCCGCCGTATGAAAAGGAGAGGCAGGAAATGGAGTGCTGGCACGCAGTGTCCGGCCGTCCTCCTGCTGCGAGGCGAGAAGGGAGGTGCCTGACGCGGCTGTCCTGGGGCTCTGCCTCGCCTCTGCTTTGGTGTGTGCAGCGCGAGGGGTGCGAGGGAGCGGGAGCGGGGTCACCCCAGGTGCAGCGGCTTGGGGAGGCTTCAGATGTTCGTACCGTGACAGGAAATCCTCTCACTTTTAAAGAGATGTTTCTGCCTCTTTAATGTGCGCTGCGCCTTTGATTTCCTCGTGCTTCTAAGCAACGCCGAGTCAATTACTGTATTTCTATTTAATTCTCCGAGAGAAGGCTGGATAATTAGCCTAATTATGGTGCTTTGTGAAGTTGTAAAACTCTTGATTGAGCTTGTGGGGCTGTTTTATAGCCTGCCAGGTGGAGGCAACGAGGGCTGCCTGCCCCGTGCCCGTGCCCTGTGCGGGTTCAGCTGCAACCTGGCAGCTCGGTGAGGTTCATCACCTCCCTCCCGGGGGCTGCCCAGCGGGGGCTCCTCTCCTGCCTCTCCCACACGTGTGTCTGAGGCTAGAAGGTGGCCCCAATGCAGGTTTGTGTTTGGAGACCTTTGATTTTCCCTGATTAGTGCCTGCCCTTGACCCCGTGTGCCCGTGGGGCGGGCTCTTGGCAGCAGGGTGCTGGCTGTGCTTAAACCCAGCCTTCGGGACTCGCCCTGGCTAACGGGATGCTCGCCCAGCCTCGCAGCCAGGACAGGAGGGAGCGGGGCCATTTAACCCCAGGTGAGTGGCAGCACGGATTTGAGGTGCTTCGGGTAACAAAGGGCCGTGTTTGGCACCGATGGGTGCGGCGTGTGGCGGCTGCTGGTAACGTGGCCATGGGGTGGCTGGCAGGCAGCGTGCCGAGGGCACTTGTAGCCGTCCCTCCTGCCCTTGGCACGCGTCCTGTGGCTGGCACAGGTCTCCAGAGTGCACGAGGGTCCCTAATTCCATACCCCCGGCGATGTAAAACCCCCGCCCCAACTCCTCACCCTGCCTCAATGAACTCTTGGTGCTTCTCCACCCGCTCCCCCGGCACAGCCCCGCAGAGGAGGCGCCGGCTGCCAAATGCGCCTTGGGAACGGCACCAACCTTTCCGAGCAAAACCCGGGGAAACCGAGGGGCTGCCGAAACCTCACGCTCGGTGCCGGCAGCGGGGGGCCCCCCGGGCGCTCCCGGCTGGCCTCGGGGAGCAGCTCAGCGCCGCCACATGTGCCGGGGGCTTTCAAGGCAGGCGCGGCGGAAGCGGCCGCTCGCGGGCCCATCTGCAGCGGGGCTGCGCGCGGAGCTGGAGACGCGCTGCAGCTGGTGCGAGGCCCTGGCAGCGCGCGCGGAGCTGCTGTCTGCTGGGGTTTACTGCTGTCTACGTTGAAACATGGCTCGGGGAGGGGAAGAGGGGGGACGGAGGGGAGGGGGGGGGTGAGGGGGGTCGGTGGCACGGTGCCAGTCCCCGTTAGCCTGGCCTTCTCGTTCCTCTCTCCTCCTCCTCCTCCTCCCCGCTCCCTCCATGCTTTAAAGTCACATTTCCAGGCCAGACATAGAATTAATCTCTGGGCACTTCACATTGCTGGCAGCGCAAAGCAGGATGTGGGATCTTTTTTTTCTCTCTCTCTGCGTCTTGGCTGACTTTTTTACCTCTCGAAGAATTTGGAAGGGCCGTGAGATTCCCCCCGCCCCCCCTCGCCTCAGTGCCGTGCAGTTTTTCAGCACGCTGATCACCCTGCTGTGGCTTCACCCTAATAGATTTCATATGCTGACACAGTTGACATCAGTACCAAACTATTTTACATGTGATCTGGTGTATTTCCTGAGGAAATCTGCAAGATATTTATTAAGAACTAATAAAATAAACCTCTCCATGAGCTTTTAGGTAGTTTTCAATTTTTCATGTCTCTCTCGTTTCCTCTTATCAATGAGTTTCTATTTTCTCCCTCCTCTCTGACCATTGCAAAAGGAAACAAAAATAAATGTTTTAAAACCGTTCCTGAATGGACACTGGGAATAGTTCTGTAGTGATGTATTAGCAAAGTCGTATTTTTAGTGCCGTATTGTCAGGACTAAAAATATCCCGCTGCAGTGCATCCTTTTTATAGGTCTTTGTGTGTGTGTGTGTGCGCGCGCGTGTGCGCGGTGCCTGGTGCACAACTTTGCACCAGCGTGGAGAGCTCTGCCTTTGTACTACTGCAGCCTCGCCTCCCCCGGCGCAGCTGGACTCCATTAGGCCTCGAAAATTAAAGTAATCCCGCTTAAGAAAGAAAAAATTAATCAATCTAGCAGAGCCGTGGCTCCCCGGCCCAGCCCGGATACCTGCGTGGCAGCCCTGCTTTGAGAGACTCCAGCAGCCCGGGGCCGTGGGGGCTGCAGCGCGTTGCGCCCGGCGCTTGTCCCGCTGCGTCCCCCGGTGTTCCCCGGCCCCGCCGGCCGTGCTGCCGAGCTCTCGAGCCGGGAGGGAGGGCCGGGCTGCGGGTTGCAGTCACCTCCGGGGTTCCTGCTCGTTTTTCATTCTCAGGAAGTCCTCCGGGGCCGCGCTGGCGAGCGGGAGCGTGCGCACACGGAGGAGCTGGGAGCGGGCTCTTGGAGCCCGGACGCTTCACGTTTTGCGGAGGAATTTGTACATTTCTGCTGGTTTGGCCTACGCTGCTGTCTCTTTCAATTAACTGTAGCTGTAACAGAGAGCCGAAGGTGGGAGCCGAGCTGGGGTGGTGCCTTCCCTCCCTCCCTCCCTGCTCGGGGTCCCCCCACTGCGGGGGCTGATCCCCCCCGGGCACGCAGCCCCGCGGGGAGGCGCAGCGCGGAGCCACGGCTCCCTGCCACACGCGACCCGTGCGGCCGTTTCCAAATAACAATTTCATCCCCTTTCCAAATAACAATTTCAACCCGCTTCCAAATAACAATGTCATCCCCTTTCCAAATACAGTTTCACCGCCCGTTCACGCCCACGGTACCGGCCCCGAGGCCAGCCTTGCGTCACAGGTAGCGGGGTGCCGTGCCTCGGGGAGGGGGGGGACACCGCAACGCGCCCCGTGCGCGGGGCACTGGGAACCGGTGCAGCTCCAGCCAGGAGCTCTCCCCCTCTTCCAGCTCTCGTCTCCTCTGAGTCACTCGCTGCTCCTCTCGCGGGTGCCTCGCTTCGCCGTCTGCTGCCGTCTGGAGAGCTGCAGCGCTCCGGCTTCCTGTAGAGCAGTTCAGCGAAAGCAGTAATTAGGGCCCGTAAAAAATTTATTTTATTAGCGAGAAGTGTCGGTGGGTAATTGGCCATAATTTGAACCCAGCCAGATTGGAGATTCATATAAAAAAAAAAAAAAAGCAGAAAAGCACAGCGATCTTTTTACCAGAAACGCCGGGGCTGTTGCTCGTGAGCCCTTCCAGGGGTGGCTGGGATGGGACGGGACGCGGGACGGCGGCTGCGGGAGGGCGGCAGGCAGCGAGCGCCTGTGCCGTACCCGTCCTTGAGGGTGTTTGACACTGGCATGGGAAGAAAGGAAACCTTGTTTTCCAAGAACTCTGCTCTTTCTCAGCTTGATAAGCATTTAAAAGAAAAGCTGCACAATTGGAATTGGCAGAGCATCCTCATTCTTTTGTCTGTCTGTTTATTTTTTTCCCCTCATCCCTCGACATGTGCGCTACAGCCCACGGTTACTGCACCCCACAGCACCGCGGGCCTGGAGCTCTGCAGGCTCGCGCCCAGCTCTGCCCGCCCCAGCCTGGCTCTTCGCAGGGCCGCAGGGATCCGGCCCCCTCCCCATGTCGGGGGGCACCGGGTGTTCCACCAAAGGTGCTTTTCCAGCCCCTTTCATTCCCCTTTTAAATTTTAAGGCAGCAAACCCAGGGCTGTGCCTCGACTTCAGGTGGAGGTTTGGGATGCGGGCTGGCTGCGCCGCATGGCCCCAATCCTTTGGGTATTTCTAGGGGTGGCTCTAGTGGTGTTCCTAGCGGGTCGGTGCGGAGAGGGGGCTGCCCGTCGGCGGCGTGTCTGGGACGATGCCTGCATCTCCTCGCGACCGGCGTGTGTCAGCGGTTGGCGAGCGACCCGCTCCACTCAGTGCGGGCGGCCGAGCCGAGCCCCTGCGCACATGTCACGGCGGGGTAACGCCGGTGGAACCGGAGCCGGGAGTTACTTCAGGTTACTAGTCCTGGTTTGTTGCTCGGGGTAAGGGCTCGGGGCGTTGCTTCAGGTTAGTAGTGCTTGTTTGCGCTTGGCAGCCCGGCCTGGAACCCGGTGTGACTGTTTCCCGAGGAATATTTTTGGTTTGAAAACTGAAGGTCAGCAGTTCGCGAGCGCCGCGCCTGCAGCCAACTCTGTGGTTCGCCTTGTGCCACTGGGCCAGCAGCACTTGAAGTCCCGATCAATTGATCTGCAACAATATGAAACCACGGACGGTGCCTGCCAGATAAAACTCCCCGTCTCGCCCCGTTTTCCCCACCCAAAGTGTCTTTCTGCCCGTATCCCCTTTCTCGCTGCCTGTCTCCCTCCCTCCCTCTCGGCTGTGTATTGGACTTTTTGTCTATCTTTTTCCATCTCTCTGTCTCTTTTCATAACAGTTTTTAATAATGTTTTAGTTAGTTCCAGCCTTTTCCCTCAATGGATCCCATTGGAAAATGCATTTGAAAGGAAACAGTTATACACTTCCCTTCCTTTGAAACTCTGCTGGCACCTTTTCCAGTGCAGTAAACCATACAACATGGATTTTCAAAGTTTCCAAACACAGACATGCTGGCGTTAAATTTATGAAAAAATATTTTATTCGGCTGTATAGTAACTACGAGTCTCCGAGCTGCTGGTCACAGTGAAATCGAAGCTCGTTTTGGAACTGCAACAGGTTTTCAAATCTCTGCAGGAAACGGGGCGGCGCTGGCCCCGCAACTCGGAGGGGTGCCGGGGTGCCCGGGGCAGAGCCCGGCGAACTCGGGGCTGCTTCTCCCCGCAGACGGCGGCGTCGGGAGCGCCGCAGCAACGGTAGCTGCGGGGAGCTTCACGGTCATGCCAATCCCATCTCAAGTCACGGGAGAAAAGAGGAATTTGGCATCAAAGCGTTACGCCTTACACTTGTTAGCGACCGTAGAAGGTTAAAGCTTTTTGGTTGCTCCGGGCTGAGCCCGGTGGCAGGGGGCTCAATCATCCGTGTGCGCACACGCTGCAGTCGGCGCGGTGGTTGGGGACCCGAGGCTCCGGCTGCGTGCGCGTCGTTGGAGCACTGAGATCATATTTTCTAATATCGGGGCTCGGATGTTAGACTTCCTGGAACGGTTTCCCTGTGTGCTGTGGGTTTGTGCCTGTGGTTTCAGCCCTTCCAGTAGGGAATTGCTCACTCGACACCTGAGAACCTTCCTTTGCGTGGCACTGCTCTGGGCTGATTTTTTTTTCCAAATTTCCACAGGAGGAGCACGTGGCCCCCGTTCACCACCAGGGACTGGCCCTGGCCGCATGCGTGCCCCATTGCCAGGGGGCTCCTCGGAGCAGGGCGAGCCTCAGAGCGCGCATCCTGCAGCACTTCACTTGCTCGAGGTGTGCCGTGATGCAGATAAGGGCTCCTGCGATAGAGGGGATGATAACGTGGCAAAAAGATCCCGTGCTCCGTTTTGCTTTTGTCCTTTCGCTTGTAAAATTCCTTTTCCTGCCCATGGGACTTTTCCAGAGAAGTCACTGATGAGGTGTTATCGCTATCCTCAGTGCTTCGCGATGCTCAGGGAGAGCTGGACAGTTCGGGTCCAGAAAATTGGATCGCAGAAGCTCCCTGGCTTCTGTCTCAAAGCATCTCCCTTCTGGGTGCCTTTCGGCACGGTATCTCTAAAGCCTACAGAGAGATATTAGGGAGCTAACGGGTTTTCTAGGTTTGGAACGCTCACCTCGAGGCAGAGGAGATGGAGGTACCCTAAATACATGGTCCTTCCTGGGCTGCATTCATTCATTTCCAAAGCAGAGCTCTAATTAGCTGCAGTCATGGCTGCGTTTGCCCCTTGCCTGCAGATGTGATCCCCAACGTGTCACCGGGGCCAGGCAGCAAGCGAGGGACGTGCAGGTCCCGGCCACATCAGCACAGGGTGGTTCAAGAGATTCTGGGTCCCCCTGGAGGAGCGGGACCGAGGTGAAGACAGAAGCTGCTCGAGCCCCCTTCGTCCCCAAAACAGGGCTGTTTTCGGCAATCCCCAGCCTAGCTGAGCACATGCGTGTTTCAGCACGCGAGGAAGATGTTCTTTGGGGACCATTCGTTTTGTGACAGCTGAAATTGGCACCTCGAAGGGGGAGAAAATGCTACGTCGTTAGGGCCACCTTATAGCGTGTCGGCGCGATGGGGTTGACTCGAAGTTGCATGGACAGCTCCGAATCTCGTATTCCTGACCTCTGGATGCTCGATTTTGTGCTCGTTTAACGTTTTTTATTGCTGTGTAATTTGTAAGCAATTCCCATCATCTTTAGAAAAACGAGCTCAGGCCGACCTCATGTGGGATCTTCAGTGGGTGCCAAAATTTGGATCAACCACGACAGCATCTGCCCCATCCGGGCGTTACGTCTGGGTGTTGGTTTGGGGCTGGTGTCCTGGAGATCAGGCTACAGCCCCGCTGCTACGGCATCCCCTCGCTCCTGCTGCTTCAGCACCCTTCTTCTGCCTGTTGCTCCCTCTCCTTTGTCCTCCCTGGGTTGGTTTCCCCTCCCGTTGGCCATCCCAGCGGATTATCCGGGCTGGCACGTGGGAGCTGTCTGCTAACACTCAGCTTTTCACCCCTTGGCAAAGTAAAGGGTGGAGCGAGGTGGCAGAAGGCACGCCCAAAGCCCGCAGCCGTCCCCTGCCAAACTTCTGGTTCCTGCTCCGAAGTGTGAAGGTGCTGGGGATTTCACTGAAACGGCCGAAGCATTTTTAACTTGAGAAGAACAATATATTTTCCCTAACCTCATTCTGGCAAATGGCTGAGCCTCTTCGGATGAAATTTTCCCCATAAATTTCGCTCGAGGAAAGCTTTTGGCATGGGGGATCGCGGCCTAAATGGTTAAAGTTTGGCGAAGCTGTTAGGAACTAAAAACAGGGTCTTACAACGGAAAGTGTTAGGTAAGCTTCACTGTAGGCACGGCCTCGGGGCTCTGCCCTTCTTGTAGGAGCATGGCAGGGGGTGACAGGCCCAGGTTTTGCTTTCCGTTTGGCATTTGCTTTGCAAAAGTGACAGCCTGGAGGCCGGGTCCCGCAGGAAGCTGTAAAAAGAAGCGCAGCGAGTGAAGGTGTTGAAACAGAAGCTCCTCGCCTTGCCGCTCCTGCCCCAGCAAAGGCAGCTCGGGGCGAGCGCTCCTGTCTGCAGCCACTTTGCTCTCCTTTGCTTCTGCTCCAGGCACGAGGCTCTCCCCGGAGAAGTTAAGTTGCAGGCTGTCCGCTCGCCTCGGCTGCCAAAAAAACCCGTGCCCACCTCCGGCACCGCGGTAAGGGGGGCGGCGAGGCTGCCTCGCGTTCGCTGCGATTGTCCTGGTGAAAGTGCACTCGGGGCTGGAGTAAATCTCTCGGGAAGCCCTGTTCACACCTCCTCCCCTGTTGTAAATAACATCTGACACAATTATGGCCGGGCGCACGCGGCTCCTGGGTGGGATGCTGGTAGCAGCTTGCCGTGCCTGCTGCGTGCGCCGAGCCAGGCTCCCGGGGCAGTGCGTGTGCTGGGCACCCCGCTCCCCTCACCGGCCACGAGTTCCCTTGTTTGGGAAAGGGTGAAGGACCCGAAGACCACGCAGACTGAGGACAGGGTATTTTTTTGCCAGCTCAGCAGGGCACAATTTCTCAGGAGCTAGCCAGGAGCCGTGTACATTTGGATGTGGCAGCCTTTGAGCTGCCAGACGGGTCAAATCCCTGCTGCTGGTTGCTGCCAGGCAGGACCAGAGCTCCAGGGATTGCGCAGAGCCTTGGGGCGAGCGTTCCCAAAGTCCTGGTGTCAGCTCGCCCGTTTGGAGCAGCCCTACTGAAGGCGATGCTGGGAAATAATGGTTTTTCTGGTGATTCCCCAGGCTTTATCAGTCCGGTGAGTGGGTGTCTTCAGCCCCAGCTGGCTGCATGGGAATGGCACGTCCTGGTGCCGAGACAGCTAACAAAAGCTGTCATGAACACGGATCCGCCACCAGCCCCGGTTAGCAGGGGTGTCTGTGCCACTCCACGCGATGCTGCATGTCCAAAAGCGACTCCTGCAGCCTCACCGGGGCCGCAGGGGGCACACCAGGCTCCCGGCCCCGCCGCCAGGGTCAGGCCCCCCGAGCGCAGGGAGCTGCGAAGTGCGGCTCGGCGCAAGTGGAAACGGCTTCAGTCGGTGTTTTGACTGATGGGTCTTTTCAGGAAATTTCTGAGAATAACAGTTCTAAAAATGGCTGCTTCTTTCCACTGATATTTCCTGGAAAAGGCCGCAGTTAATTTTAAACCACTATCCTTTTCCCTTTTCAAGTGGAAATGGCTCAGTGCTTGTCCTCAAGGCTAATGTCACTCTCTCTGCCCTAACCTGAGCCGTGCGGTGGAGCAGGACCACGTGCTGCTGCCTGGCCTTACAGGACCACTTGGTCCTCCAGAGCTGCAGAAAAGTGTTTTTTTTAGGGGCACACACGTGGCACGTGTGCCTGCTTTCCCCGTGGAAACAACTAACCAGCTCTCCCTGAGTCATTTCAAACCAATGTTCTTTGTCAGCGACTCCTGAGCCGCCCTGCGCACGCGTGACAGCCGCCTCTAAAACCATTCCCTTGCTGAGCCCGCAGCTCTGCTCTTTGGGGGTCAGGAGCACGTCCCGAGGTGGTTCTCACACCCCAAGCTCCATCCCCAAGTGTGGCTTTGGGGTTCGGGGATAGTTGGGGCTTTGGGGTGAGCCGGAGGGGGCCGGCAGCAGCGCGCCACCCGGGGCAGCCCCTTTGTGCCAGGGGCAGCACGGCTTCCTCTGCGGCTCTCGGGCAGGCTGGCTGCTTCGGGTTTGGGAATATGTCATTAATTTTTATACCTTCCCCTGTAAACCATCGACCCTTTTTATGATGTCATGAGGGATTCCTTAATTTTGCAGCTGCTTCCTGGTTACGTCAGAGAAGAGCCTCCCGTCCTCGAGCCCAGCGCTGCAGCCCGGGCCGGCTGGAAACAAATGAAGTGTTGAATATCTAATGGCTTCCACAGGGAGAGCTGCTCCATCCTCCCCAGGCCCCCAACATTCCTCACCTCGCAGGCCTCCCTCCCCTGGACGAGCTGGGGTTTCGGCACGGAGCAGAGGGAGCCGCGGGCTCCTGGGCAGCTCTGGCTGCTGGGGGAGCACCCCTGTGCCATGCGGGTCTGGGTGCTGCAGCTGAGACCCCCCCCCCTAGGGCCTTCCTGCCTCTTTTTGGGGAGAAGTCGGTGCGGGGAGATGGATTTGGGGGCTTCCAGGTGGTGGCTGCAAGCCGAAGGTCGCTTCGGGAGGGTTTCAGCCTTCTGCATGTGGGTGGTGGCATCCAGCTGGGCCGTGTCCCGACCGCCACCTCCAGATGCAGAGCTGGGGAGCACCTTCCCAGCAGAACCCCCCAGCGTTCCCAGGATCTCTGCGGGGCATTAGCCGGGGCTGGATGAGTGCAGCTGGCTTCCCAGGCTCTTTGGGGGGCAGACGGGTGCGCGTGTGACTCGCCGTTCCCAGCAGAGAGCTGGGAGTGCCCGTGACTCACAGGTCCTCGGCGAGGGGGCGTCAGGGAAATGCCCTGCAGCCCTGAGCATCCCTCCCCGTGCTTCTGCTGCTTTCTGTTTTCCCCTTCCACCGCCGGCCTTGCCCGCTTCCTGCAGACGGCCCCGTCCCCGCCGGGCAGCCCCGGAGCCCTGCCAGCGCCGCGTCTGGCGGAGGGTGACTCACGGGGAAAACTCTGCCGCGTGGCTGAGCGATAAGAGAGCAAACAAACGGCCTTCAGGTGGTGTCAGCCCAACGCTGACCGGCCTCTTTTCTTCCCCGCAGGGCAGCAGCCGGCTGGTGAATCAGCCGGCTGTGCCGCCGAGCCGCTGACACACCACGCAGCGGGCTTTGGGCACGGCTCGCCCGCGGCCCCGCGCTCTCCAGGCTCCTCCACCTCCTGCATCCCCCCCCGGGCAGCCCGTTGTGTCGTCCTCAGCACTGTCTGGAGACCCGTTTGCTCCATCGCCTTTGTGTGGGGTCCTTTAGGGCCTCACCGGGGCTCAGCTGGGGGCTCAGAGCGCGTCCCTGCTGCCGGCCCAGCGCTGCTCCAGGCTTCCCGGCCCCGAGCTCAGGTTGGGCAGGACGGAGAGGCCAGCGTGGAAAGCGTCTCGCTGCAATCCTCCTGACCCTTGGCTGGATCCGATGGCCTCAATCAAAGCGATCTGTTCTGGCTGCTGGGGCTCTCCTCCACCGCTACCTGCAGCAGAACAGCCGGGAGCCTTCACCTCCAGCCCTCCAGCCCCATCCCCGCGAGCACCCCTGCGGCCGGGGCCACGCCGTGCTCTGCCCTGGTCGTCCCTCGCAGGATTTCCTCCTGCACATGGCACTCGGGTGGCTGTGAGAAGCTTCCTCCTGCAGATCCCCTTCCTCGGCCGGGCTGCCCCTCGCATCGCCGGCTCTTTTCCCCTTCCCATTTCCTGCGGCTGGTTGCGTTGCCCGGACGGAGCTTTGGCATCGCTGTTTTGTCCACCCTAGCGGGAGAGGGGATGTGTTTATCACTTTTCCTGGAGATTATCTGTTTAAGCACTCTCTGACAGTTACAATAACAAGGGCAGCGCGTTGTGTTTCCCAGCAAAAGGACACTCGCTGCTGAAAGATGTATAGCACTAATTAGAAATACATAACATCCGGCCACATGGCAGCCTTCTCCCGGCCGCTCCATTTCCTGAGCTCAGCCGACTTTGACGACAGTTGGTTTATGTTTTCCATGAATATAATGTTCTCAGAGCAACGCAAAGTTCTCCCCGGTACAAAAAAATCCCCGCTCTCTCTGGCTCTCTCCCCCTTTCTCCCCGCAGCCTTCCCCCCCGCGCCGCAGGGCAGGTAGATTTATGGCTGCAGAGAGCCCGGCTCGGATCCTGCCGCCGGCTGAGCCGGAGCAAAACTCGCAGCCCAGAGCCAAGAGCCCAGGTAGGCGCTCGCAGAGGGCGCTGCCGCAAAGGAAGCTGCCTCCTGGTAGCAAAACACCGCTCTGGGTGCAGGCCGGTACCCAGCTGGAGACAAAAACAACATTTCCTCCGTGCAGAGGAACAGGAGGGCTCTTCTGCAGCGCAGGGGGTTCTGGCGAGCTTCAGAAAAAAAGCAGCCCGGCCCTTTTCCCCGTCGTTTTTTTTCTCCGTGCTCGCAGCCTGATGCTCAGCAGCTCCACTTTTTTTTTTTCTGGCCTGTCCCCTCTCCTTCCTCTCGATGGTTTTTCGGAGGTCCCCGTGTGCTGGACGGGAGCAGGGCGGCTGCTGTGCCGTGCGTAACGCAGGTCAGGTGTAAGGGTGGCTGGATGTAGGAGCAGGAGGAAGATGGAGCAGGCTCGGGGAGGTGAAATCGTAGAAGGATTTAGCTGCCGAAATTAATTCCTATTGAATATGGAAAAAGTGCCGTGTTTCAGATGTTTCTAACCCGGCCAAGCGTGGACAGATTTCTAGTAGGACAGGAAAACTCTCTGCTAAAAAGGTTATTCTGCAGCAAAATCGCAGATCCCCTTTCCAGGATTTGCAGTTGCTCGATGAGCTCAAGGAAAAGGTTGTAAGTGGTGTGTTTTTTTTTCTAACAAGGGTAAGCCACTATCTTGTTTCCTAGCCTCACTCTCCCGAGTAGCCCAACTGTTTGGGCTAAAGATTTCCGGATGAATTCAGGCTGAGACAGGCACCCGGCACGGAAACTTCAGCTCCCAATGGTTGGAGCTGGAGCCAAGTGGAAAAAAGGGGCTTACGAGAGGCTGGTGGCAGGCGGGCTGCTGGAAATCCTGCCTGCATGGCTGGCAGAGCTCAGGTCCTGCTGCCCAGTCCCATCCCTGGTGGATTTGCAGCAGGCGGTGGGGTTCTCACTTATTTTTCTGGTGCAAGAAATCAGAGCTTTATAAATTCAGCCTGGGAGGTGTGGGGTAACGCAGACACACCAGGCTGCTGCTCCGGGCTGCCAAGCGTTCGGTGATGGCTCTGCCCTAAAACACCTCCTGCTCCCTTCTTGCTCTTCAAGCTCCTGCTGGCACAGCTGATGTAGTGCTGCAGGTGATGGAGAATTGGGTCCAGCTCGGGAAAGCTCCCAGGAGGTGGGGTTTGGGAGCTCAGCTCCCTGCTGGGCCGTGGGTTTTTTTTTCCTAATCTCGGTGTGAGCCGGTGGCAGGGGCTGTTTGATGCCAAACGGGGGCGTTTGCCTGGTTGCAGGGGAGAAGAACTTTCACGAGTTCTCTGCCCTCTGCTCATCCCCTCACCCTGAGCAATTTCAGTTGCATGGGCAGCTGGGGGTGTTTGGGATCTGCCCCCCTCCCAGTCCCCTTGTCACACGGTCGGGAGCCCTCGCTCCCAGCTCCCGGCTCAGAGCACACTGCGGCTCCCTGCCTCCTGAGACGAGTGGTGAAAAGGCACAGAAAGTGACTCCTGATTTATGGGGCTCTCCTCTTTTGTCCTAGAATTAAGCTCTTCACAGCCTTTGCTGGCAGGGCTGGGAGCTGCAGCGCCGGGGGGGGCACTTTTGGAGGTGGGGAGCAGCACCGGCCGTGCTCTCACCTGGGCTCTTCCCCTGCCCTGCAAGGACTCGAGGAGGCTCCTGGGCTGCACGAGCCTCTGTGAAATGAGCCTCACAAGCCTGGCCAGGGGGTGAACTTCCAGGAGCAGCGGAATTGTTTGATTTAAGGACTGGGTGACAAGGAGGCAGAGCTGGAGGGCACTATGGGGGGGACAACGAGTCACCTGGAGCACGGTGCCCGCAGTCCCTGAGGTGCTGCCTGCCCAAAGCACGGGGGTTCCTGCCAAAATGCCTGGGGCTTTCCCGGCAGCACAGCACCCACGCCGTGCCCTGGGGACCCGGTGGCACTCAGGTGGCAGCGTGGTGGCCGTGGTGCTGCCCCGTTCCTGGAGAAGAAGCGGCGAGTCCAGCATCACCGCCACGGGAGGAGGGAGCGCGGGGAAGACGACTGCAATTTCTTGAGCTGGACCGTGGCCAGAGCGCTGCGACTAACACTCTTAATTGTGGGAAAGGCTTCATGAAAGAGATTTACTGTCCCAGAGTGGTCACATCTCCAGTTTTATGTTTCCTCCAAAAGCTGAGGGCCCTGCAGCACGGCACTTCCTACCGGCGGTGCTTTGCGGCACCGGCTCAGCCCCGGCCCCGGGAGCAGAGCACCCTGCTTGGGCTGCCGGGGGTCCCGGTGCCACCCTTGGTGGTCTCCCTGCCAGGTGCTGAGCTCGCTGCCTGCTCTGAGAGCCGGCCAAACGAAGCCTGCAGCTGATCCTGCCCTTTCTACCTGTGTTTTCTAGGTGCTTTTTAGTCTTTCCTTTTTTTTTCTAGTGGTTTTTAACCCTCCCCACCCCATCGCTCTGAAATAATTTACACTTAAAACCCCTGTTTTAAGTTTGTTCTCCGGGCCTCAGGCGTTTCGTTAGTGCCAGCTGGAACGGGGTTGGTGCCGTGCTTTAATCCTTCTGCCCCTCATGCTTTAATCCTCCTGCCCTTCTCTCAAAGCCCTGAATCCTGCTGCCTGCACACCGCTGGTGCTCGTCTTGATGGTAGCAGTGCCTGGGAGCCGGGCTGTGCCGGGGGCTTTCTTCCCATCCCAGCTCTGGCACTTTGCTTGTGTGGGCACCGGTTTGCAATCGATTCCTACATGACTGTGTTTGCTGTATGAAAAGGAAAACCTTGAAAAGCTTCCTTGGCTTGTAACAGCCGTGCCTGCAGGGTGAGAGGTGGGAGCCCTGGTCGGCAGCGGGTGATGGAGCCAGCAGTGGGTGGCAGAGCCAGCAGCGGGTGACACATGCGCTGGCTGCAGGTGACACATAAACTGTCAGCGGGTGACATGAGAGCCAGCAAGGTGCCGCAGCCTGCACCGAGCAAGCAGCAGGGGCTGGCAGGAGCCCCCCAGGTACCTCCCGTCCCCATAGCCCACAGCTCCGCTCCTCCCCGCAGCAGCTCCCCCGCATCTCGGGAGAGGATGCAAAGCAGGAGCAGAGATTATTCGCAGGGCAGGGGCTGCCCGAGAGGCTCCAGATCTCCCTCCTGGCCCGGCGTGGGCAGCCTGGCACGCCGGCGGTGCTCCGAACCTCGCTAAACGCGACCCACGCCCAGCTCCAGGCAGCTCCCTGGAGCCAGCGCCCCGCCGCTCGCAGCAGCCTCAGAAGTGGTTTCTGGCTGGGTGTAGATGTGCCGAGGGGATTTGCTCTCACTCCGAGGCGGCTCTGTTTGGAGGAGCTGTGGTCGTGTGGCATCTACTTGAGTAACTGCGGCAATTAAGCGCTCTTGACAAGCTGTTGTGTGACTGCTGAACTGAGGGGAGGAGCCCCCTCCTCAGCTGCTGAGGTTACAGCTCCAGCAGGGAGGGAGATCAAACAGGCAGCTAATTACCCTTTTAACACTTACCCATACCCCCTCCTCCAGGGGAAGGCCTGGGCTCCAAGCAGCAGCTTCCGTGCTGGTAGCACCTCGGGGCACACTGTGGGCAGCGTAACCCTGGTCTCTTGGCCAGAGCTGCCCCAATAACCACATTTTTTCCCTTTATACGGAGCAGTGGGGACCAAGGAAGGTGCGAGCTGAGGATTTACTCATCCCGCACCATGCGGCTGCCCAGGTGAAGCGAGGAGGTGGTGTCTGAGCTCTCTCTCTGTCCCGCAGAGTGCCTCTCCGAGGACTGCCGCTCCGTCATCCAGGAGCAAGCCACGGCCCTGGGGCTCTCCATGTTCGCCCTCCTGGTGCGGCGCTGCACCGACCTGCTGCGGGACTGGGCGCAAGGTAAGGGGCTGCGGCAGCCTGGTGGGGTTGGGGGCCTCGTTCCTTGCTTTTTGTGTGTTCCTTCCACTCTTTTGGGGCAGAAACCAGAGGGTTTCTCCCCCAGCATCCCAAGCTCTGCCCTGCTTGGAGCTGGCTTACCTGGCAGGAAGGCACACTGTGTGTGCTTGGACAAAAGGGACAGACACGGGGTGTGCCTTCTGCCAGCTGTAGGGAAACACCCCAAAATTGGGATCTCTGGGGATCCCACACCTCTGTGACCAGCACACTGACACCCAGCTGCCTTCAATAAAAGAGATTGCAGGCAGCCCAGCTCCCCCCCTAGGCTGGTCCACAGCTCTGCCTTTTCCCTTGCTTTCCATTTGCTTTTCCCTTGCACCTTCAGGGCTGGGATGTCAGGATGCGTTGTCCCTTCCCTGTTCTTATCCGTGACGGAGAGACTGCCTGAGCCTGGCTCCCGGCTGCAGCACGCTGCCTCAGCTCTCCCATCTTGTGTTTGCAGTTCAGCCACAGGAGGTGGAGCAGGAGGATGAGGAGGATGACATCAAGGTCTCTGCCTTGCCCCAGGACCTGAAGGAGCTGCTCCCCAGCGTCAAGGTGTGGTCGGACTGGATGCTTGGCCACCCGGACACCTGGAACCCTCCTCCAACCTCTCTGGAGCTCCCCAAACAGTACGTGCATCCATCCCCTGCTCTGTCTGGTGGTGTCTGCTTCCCCCCGGGCTCCTTGTGGCTCCTTTTCCCCTCGTTCATTCTTGCTCACTGACACAAGCACAGCTCCCCCCCAGGAGAGGCTCCTTGTGCAGGGATGCCTGGTGGGGACTTGTCACCCTCGGTGACACGGTGACTCCCTTGGTGAGGACAGGCAGCCAGCTCTGGATGCTGAGAGTGCTGGGGGGCAAAGCAGCAATGAGGTGGGGTCTGGCAGGTGTTCTTTGCTTCTGGGTGCTAGGAGGTGACCAAGGCTTTTACCTAGTGCTTGGGCTGCGTGTTGTGGTTGGATACATCCCCGCTGGGCGCCCTGCTGGCTTCTGCTCTCTGGGAAGAGGGGAGGCCACTTGCAGCACGGGCGTTTTGCTGCCTTTTTCCTGGCTGAAACAGGCAAACCTCGGTGAGGCTGGGCAGGCCTGGAGCAGCTTACCTGTCCCAGAGCTCCCAAACTCACCTCCCTCCTGCCTCAGGAACAGCTCGGCTCTACCCCCGCCACGCAAAAAAGAGTTAATTTCCTAAACTGGCCGATTCCAGCCCATTAGTCCATAATGCGGACTAGGCAATTTGCATATTTTTGGACAGAAAACCGAGCGAAGGGGCCAAGTATGGAGTATGCGAAGCTGTGTCTGAGCATGCTCCGTAGCTGCTTTCCCGCAGGATTTTCCATCTGCCTCCGGTACTCCGGATCCAGAGCCTGAAATCACGTCTTATTGTTAATCCAAAGGAGCCAGAACCCGGGGTGATGGGAAGGCGCATTAAGAGTAATCCAGCAAAGTGGCTTAACCATTAATGGGTCCCCGCTCCGTGCGTCAGGTCCAGTCCCTGCTCTCCGAGTTTATTGCCTCTACTCCAGTTCTTTTTCATTTGGCTGAGGAAATGGAAATCTCACACAGGAAGTTCTGGGCCTCATTTTGTGGAGATGGAGTCTGTTTTCTGTTTGTCGGCTGCTCGGTGTGGGACCGCTGCCTGCTCATGTGAACTGCTGCCCATCTTTGGGCAGGAACTCAAACCGGGATCCGTCACGTGCGCCTCTCGGCACCAATCCCCCCCTTCCCCTCGCGCTGCCTGCGCAGGGAGCCGCCGAGCCCTTGGCGACGGGCAGCCTCGAGATGGAATTTCTGATCGGGCTCGCGCAGCCAGCGCTCGGCGCCTTCCAGGGACCAGCTGCCTCCCCCTGCTGCGGGCTGCGGGCGAGGGCCACAGCGCCGCGGCCCCCCGGGCTCCTGGAGCAGGTGCAGGCTCCTGCTCGCCCCTCGAGGCTGGAGAAGGCTTCGGGCACAGCCTGCCCCGCGGTGCGTCGACGTGGGGAGCGGTGGGCACGGCCCGGGGGCTCTGCTCTGCAAGGTCCTGGCTTGCCCAGGGTCTTTGTCCCATCCCACAGCTGCTTCCACATCTCGCGTGTAGGGTGGCTGAGCAGCCCCTCTGCTTCCTTGCTTTTAGGGCAGGGCAGCCTTCCAGGGGTTTTCTCTCAGTTCCTTGCACCCTGGCCCTTTGGCTTAGCAGCAGCGTGCCTTGCCCATGGCAAGGACACCGGCTGCTCTTTCACCCTGGCCTTTTGTGCTGGCCCAGCATCACGTCCCCAGCTGTTGTGGGACTGGGACAGCAGGACAGCAGGAGCTGAGCTTCCCTGGAGGCACAGGTAGTGGGGAACAGCAGGGAGCCAGCTCGTGGGCATGGCCTGGGGCTTGCTCTGCTTTCCCTGGAGGTAGGAAAGGAGCCGGGGAGCGCTCAGTTGGTGTTTCAGGTCTCTCTTGCCACACGCCAGCTGCCTGGCCTGGGGCTGCTCGGTAACCAGGTGGAGTCACCCAGCTGAAGGGTTTGGGTAGGAGCAGCTTCAGAAAGCTCAGAAGTCAAACGGGGCAGAGCAGCAGGCCTGCGGGAGGAAGCCAAGGCTCGTGGGCAGGGCGAGCATGCGAGGAGCAAGCACAGAAGCCAAGCTGCAGAGCTGCGAGGAAGGGGCCTGTGTTTTTGTACACGTGCTCTGTGCCTCCCGGGAGGGGGCTGTGCCACCCAGGTCCCCATTCCTGCACCAGGGCTGAGGGAGAAGCTGGTGGGAGGCACTGAAACCTCCCAGAGCTCTGCTGCCACAGCTTTCGGGTGACGTGGGCGCAGAAAAGGGACAGTAAAAAAAAAAAAAGACACAGGCCACTTAAGCACAGAAGCACCCTGCGAGGATGCCACGAATGTGCTAAAGCTTCTGGAAAAAAACAGGCCCCGTACCCACCTGGCAGCCCACCAGGAGCAAAAGGCCTGGCCCAGAGCTTGCATCAAAGTGCAGCTCGTCCGGGGCCAGCGGCGCTGCCAGAATGACGGCCTGGGCTGGGGGCCAGCGGGGCAGCTTGTCAAACCTCCGCCAGAGCCCGGGGCCCGGGCTGCTGGGGCTCAACGTCCCGAGGCCTCCAGCTCGTGCTGGGCTCACCACGTTCACGCTCGCCGGTTCTGGGTAAGCGGGAGAGCTGGGGGACTTTGAGAACGCCTAAACTCAGCCCAGCTGTGGCAGTTGGTTTATTGCTTTCAGCTGGTACTTGAACCCGGGTCCTGGTCTTGGAGTCTTTCCCAGGTTTAATCCCCGGAGCTTTCTCTGCAGCTGTATGACACTGCGCTGACCCCGAATGAGGATAGGAAAATAGAAACGGTGCCAAGCCAGAGTCTCTTTTTCATTTGGAGTCTGGCTGTCTGCCCATGACCAGGGTTACATAATGGGAAACATAGCTGGGGCTCTGGAGAGCCCGCGTTTCACCACGCTGCCCAGACCTTCGCATTCTGATGCTATATATCTTCCTAATTGTAGCTCGGATGCATTTATCACACTGCTGGATTTGAGTCCTTACAATAAAAAAAAAAAAAAAAGCAGCGCACCAAATTCCTCCGCCCGCTGCTTTCCCCCTTGGACGGAGGCGGAGGGGAAGGTGCGAGGGGTGAGCGCGGTGCCGAGCCACGTGGGAGTGGGCTCTGCGGGGCTGGAAATGGTGCTCGGGGAGGCTTGGTCGTGGGGTTTTTGTCTTGGCAGCGAGGTGGGAGTGAGCAGGCATCCCCTCCCGAGCTGGGAGAAGCTGCACCTCTCCCAAACTCCCTGCCCCGGCACGTGGATCCGGCTCTCAGCCCCACCCGGATAAGGGCTGGGGCTCAGGGGATGCCTTGGGAAATGGGTTTAGGCTGCGAGGCCACGGAGAGGTCTTGGGCTACTGAGTGTGTTGGGGAGGCAGAGCGCTTCCTTCCTCCTCTGCCTCTTCTGGAGAGGCTCAGCAGGTTTTCCGTGGTCCTTTTTCCTCTGGTTTTATTTTTTTTTTCCTGTGGTCCTCTTTTCTCTGGGTTTTCTAAACCAGGAGCTAAACCCGAGCGTGGACACCTCTGCCTCGGAGCAGCAGAGCCCCATGTTTTGGGGTTGTGTGTCAGGAGCAGGCTGCTTGCAGCTCTCCCAGCTCCTCTGGCTGCACGCAGCTGTCCTAAAACATGTTTACCTTTGAGTACACCTCGTGGCAAGCATCGCGCTGAGGTCTGAGCAGGAGCTGTTGATGCAGTGCATCAATGTTCATCTTGCAGACCTGCTGACCCCGTGCGTGCCGTGCAGGGATGGGAGGTGAAATAAAGGGGTCTGCAGGAGCAGGGAGCAGTGCGTTTCCTAAGGCACGGAGATGAGCAGCAGCTGGGGTGAAAAGTGAGCCTCCAAGGAGGCTGCTGTCATTCCGGTGAATCCCTCTCCTCTTGAGACGTGTGGCTGAGGAGCTGAGACAGGCAAAGGCAGGGCATCGAAGAGCAGGGCTTCTCCTTGCTCTGTTTTGTTGCTGTTGGAGCTAAACAAAACCCAAAAATTGATAGGGAAGCCAATGGCTCGACAGATAACCTGCCACGGGTCCAACCCCGGAGAATCCGTGCTCCTTTGGTGCTGGAGCAAAGGGCCTCTCGGTCTGCGGAGCCTGTCTGCAAGCATTTAAAAATGGTTAATTTGAACCGAGTATGAAATGAAATCCAAAAGCTCTGAGCACATTCGAGAGCTCTTACCTTCCCGGAGAGATCTGCCAGATCTCTCTCATCGCATCGCTCTTGTGCAGAAGTGTCACCGCGATGGCAGCTCCCGCTGGGGGAGATGGACGGAGCCGGAGGCGAGGGTGCCAAGACCTTGCTGGAGTTTGCGGGAGACGAAATGGAAAATCCCTTTCGCAGACGTGAGCCTTGTTAGTAATGCTGGCCACCAGAGTTTCCCTATCAAGACATCAAAGCAAGGATCCGGAGGTGTCTCGGTAGCGTAAACCTGGCCGAGAATGAAGGTGAAGGCGAGGGAAGTAGGAGCCAAAAGGCTCCTCGGAGAAGGGCTCTGCTTTAAAGCAGAGGCTGGCTGGGGGCAGACGGCGTGCCTTTGGGCGAGGAGAGCGACCCTGCGGCTCTGCGGGCAGCGTCCTGGGGGAGGGATGGGTTTGTGGGGCACCCGAGTGACCGAAGGGACCGTGTGTAGGGCAGAGAGGGGCAAAATCGTTGGCACCGTGGGGCAGAGGGGCTCGGATGCTGTCCCCTCTCCACCCACAAAAGCTGTCCCCACATCCAAGTGTGGGACACGGCCGGTGACCTCTTTAGGGACGAGCTCCCACCCCGAACCCCTTTTGTCCTTTCCAGCGGAGCTGCTTTTCCTCCGGCTTCCCCTGGGCTGGGCCAAGGGGGGGTGGGAAAGAGGAAACCTGGGAGCGGGACACGGAGCCCGGTGCACGGGGCTGGGGCTGGCTCCTCGCAGAGCCCCGGGAGCGCGCCAGCCCAAGTCGTTTGCCATCTGCACGGCAGCGCGGCTCTTGGCGGCTGGGGAACACAATGCAGGGCTTCTTTCGCTCCGCTCTTTTCCGGGTTTGTTCTGCAGCTGTGGAGTTTTGAATGTTAGTGTTTAAACAAGCTGGTATTACACAGGAAATGGCCACCTCCACAGGCCCCCGCAGGCTTGTAACATGGGGTCATTGTACTTGATATTAATCACCAGGCGGCCCGCTCCCCCAGCGAAGACGGTGGCTGCGCAGCGCCAGCCCCGGCCACCGGGGATCCAGGCTCGCTCCGTGCCCCCCGTGGGCATCTCCCCGGTGCCCTCTGCTCCTCCCCACCTTGCTGACCATCCCACGGCCCCAAATGTCCCTCGTTATCCCAAGTGGGAGCCGTCCCCACGCCGTCTCAGCGCGGCCACCCCGCGTCCCCGGCGCTCAGCCGCGCACTTGTGCGGCTCCCCTCGTCCTCGGGCTGCGTCCTGTCGGCCTGCAGCTGGGCTGCGCTCGCACTGACAGCTACATTAAACCTGGAATCCTGAGGCAATAAAAAAGAAATTAACTCTTATTTTTTTTTCCCCCGTCCTGGGGGGAGAAGCAAATGGAAATGCGTCCGCGGGGAAGCGAGCGAGCCCCCCGTTCGGAGGAAAGACCTCGCGCTCACCCCCTCCTCGCTTCCTCGGTTAAAAGCTCTGGGAGCCCCGGCCGTGTACCTGGGAGCTGCGTGCCTGGGCTTGGCGTCAAAAATTCGGCACCTCCCTCCGTGGAGGGAGGCCGAGGCCGTGGCACCGCGCAGACGGAGCCCTTCCAGGCAGCTGGGCCTGCGGGGGCTCGGCACGGTGACACAAGCCAGAAGCGCCTGGCTGCGGTGTGCTAGGAAGGGGCAGCAGGGAGAAGGCTCCTGGCCGGGCTGCCCGGGGCTGGGTGACCTGCAGCAGGAGCAGGAGACCCGCAGGGAGCCCTGGCCGGGGGGGGGGTGGCAGCCAGGAGGTGCTCATGGCGGTGCCGGGGGGCACCCTGCAGAGGGGGAACCTCTCCAAAAGGGAAGGTTGAAAACTCTCGGACCCGTTGTCTGTGTTACCTCCGAGTCGTAGGAGAAAAGCAGAGCAGAACCGCCAATTTCTGCTGCGATGCTGGTTTTTTTTGGAGGCTCTGGGAGATGCTGCACGTGCCGGGGTGCTGCCCGGCCCCTGGGCGCTGCGGCCGAGCTGCTGGGGGCTGCCTGCAGCAGGAACTCGCTGCCCGAGGAGCCGGCGCACGCAGCCTGCGGTCTGACTGAAGGAAGCCCAGGGTGGAAACCTAACACGTGCAGCGCGAGTGACAGATGTGGCGAGGCACTGCGGGGAGCGGGGCATGAAGAGGATGAAGTGACAGGGACAGCTCTCACGCTCGGGGGGCTGGGGCTGCCCGAGGGGGGCTGCGGGCTGGCAGCGTCAGCTCACGTGGCCGGTGCCGAGCCCCGTGGCAGGAGGGGGCTCCCTGAGTCTAATTTGTGCCGTGCCGTCACCCCACCACCACTGCTGGCCCCAAAACGTGCCTGGTTCTGGGTCCCTGCCCTGCCCCGCATCCTGCTGCCACCCTCAGCCCTCCTCCCTCGCTGGTTCTCCCCATCCCTGCCTGCAGCCCCGTTCCTTGACCTCATTTCTTTCCTTTCTCCTCCACCCCAGCCCCGTGCACCTGGCTCTCTCAGCCACCTGGGAGCATCCCCGGCACCACGACGTGTTCCTTCCTCCCCGTCCCTCCCTCCCAGCGCTGCCCGGAGCCTCGGCAGCTCCTTCGGGGCCCCTTTGGCACGATGTGAGCGGGCTCAGGCAGCACGGCCCCGCTGCCAGCGGGGTGCTGAGGGCCGGCTGAGCCTCCCTGCCCCAGCGCATCTCCCCTGGGCAGAGCTCGCCTTGGAGGTGGCCCAGAGCAGCCCTATCGCATCCGGTGCTTGTCTCTGCAGCCCGGGCCGGAGGATAAACTATCAGGGCTGTGGGGCAGTGGATCATTCCTCTTATTATTTTCTTCTTTTGCAGATAGGGGTCGTGGAAAGTTCAGTTCCTTTTAACCCTCGCAGCTCTGTTTATTTTCCAGCTGGTAGCACAAACGCAGCGTTTCCCATTACATCACAAAGGGCCTCGGACAGATCCCTCCGAAAAAAAAAAAAAAGAAAAAAAAAAAAAAAGTGTTGCAACTGTTTATTTTTTTCCATATTTAAACATTTCTGACAGCCAGACCTGGCTGAGCCAAGCGATGGAGCTTTGTGAATGAACCCAGCTCCCGGTGTCTGTGCGCAGAGGGCTTTGAAGGACCTCTTCTCCTCTGCAGCGCGCTGGCCGGGGCTGGCTTCGGGACGTGGGCGACTCTGCGGTACATGTGTGCTGATTACGTGCCGGGCTTTGATTAATGGCCGCTCGTTCTGCCTGGCTCCCAGGACGCTCTTGAAAACAAGATGTTTCATTTCAGTGCGCTTTCCTGGTACATTGATTCCCGTAAATAACCGAGCGCAGACTCTGTCCACCTGGAGCAGTTCAAAGAGCAGGGGGCCTCTCTCCAGCCCGCGCCTGCCTCGGGCCGCCCTGGTCACTGCTGCACCCCCGGGTGCTGCTGGCTGCTGCGCCGTGGGGCGAAGGGGCAGCTCCTCGTGGACACCAGGAGCAGATCAGCCCCGGGTTCCTCTCTTCCCTGCTTTTTTTCCCAGTTTACGGGCTAAAAAATAACCCTACGCAAGTGGTTTGAAAAGTCGGAGTGAGCGGTGCGGTACGAGGCAGCCCGGCTGGATGCGGTGCCCAGTGGTTGTTGTGTGATTCCTCTGTGCTCTGAGCCATCCTGGGATGTGCTCGTTGTCTGTGGCATGGGGATGTGTGATGGGGATGTGCCCAGACATGGGGATGTGCCCTGGGGACCTGCACAGAGCACCCCAGGGCTGCCCGTGGCCTCGTGCTGGTGCCCCACTCCCTGCACGTGGGTGCCAGCGAGGTGCTGGAGCTGCCTGTGCAGGTCACCCACCAGTGCTGAAGCCATGGCCAGAAGCAAAACACGAGCTAACCCCACGAGGCTGAGGTTCAGCTAAAAAAATGTCTCTTTTTCAGCGTGTGGCTGCAGCACACGATGGCAGCAGGTAGAGCCGGGCAAAGGAAAGGGTGCCTGGGCTGGGCTGCAGCCCCCGGGGCGCTGCCTTCACCCCTGCAGCAGCACAGGAAACGTGTCCTGTCTTCCCAGCCTGCTTGGAAATTGAGCAACGAGCGGCGTTTCTCCCATCTGGAACGAGCCGGGTTCCTGCTGGGGCTGCCAGGGGCTCTCCACGGCGGGCAGAGCCGGGCAGGGTGTTGGGTTGGGGCCGGATCCTGCCCGGAGCCGTTCCCCATCCGGGGAGCTGGAAGGCTCGGGGTCAGCTCTGGCTGGCTCGGGGTGAGGGTTAAAAGCCCTGGCGGGTTCGGTGCCAGTGCAGCTGTGTCCGGAGCCCTCCCCGTGGGGCACGTCGGCAGCGGCGCGGGGCGCGGGGTGGCGTGCGTTGCCTCATCTCACCTCTCTGGTATTCGCTGCAGCGTTGCAGGCAACTCCCAACGCATTCCAGCCCCGAATTGCTCACGTCTCTCCTCGTTCTCCCAGGGTCTCAGTAGATGTGTGGGCGACGCTGGCTGACTTCTGCAACGTACTGACCACGGTGAATCAGTCGGAGGTGCCCCTGTACAAGGACCCAGATGACGACCTTGCCCTGCTCAGCCTGGAAGAGGATCGGCTGCTCTCGGGCTTCGTTCCCCTGCTGGTCGCCCCCCAGGAGCCCTGCTACGTGGAGAGGACCTCGGACAAGGTCAGCAGTAGGCCAAACATCCCCCCTCGATTCCTCCAGACTTTTATTCTTGGGAAGTTTTCTGTGCAAACGGAACACGATTAAGTCATTGAGAAGGGTGTTAAGGGAAAATATCGACCTTTCAGCCGCTGACATCCAGCTCTGTGTCATGAAAACCCCTCTCGACTTCCTCTGGTGTGTGTGTGCTCGCTGGCATGTTGTATATACGATCATTTCCTCACTTGTTTAAATAGTGCAGCTTGTGTTGGCAGTGCTCTCGGTGCACTCCAAATGGTTTGCATCATGCTTAAAGCACCCTCCCCCTCCCCCCGGCCACAAAACTCTGCCTTAGGAAGGCAGCCAGGACTTTTTTCCTTCTCTAAAGAGGAGAGTGATAAATAGGTGACTAGAGAGAAGCAGACACCATGTGTTAACGTACAAAAGGCTTTTAGGAATATGAAGCATTCCCCACTGCCCCGCTCTCTATTTTCCTTTCTTTGCTCTAGGAGCCCATTCTAGCCTGAACTTTCCTTGGGCTGTTTGTTTTTAGAATAATGAAATCAGTTCCCTTGTTGATGTGGGGTTTGGGGTCTGCTCCTTGCCACCACCTGGCCAGAAGGGACCCGGGGGCTGCCTTGGGATGGGATAACGTGCCTGAACCTGAGGGGGGGATGGAGGAGGCACAATGGCATTTGTTTTGCACGCCCTCGGAGGCACGGCAGGATGAGAGCGGCTCTCCACGGTTTCCTGCTCGGAGGCAGAACCCGCGGCAGCACCAGCGGTGCCGAGCGGGGCAGGCGCAGCGCCAGGAGGAGACGTGGAGCTGCAGGGACTTTAGTCCAGGGTAAAAAAAAAAAAAGGATTTTCAAGGCTCCGTTTGGAGGGGTTAAATAGCAAGCGTGCCCCAAGGAAGCACGTTTGCCCAGTGTGTGCTGCTGGCCGTGGTGGGGTTCTGCTGGGGACAATCCCTGTCCCAGCTCCCTGTGCAGGGACTCCTTCCCCAGCAGCCCCAGACCCAGCACTGAGCCTGGTCTGGTGCCCCATAACACGGTCTGGTGCCCTGTAATGTGGGCTCGTGCCCCATAACGTGGTCCTGGTGCCCTAAACGTGCTGGAGGGGGCCGTTATTCCCTGCGGCCGGGCTCCTCTAACCACACACCGCTTTATTCGGAGTGCCATCTACCTGCCCTGCCAGGCACTTGCGCTCGCGTGCGTAAAAGAGGAGCAGCACCTTTGTCCTACAGCCACTCGTGGCCTGCAGAGCTGTTCTGTCCCTGTTTCAGCTCGCTGTGACCCTCGTGCTGAACGCAGGCACTGCACAGCAGCACCGCCGCGAGCAGCCACCCTGTGGGGTTATCGGGTGTGCTGCTGCCAGCTCAGCCCTGCCTTCCCTCCTCACACCCCAGAGAGAAGGAGCCAGGCTTGGATGTCCCATCCGTGCCCCTCTACACTCTTTTTTTTTTCACCTCCCCAGCGAGTTGTGTTTGGTTTGAGTGTAGCTGACCTTGGAGCGGTGATCCCAGCCGGCACGCCGGGCTGTCAGCTCCTGGTTGTGCACGTCCTGGAGCCCCTCGGTGCGTGCTGCGGTGTCCTGGCCTCCGCCTGAGCACCACGCACACCACACCAGGGGGGAGAGGGGGCCATCAGCACCACCGGGACGTGCTGAGCAGGAGCAGCAGGGCCTTTCTGCATCCAGCACTGACTGCTTTTACTGAGGGTCCGGCTGCTGACCGGCAGCTGTGCGTAATCACTCTGCAAAGGGCATCGGAGGGGACGAAGGGGGGCCGGTGGGACAGAGCAGGGAACTCAGATGCCCGACTTCCGAGAAGGAACTGGAAGAGCTGGGGCGTTTTAGGCTAGAGGAAATTCGGGGAAAACGCAGCCAGCTTGCAGCTACAGAAAAAGCTGTCGTGGAGAGGAGGAGAACAAGCTGTCCTCCAGCTCCATGCTGAAAAACGCAGGAAGGAATGGGCAGAAATTGCAGCAAAATAGATTAAGATTAGACTGGAGGAAAGGCTTCATACCTGAGGGTGGTTAAGCACTCGAAAGCAGGCTGCTCAGTGCTTCTGCAGAATCTCTTCAGCGTTAAGAGACTTCTAAAAGCAGGCTGGGCAGCTCTCTTAGGTACAGCTTGGGTGGAGCGAGCTGCCTTGGGAAAGGAGACAAAGTGACCTCTCCGCACCTCCCGGCCCCGTTTGTGTGATTCAGTAATGCTGTGGAAAGGGCCCGGAGTGGCAGCAGCTGGGTGATTGCAGTCAGATGCCGGTCGTGCTCCACAAATCTTCTCTTTCTGCCCTGTTAGCGAGGTGAGCTACTTGCCAGTGCAGAAATGTTGCGGAAGGCAGCGCAGGATGGATCGGGAAGGTATGGCTGGGGCGTGAAGCAGTGCGCCTCTCACGGGTAACCATGAGCAGCACACACCAGGGCACTATCCTACAAAACAAACCCCAATTTTACTCATCCTGAGGATCCTTAAGTGCAGTCCCTGGTCACCCCTTCTGCTCCCTGCCCTCCTTTTAGTGCGCAGAGCCCAACAAATCTGATTCCCCAGCAGAGGCACCCGGGCTGCTGGCAGCGGGGGGAGGCTGTGCCCATACGCTGAGCTCTCTTTTCCATGCTGATTTTTCCCTGATGATTACCAAGTTATTCTTCTGCACCCCGTTGCTTTCCTGCTCTCGGGCTTGGCCCAGTTTTCAACCCTCTGTGCATGGCAGGTCTTTGCTGGAGACACACAGGCCATGCACTGCTCTTTGTACAGCAACCTGGGAATTTCTCGTGAGCTGGGGGGAGGATTTTGGTACGTCGGAGTGGCTCAGGGAAACTCGCTGTGATACCTTTCCTATTGCTTGCGTGGCTGGGGTATCTCACCTTGCTTGCTGCTGCTCCAAATGGTCACCCCCTGCTTTCAAACTCCAGTTTCTTCATGAATTTTGGAGAGATTCAGAGGAAGGGAATCTGTTTAAAGGCAAAGCTGGAGTGCATTGGGCTTAAAATGGTGTTGGGTTATTGGCTCCACCAAGAGGATGGTTGTTTTGCGAGCTCTGAAGGACAAACACTGCGCTTCCCCCCTTCTTTTTGTTTTCCGTGACCCATTTAGCAGATGGAGTGCAGAATTCAGCCAGAGTTTCTCAGCGAGTTGCTGAGCGCTTGGCCTGGCTCTTATTTTGAGTGAAAATGTTCTGACTCCGTTCGTTGCCATGAAGCTGTGTGTCAGGATTCCTGCTGGAGCCAGTGTGATGCTCCGAGCTTCCCATCGTCTCCTGCACTGTCATTGAAGCTGTAACCAACAAAAGCTGGCTGCGGGGCGCGCAGAACTCGGGGATGTTTTCCTGGGCGTATGTTGGGCAGATAGCCACTGCAGCTTGTGTGATGGAACACCACCGACCCTACCAGTCAACGGCAAACTATGCAGCCTGGTGCCTGGGCTGTCAGAGCGTCTGCAGCTCTCGCAGCCCAAGGAAAACGCTGCCAGGGATGGGAGCCCCGGGGTAAAAACCCTCGGACCCCCGGGGTGAGAGCAGGGAGGCTGCGGGGAGAGGGAAGGTGAGGGCTGGGGATGGCCCAGGCGCTGCGTGGTGCTGCTGAAGGGGGGCCCTTAATGGAAAACACTCGGGTTGTGCTGAGGTTAAAGCCAATCCTGGTGGTGGTGCATCTGAGATGTGCGGGGGGGGGCTGTTTTTCTGCCCTAATTGCTGCGTTTCTGGGAACTTGGGGCACAGGGGCACGTCCTGCTTTCCTCGCCTGCTGTCTCAGGAGCATCCTGCCCCGTGGAGCTGGTGGCGAGGCTGGAGGAGGGCAGCAGAGCAGGGAGGTCCTTGTCCTTGTTGTCAGTGCTCCTGGTGTGCATCCCTGCAGGCTCCACCTGGGCTTGGCCCCCCAGGCACCCCTGCACCCTGCAGGGCACGCTCTGCCCCGTGTCCCGGCCAGGGGGACACGGAGGAGAAAGTGTTAATGTCCCTTCCCACAATAAACCTCTCTGCATGGGGGGTCCTGAAATCCGAGCCTCTCTCTCCTCCCCCAGCCCTGACACACGTTAATAAAAGGTTTTTAAACGCCAATAAAAAGGCAGCAGCCCCAGCTCACCAGGTCCGGGGCCCAGGGTCCTTGGGAAGGCACTTCACAAATGTGTTTTTTGCATTTTCAGGCTTTTTGGCTGGTGAATAAGATTGAGGAGAAATACTCCTTCCCCTGATAACAATACAGTGAGACGCAGGATCAGCAGTGTGTGGATTAAAACCAGACGGTGCATGATTAATACATATGCTTATAGGGCTAGTCACTGTGGTTCCCTCCTCTGAAACAGAAAGGCCCTGGTGTTTTTTTTTAATTTTCCCCCCCTCGTGTGCACGCTCGTGTGTGGAGTGGGCTGTCTCAGACACTCACCACGCTGCTCGCCCGAGCCCTGCCTCGTCTCAGCGGGCGAACCAAAGCCCTGGGCTGGGAGGCTCAGCCCAGGGCTTTGCTTTTTGGAAAAGCAGCGGGCGGTATCGCGCTGGATCAGCCCCGGGCACCGGGTCCTGGGCAGCTCCAGGGAACCTGCTCAGCTTTCCACGCTTGGCGTGGTTCTCGTTGCACGAGTTTTTGCCTCCTGCTCTTCGCACCACTCGCCTGGCCGTGCAGGTGGCCCCAAAGCCAAGCTTTGCTGCTCAGGAAACACAAAGCTCTTTCCTCTCTTCTCCTTCTCTCCAGTTCCCCCACCATTTGGTGAGCCACCAGCCTCTGAGTGAGCTGTTCAGGATCCTCTCCTAGTAGGCTTGGGCTAAAATTAGTCCTGTCTCGTTACTCACTGCCTGACTTCCAGTATTTCGGTCTTCTTAAGGCTGTAAGATATCTCTTGGCAATGCGTAGTAACGGCTGAGGCTTCCTGGAAAGGGAGCCCCAGGTTTCAAAGCCCAGAGCGAGCAGCGATGGGAGCGGCTGGGCTCTGCCCTGCCTCTGCAAACCAGGAGGTTTGTCCCTGCCAAGGCCGGGATCCTCCTGGGATGCCAGGGATGCAATCCCTGTCCGAGGGGCTGCTCCGCGATGGTTTTCGGAGGGCTTTCTGCAAGGCGAGAGGAGAGGCAGCGAGACCAGGGCTCTGAGAGCACAGCCTCCTCCTAAGCGGAGAGAAAACCCCAGCGAGCAAATGTGGCTGTTTGCTCAGCATCCCTTTCCATATTCCCGTTCCATAGCCTTCGAGCATCTCCCCTCCAGCTGGCAGGAGACCGCGCTCAGCCCATGAGAGCCACAGCTTCCAGCCTGGAGCTTGGTCCAGAGAGGAAAAGGGAAACCGTGAGCAGAGACCGGAGCCCCGAGCAGGAGAATCCGAGGAGGAGTCAGCCTTGAGAAGCTCCTTCCACTCCTGCCTGCCTCGGCTCCCAGGCCAGCAGCCCCGAGGCAGCCCGGGCAGAGACGTTTACACCGTGAGCAGTGTCTGAGCTCCAGCCCAGCCTCAGCTTTCCCTTGCACGTGCTGCTTTTGGGTTGTAAAGGCTAAATTAGGCTAAATTAGGGGAGGTGGAGGAGAGGCCGGGTTCGGTGCCACCTGCTTGAACTCCTCGCCCATCCCTGGCGTTTCTTGGAGCTGCATCCTCGAGGACACCGAGCAGCGTCCATGTCACCGAGTCAGGGAGGCAGTGGAGGGTGTTTGGGTGCCTCTTGTGCTGGTGTTTTGTTTTTTGTTTTTTTTTAAACGTGTCTTTATAGGAAAGTGCTGCCCCAGTGACTGCTGCGCCTGCCGGAGCCGTGCAGGGCACGATGCAGTCACTGGGCGCTGGGGCTCGCCTGCTGATGGCTCTTTAAGCAGCAAGAGTTTGGAGCCCGTTTTTTAAAGCTGAAGGTGAAGGGAACGCGCCGCAAACAAGCGCGAGGACACTGAATACAGCCCTGGAGAAATGTGCAATGTGGAATAATAGTTCAGGCTCTTAAAAAGGGTTTTGGAGGGGGGGTTAAAAAAAAAAAACACACACACACACAACAAAAAACAAGGCTGCAATAAATCTAGCCAGTGGAATCTGAGGGAAATGATCCCATCTGGAAAACTCCAGCGCTGGTGCTGCTGAAGGCTTAGGGAGCGATGCAGATTTGCAAAAAGCAAAGCCTGCAGTCTGAGGATGACAGGCCCCGTAATTGATGTCCATCGCCACTGGTACTCTGCCAGCTGATGCTGGCCCCGCTCCAGCGTGCTGTAATTTCGGGGCCAGGTGTGAAGCGGTTTTCTGTTCCGTCTTGTTCCCCAGCACCTACAGAAGCCTCACGCATCTCACTCGAGGGCTGCAGCCCTGTAGGAAACAGCTGTACAGGTAGAGGTGAAAGGAAATGTCGCAGCTGGGCTCGCGCTACTCCCCCGTGCCCTGCCTGGGGCTGCGGCTGGGGGGCCGCTCTCCCCCCCTGCCGGCTTCGGGGAGGTGGCCGCTGTCACCGGCACACCTGCCTGTCTGTCAGCGAGCTGCTTTGAACAGCGGGGAGCTCCTGGGGAGAACGGGCAGCTCAGCAAACCCGAATTCAAAGAGAAAACCCCACGGTGGCGTGCGGCAGCCCTGGGAGCGGGGAAGCCAGCGCCGGAGAGCCCCGGGTGCCGGCTGGCAGAAGGAGAGCCCCCACCCCCTGAGCCCCCCAGCTGCTGGCCGAGCATCTCTGCCTCTTCTCCCTCGGGCAACCACGGGGAACTGGCCGAGGGAACAGGAGCAGATCTTGCAGAAAGCACCCAGCCTGGGTTTCGGGAGGCTGCAAGCCCGTCGAGCCGCCGCAGGAGCCGGTTTCAGGCGCTCTCGAGCGCGTGCACCGTTTCCTCCCTGAGGTTCTTTCGTTTCGGTTTCCACTCCTCGAACGGTGCCAGGGGTTGGGGAACCCTCTGCTGCTGCCCTCACCCCCTACGAGGACGTTTCCCTAGCCCCTGTGCTCCCATTCTCCTTCAGTAAGGCAAATGGGTGCAGTGGGAGACCTGCAGGCGTTTTTGGGGTCCCCTGAGCTGTTCTCGTGGTGCCCCTGAGCCGTGGTTCCCCAGACTCAGTGCGTGGCTCCCTCCTGCAACCCGCAGCCTCTGCTCCTGGAGGCACCACGCTGGGTTTCGGCTGTGTTAAACGCGTTTTGCTGGCTGGGCTGGGTGACCGAGCAACCCGAGCGTTCTGCGTCGGTGAATTGTGCTCCTCCAAGATGGGGAGAGCAGGAGCCGGTGGCTAATCTGCAGCTTTATCAGCAGAGGTTCTCTTTGTCCAGGTCACTGAGCCTATTGTTAAGCCCCAAGCCAGCTTCCCCGCGGGCCCCGCCACGACTGCCCTCGTGTTTACGCTGACATTTTAAGACCTCTGTTGACCAGATTTTAATCCGCTCTGTATCCTGTGCACTGTGGTCTCTGGGGCTTTTCTCTGCTTCTCGTCCCAGGCGTGCAGAGCGCTCGGGCTGAGGACAACTGCTGCCTGCCGGGCACCGGGCTGAGGAAACGGGGCTGAAGGCATTAAACGCTCGAGCTGAGCTTGAACAGGTCCCGTAGCGCACAGGGCAGGCATGATGCCTCCGGGTACCTCTCATCCAGCCCCCTCTGCAGAGCTGGAGCCCTCCTGGTGTTTTGCCTCCCCCCCCGAGCCGTAGTGTGAGAACTGCAGTCTCACCAGGAGGTGAGGAGCCACCTGCCCGAGGTGTTAAGACCCAGCTAGGCACGTTCTCGGAACGTGTCAGCGAGCGCGATGGTGGCTTTGTGGTCGGGACAGGGCGCAGAGGGAAGTGCGAGGTGCTGCCTTCCAGGCAGCCCCACGGGGCGAGCGGGAAGGAAAGAACCAGCAGCTGCTGGAAACAACCTTCCCTGCCCCTCAGACGTCTTTTCTCTCGCCGGAGGGAGCTGGCAATGCCTCAGCATGTGGGGAAGCCACAGGGGGGGGGTGCCCAAGTGGCACACGGTGTTTCCATCCCTGCTTTTCCCCAGCCCTGCCTCTCCGGCGGGCTCCTCGTGCTCGTGAGCCCTGCGTGTGTACCAAGATGTGTGCGTCCTCTGCCAGGGCCGCACGGCTTGGCTCCGGCGTCAGCAAAAGGCTTTTCTCAGAGCATTTTCTGGAAGGGCGATGCGATGAGCAGTGCAAGGCGCAGGCTGACAGAATAAATCAGGCTCGTCCCGTGGCTGCTTTCGGCCGGCGTTGGATCTCTCCGCGCAGATCGGATGACACGTGTTGTTGAACATCCCTCGCTTTAGTCATCCGCAGGCCAGGTTTATGTAACGCGATGGAAAACTTCTTTGTGTTCGGCCCTTTTGTCCTGAGAGCTGCCTCCAGAAGTGCGCCGTGGGCTCTGGGGAAACGGGAAATGTCCTATTCAAGGAGCTGGCCGACCACGTGCTCCCGGAGCTGGCATCAGGAGGAGGTGGCCGAGTGACCTGGGAAGAGAGCGTGGGGACACCGGGGCTGCTCCGTGGCACCTCCTGGGCGCACGCCATAAAAGAGGTGCTCACCGTGCCCGTGGTGCTCTCAGAGTGACATATTCGAGCTGAGACCTCTTGGAATTCGCTGATTAGTCTGTAAGTGTTTGGAAAGGCCTCATTAAACCACCATTAGTGCTGGATCTCCTCCCAGTGAGCCATCTCTTATTGCTACCCAGAGAAACCCTGAGGAAATGGAAAGGCTGCTCCGGCTGGCCAAGCCGTTCCCTGGGCATGAAGCGTGGCCTCACCTCAGGCAATGTTTGCAGTGGTCTGGTGGTGCTTCTGCTCGTGCTGGAGGGCCCTGGGACTCGGGGTTGCCTCTCCGCCTCGTGCTTTGCCTGGTGGACCCCTCTGACATGGCACTCGGTCCCTAAACTCAGTCCTCAGCATGATTTTTCAGCTTCGGAGGGGGGGCCCTGTGTGGTGGCACCGCTCCTGCTTTGTCTTCTCCAAGAGGAACCCTGCAAACCTCCCCTCTGGAGAAGAGCACGGCCGCGGCATCCACCAGCGCGGCCACTGGGAGGACCGCAGGAAACCTGCAAAAACGGCCCAATGAATAACCCCGCATTGTTATCCTGAAGAAGAAAGATCCGCATCCTGGGAAACGCGCCAGAGCGGCCGGCACGGGGTGGAATGCAGGGAGTGGTCAGCCCAAATAGCAGATGGGGATCTACTCTGTCACTACGGGAGACGGAAGGTGACCTCTGTCATTGAGCTCGCAGCCTGCTCGCCACCGCTCCGCGCGCCGCCGCACCTCGCCTTGTTTTTGCAGATGCCGAAACCGTGGTGTGGAGCTGGGCGAGGATGGAGAGCGAGCCCAAAGCCCCCCCGTGCTGCAGCCACAGCCCCGTGGTGCCCTCGTGCTGCCCCGTCCCCGGCCAGAAGGAGAAGGCGGCGCCGTGCCCCTCGTTGGTCGCTCGCTTTCCGCGCTGTCATTGAGGCCGAGGCGCTTCCCAGGCATTAATGAACGCATCCCCACAACGCGTCGTGCCATAAGGAAAAGCAATTTCCTCCTCTGAGATTGGCAACAGAGGTACACGAGGCCGGGGGACTGACCCGGCTCCCACAGGAAGCCGGAGCTGCAGGATGAGAACAAGCCCCCCGTACCCAGAGCCTCGGCCCCAGGCCACCCCTGTCCCTTAGGGTGCCGGGGGGGCACTGAGTAAAGGGTCACGGGGAGATTGAATCCAGATAATTTAATCATTTTTCCCCACAGCACATTTGCCTTGAATTTCTTGAAAATAAGGTGAACCCCATCATTTTTTGAAATTAGGAAGATTTGCCCTAACATTTTGTGTGCTAGCATTTCATGTGCAGTGTTTTATCTGCCAAGTAACAAATATTTGGTAAGTTTATGTGTGAATAGAGACAATAACGTGTATTTCTAGGTATTTTCTTGAAATTATTGCATGTGCCTGGTCTGCTCAGCTCCTGAGCTGGAGTTACGCTTTGTTTTAGTTAGTTTGGGTTTGGTTTTAGTTTTTTGTTAGTTTTGTGTTGTATTTATCTTGAGCGCAGATGATGCAATGCTCGTGATAGCGCTCGCTGTCATTGAAGGAAGGAGATTTATGGCTATGGATCGAAGACGAAGGACTTTGCCTCTTCACCAAGGGCCTGGCCCATGGCTTTGGGTGCTGAAGTCCCTGCTGGAACTTGGGCTTCCTCTTGTAACTCACCCAGATGCTTCCCAAACTCGTACCCACTGCCAACACATCCTGGTAGCTCCCTTTAGTCCCGGCAACATTTTTTAGCTCAGCACCCATCCTCACGGACAAAAAATGGGATCAGCACGTGGCTGCTTTGCTCGGGAGCTGCTCGTTTTCACACCGCAGCTGCAGGCTCTTGGCCACGAGCATCCTCACCACCTTCCCCGTGTTGCCCTCGCGTGATGCTCGGGGTCAGCATCGTGCAGGGATGGACACAGCACGTTTCGGGCAGCATGGTGCACCTTGTAGCACCTGCTGAGTGTGAGATCGAGAGGGAAATCCATGTAGGAAGGGGCTGTGTGGGTGGGTTTGGCTGTGTTGGAACGGGAGCGAATCTCCAAGCGGGTGCGTTGGGTTGTTGTGCCCTTGCAGGCGTGCGGACAGAGCGGTTGTTGAACGGGGAAGTGGGCAGCGAGGTGGAAATGCTGGAAGAAGAAGGTGCCGGAGGTCACGGCGTGCTGCTGGCCTCTGCCCGGGGAACTGCCCCACGGGCCAGCATTGCTGGAGGCTGCAGGAGGGATCTGGGTGGACTTCGGGACCCTTTCATTCCATTTTTTGTGATGTCCTCAGCACTTTGTCCCCGGTAGGGGAAGGTAGTTCATCTGTCAGGGTGGCACCTCGAGGATACTTCAGGATTCAGAGCCTGGCTTGGTGGATGTGTGTGTCCCGTGGGGTTTGGAGCTTGCCTTCCTCCCGTGGCAGCACCTGAGCAGCCCCAGTGCAGGTGGCAGAGCCCTCACGGTGGCCACTCCGAGCTCCACAGCATCTCCGGTCATCCTTTTGGGATAAAAACCCACCGCCTGGGGGAACGGCTTATTGCCATTTGTTGTTTTATGCGGTGTTTTGTCCGGAACGAAACATCTCGGGCTGGTGAAATGTGAGGAGAGGAGAGAATTTGCTGGAACTGCGGAGAGACTTAGCGTGCGTGTGCCGCGGGGGTATCATTTCTGTCCTGCCACCGCGCAAACCTCTCCTCGCAGGGTCTGGATCGATCCTAATTTACCTAAAACCCTCGCTGCCTGCTTTTAGGCAACCTTGGGGTACCCTGATGGTGAAGAGGAAGCCCGGTGGGGTGTCAGCCCTCGGAGATGCTCTGCCTGCTCCCGTCCACCCTCGGGCAGGGGCGCCGCTCCGCAGCTCTCCCCAGCTTTCACCTCGCTTTCCCCCTTTTTAAGAGGAATGCTTGGCCTCTTGCACTCGGGCTCGGGGAGGAGCAGCTCGTTTCTGCAGCTGGCCTGCCGCCAGATGTCATCACTTCAGGCAGTGCCACGCTGCACATCTTCAGCAGTTTGAAATGGAGAGACAGAGGGAGACAGATAAGATCAGCAGCTTTAGGTGATGGCATTGTTTCAAATAAACCATGCATGACCCAAAGCTTCCACTTCAAATGGGGAATGAAATTGCTTCATCCTTTGACAGCTTGCTCCATGAAAGAAATTTATCTTCACTTAATTGCTTTAGATCCCAAGAGGCTGTGTACAGTAATTTCGAGGAGATAATTATATCAAATTAAAAAAATATGTGACTATCCGACTGCTGAGCCTGAGCGCGGTGGCCGGAGAGCAGGAAGGAAAGAGGCACCGCGTCCAACTCGTGCTCGCAGGTTATCGCTTCCTCCCCTCCTCCTGGGCCCAGGCACGGTGCTGGGGGGGCACCGAGAGCCCCTCGGGGCCGGGCAGCCCCTGCCCTGGTGCCGGGGGTCCCTTGGGGGGGTGTCCCCACCTCGTCACCTTGTCATGGCAAACCTGGCTAGGGCAGGGCTTGGCAGCGCCTTCGTCCCGCTAGCGATGCGGCGGAGGAACCCGGCGGCTTGTTGATTTCCAAACATGTATATTTAGAAGCAGAGTGTAAACTTCCTGCCCGGGCTGGGGTTGGATTCTTGACTGTGTTTGACTTTCCAGCTTTCATTTCCTTTGCCCTCGTACTTAACATTGTGGATCTCCCGGAGTGTGCCCCGGCCTCATCTCTCCATAACCCTCCCTCTCCCTGCGTTTCCCTCTCGTTATGGCACGCCGGCCCCAGGTTTTGCATCCCCTGAGCTCGGGCAGGTCCCCTCCATCCCTCGGGAGCTGCCCTCGCACCCCAGCTGGTGGCAGACCCGAGCTGGGGACTGTGACAGGGACAGAAGTGGCAGCTGCCACCTCTCGGAAGAAAACCATCTCCTCCGTCGCTGTGCGGAGTCCTGAAGGGTTTTTCCTCTTCGTGACTCACGGGAAACAAGAAACTGGCCACTTCCAGGAGGGGTAAAGCTCTCCATCACCCGAACCTTCCCCTCTCCTCCTAGCACTGCGTGCCCTCCCCGAAAGCCACCCTTGGTGGCTTTGCAGCCCCTCTCCCCTGGGGACAAAGCTCATTCTGTGCCCCCCGGGGCTGGGACCGTTCCTGTGTGCAATGATCCTGCCTGGCCTTTGAAAAGCTCGACAAGAAACCTGGGCCAGCAGCGAGCTCCTCCCCAGCCCTGTGATGTGCGGGCTGGGTTTTGAAGTGCGGGGCTGCTTCAGCTGTTCCCAGGAAGTCTGCGGGGGAACCGCGTTTGTAGCGGGGAGGTGAAGTCCCCCCGTGTTTCTGGAGGGGATCTGCTCCCCAGGCTCTTTGATGTCATCTCGTTTTTTGTTTTTTTTTTTTTTTTTGGACTTACATCAAGTAAGGCTGAAAAAAAAAAAAAAGAAAAAGAAATGTTTTGGCTCAGCCTGAAACGTGTGCACCTGAGCGAGATGACCTGTGGCTGTCCCGCTGCCGAAGGAAGGATCCCACGGGGGGCTCCGGTCCCGAGAGCGGGATTTGGCCACCCACCCGCAGTTGTCTTGAGCGGGGTGGCAGAAGGGTTTTTTCTTGAAAAATGCCTCCTGAAGGCGGTCCTGCGACATGGCACCGTCCCCACGTGCTGCTCAGGGTGCTGCTGTGGTGGTTTCTCGCGTCCCACGCTGCTGTGCGCAGACGTGGCCCCTCCGAGGGCTGCGGGGCGAGCGCGCGCTCGGCTTCACACGTGCCAAGGCGAACAGCAGCTCCCTCTCCTCGTGTCTCTAGGGCCTGAGAAATCCGAACTTCCTTAGGCTGACTGTCCCCAGATGTCACTGCTTCGTGCCTTGTCCCCTTCCTCAGGCCTCGTGGTGCTGCCCCAGGGCTGGCGTTGAATTTAATCGCCTCCTGCCCGCTGTCGGCAGCCTCCAGCAGCTCACACGTCCTCATCTCACTGCCCTCCCGCTCGGCATTATCGTGTTTGGTGTGAGGTGTCCGGACACGGCGTGGCGCATCGCAGTGGTTAGAGGTGTCTGCTGCAGCCTGGGGAGCCTCTACCCTCTGTGTCCACCCGAGGTTTGGAGTTTTGAGGCCAGACTCTGAAGTTTTGAGCCCTTCGTCCCGAGCTCAGAGAGGGGAGGAGGGACGAGGCTTGTGGCAGTTTGGTTCCCTGAAACTTTGAGACCACGTTCCCCCAGCAGTGTGTATTTAATGCTCATACAGCACCTACGCCGTGCCGTGCCAGCCCAGCCGGGGAGCTGGAGGGGGTGCAGGGGCGAGGACGGGGAGAAGTGGGGCTCACACGGAGGCGAGGCACCAGCCCTGCGTGCGCTGCACCGCCGCGATCCGTGAGCTCGAGCCCAGGGCTCTCGGTGCCTTGGGTTCAGATGTGGCACCTTCTGCCCCTGTGGGGTTTTTCTGTGGTTTCCTGTAAGAGTTTTGTCAGCAGCAGCTGCTGTCCCTGTCCTTTTGCCCTTCTCGTTCTTTTCTCAGCTTTGTTCACGCGCTTCTCCGCTCAAACCCCTCTTGTAGCTGTTAGCAAGGAACACGCCGCCTAAAACCATTTGAAATCCTCTCTCTGCTCTTCGTAGTTTCAAAGCCCGGCTGCCCTGACAGCCAGAGCAAGGAGCCCTGGGGGCCGGGCTGCCAGGAGGTGGGCAACCTGGAGCAGAAATGGGCAGCCAAGGGCTCGGGGACCCGCGACTGAGAGCAGCTCCCATCTGGCTGGAAGCCGCGGCTCGCAGCGCGTGGTCGGCATTTTGCTGCGGAGGCCACGAGCGAACGAGTTAACGATGATCCCAGATGGCTTCGGGAGCTCGCCTCCTGCCACCCCTTCCCGTTCCCCCAGGATCTCAGATGGTGGCGGGAGATGAAGTAAAATTCTCGGGTTTGTTGCAAAGTTCACCGCTCTCCCGAAATCGTGCTGCAACTTGCGCGCGCCGCGCTGGCAGCTTCAAGGGGATGCTACCTGGTAATTAATTAGTTGTCAAGAGACAGCCCAGAGGTTCCAAGGCTTTATATTCTCGCTAATAGAAATTGTTGCTCTGATTACATTTTCCCCCCTTGGCTGGAGGGCTGGGGAGCGCGGAGCTGTGGTCCGTGGGCTGCCCGTCCTTCGCCGGGGCTGCGCTCAGCGTGCTCGCACACGCCGCGGCGAGCGGGAGCCTGGGGGGAGCCCGGGCTGAGCCCTGCCTTTGCCAGCCAATTCTGCTCACATTTCTCATCCCTCGCCTCCCCTGCCTTCTCAGGGGAACCCTGCCACGCTTCCCCAGCCCCTCGGGGTCTTTTGGTGTCACCGTTGCCATCAGCCCTGCCACCAAAGCCCCTCCGCACCCGAGCAGAGGTGCTTTGGTTTCCTCTCAGGGCCCTTTTTCTGGGCAAACTTAGAGAAACGTGCCATGTCTGCAGTGATCCCGAGAGCTTCTTTCAGCCTCGCTTCTCGTCTTCTCTCCATTTTATCTCTGTAGAAACGAGCAGGTTTAGGTCTCTTCTCACAGGCAGAGGAGCTGCAGGAGAGGTGCTGGGTTCTTGGGTCCTGTGTCAGGGCTCCTGCACACACAAACCGACCTGGCGCTGGGTTATCCAATGGTTTCTTAAATGACTGCTTACATTTTCCTGCACTGTTTTCTGTTTTTTTCCCACCTTTTGCCAAGATTATTTGCTACCAGCTCCCCGTTCTCCCTCTCCCCTCCTCTGGCCATGCTCCCCAGCAGCCTGGCACCGTGAGCAGCCCTCACGTTCTGCATCACTGCGGCCGAACCCCGCCGTCCCTCCAGACCCTCCCTTATCACAGCACCAGCACCCAGCTCTGGGACACGGCGCCCTGCTCCCTCTGCAGCAGGACACGATCCTTTTACCAGGTAGGATGGCAGGGGCAGATCTCACTCTTGATGCACTGCTCTGCTTCAGCCCCATGAGCCCAGCACGGAGCTCCTCTCCACGTGTCCAGCTTGCTGCCTGGGCCGGGCTGATGCACCAGGGCTGGGCGCAGCAAAGCGAGGCTGCTGGGCACGCAACGGGATAAGCAGCACAGCTTTTCCCCTGCCAAATCCATGCAGCAAAGAAGAGCCCACGTGCAGGAGGGCTGTGGCTCTCCGTAGCCTCTCGGGGAGCAGCTCTGCCCCAGCTGATCCCAGGAAACATCCCCGTGGCTGCTGTAAATAGGGCGCAGCGAGCGGTGCCGCGCCGCCGGATGCTCTCACGCCGGCGCTGCCGTGCCTTCCCTTCCCTTCCCACCCCCGGGGAGCCGGCACCCACCTGACGAGGCCGCGTTCGCAGACATATGGTCCCTGCTCTTCGTGTTTAGTTAAGTGTGGGAGGACTCGGAGCTGAAACTCCCGGAGCTTTTAAGCTATTGTGTGCGCTGATACGGCCCCGCGAGCAGACGTGGCGATCCTACAGGCATGGCCCCGTCCCGAACAAAGCGCTCAGGGTGCTGTTCTGTCATAGCCGGGGGTAAAGGCTTCTGGTTTGGGGAAGGAGCAGCCTGGAAAGGGCATAATGCAACGCAGCAGATGAAGACAAAGGCATTTTGAAGGCAGGAAGTGGTGAAAACGAGGGCACGAGGCGACGAGGCGGAGGGCAGATGTGCGGGCGAGAGCAGGGCTGTGGGAGCCCGGCAGCTCAAGGGGCTCAGCAAAAGTGACCGGGACGGCAGCAGGGACAATGCCCCGGGGTGGCAGAGAAGCCACCGGTGGTGGCAGGGTGTGGATGAAGAGCAGGGCACCCCGTGCTTGGACAGGAGCTGGTTGCAGTGGGTGACAGGGCGAGGGTTCAGGCTGCTGGGGGGAACATCCCCGAGATGTGACGGCCCCAGGAGGGCGAGCGGAGGAGACGGAGGCGACGCACAGGGCTATGGTGGCACAGGGCTGGTGACAGCCCAGCATTTCGTCAGCTTGAAGCTGGGGACGTGGTGCGGGAGAGCTCGGGAAGGGAGGAGGGAGGAGAAGCACGCCGCTGCCCCGCGGCTTGGTGTGAGCCACCGGGGCAGGTCGGGAGGCTGTTCCCAGCCGCGGAGCCCCAACCGCTTTCCGTGCTGCTGGCTCCCTCCTCGCTTGGCTTTTCCAGCATCTGATGTGACTCGCTGTTTGTTTGCTTGCGATGAGTTCAGTTGTTTTCTATTTTAGCTGGTGACCCCGAGAGCCCGGGCTGGGGCAGGCAGGCACCGTTTGAAAGCCGCCACTTGGCGGCAACAACTGTTCGAGTCGCGGAGCAGCACCCATCTAACCCCTCTTTTCACACACTCGGAGCTTCCCAAACATTAACCTTTGGATTAAAATTTTCCATGCTTGGTCTCTCCCCAGATGTGATGTCTGAGCTTTGGTTTGGGTTCATGTTTTTCGTGTTTGCTGGGTTTGTGTTATGGGAGAATGAAAGAAATACTTTTCCCATTTGAAAAAAAAAATATATAGCCTCCAATATTTTTTTTTTTTAATTATTATTTCGGGGATTCACCAAAAATGGATGGAGTTTGAGGCAGGGAGCTGCAGATAGTTACCTCGGCTGCCATGAGCTCGCGTGGCGGGCACACGGGGAGGTGTCGTGGCCCCAGGTGCGCGGTGCCGCCCGCACAGTGCTGGCTCCGTGGGCAGATCCAGGAGAGCCCCACTGTGAGCCAGGCTGAGTAACTGCAGATCTGAAGGAGGAGGGCGGCTGCTTTTTGGTTTTTAGCAAAAAAAAAAAAAAAAAAAGTTGTTTTTCAGGCTCCACGCACGGGATCACGGAGCACGGGGCTCGCTCGCTGCCGTCCCGTGCGGGGAGCCCGTGGCACGCGTCCTGCTGCTCCTGGGGCTGCCCCCGCAGCAGGAGCTCTGCCTTGTTCCTCTGCTGCACCTCTCCTCGTCCCAAAACCGACCTCCCCGGTCCCGCTGCCGACACCTTCTCGTGAGCTTTAGGGCTACCTCGGACACGCTGGAGCGCTCGGCGTTTCCCTGCGCTATTTGTTTCTGGCCGAGCAGCACCCCTCGTCTCCTCTCCAAGTCTGTGCGCTGCTCATCGGGTGGGGACCTGCTCTGTTCACACCAGTGCTTGTAATGTCTGGCCTGCGGCTCTGCCAAAGGCCAAAATTGGCTCTCCGTGCACGGCTGGATCGCGAGGACAGTGTTAGATGGAGGGTGGAGTGAGCGAATACCCCTCTCTTCCTACTGTGCTTTCAGGAAATGTCTCTAGCGCAGCTGTAAGTGTGAATGAAGTCAAAAGAATGGATCGGTGCCCCCGCTCCAGCCCACCCCACTCGTCGGGGCCCATCCAGAGTCCCCACCCTATTGTTCTGGTTCAGCTCCTCCGTTTCAGGGCAGGGGCCCTGCTCTGCGCTCAGCATCCCAGTCCCGGGAGGAGGAGCTCTGGAGAAAACAAAGACGCAGCGAACGGTTCCCCTCTCGCAGCCGCGATCCCAGCCCCTCGCTCCCTTCCCTAGGTGTGTTTGCAGCCGGCTGGAAGCGAGCTCCTCGGAGCCTCGGCCGTGAATCACGTGCCAAAAGAGCCGAGTGTTCACTATAAGAAGCAGAGCTGGGCTCGCTGCTCGTCTTTAGAGTCTGCGCAGGATCCACGGGGAGCTCGGCTCCACGCGTGGAGTTTCCTCCGGTGGGCTAAAGGAGCGGTGGGCTCGCTCGAGCAGCCCCTAGGCGAAGAGGACGTGGGTGCTGGGGCACCCAGCTCCTCCTGCCGTCACCGGGAGTCCCCTAAGTGGCAGCATTTCACCGTCAAGCAAAACACCGAGGCGGCTGTCCCTCCCCGAAGTGGCTGCTGGCAGCGGTGCGAGCCGCTCCCCGCCCTGCCCAGGCTGCTGGGAGCGCGCTGCCGGTGTGGTTCTTGTGGTGGGTGGAAGTGGCAGCACTGCCAGCACTGCCAGCACCACTGGGGCTGTGGTGTCACAGCCGACCGAGCTGCGGTGGCACTGTGCTGGTGTCAGTGCGTCGCCTCCCCTCTCCCCACCCTCTCTTTTCAAGGGAATTCGGCTGCAGCCCGGCCAGACAGTCGGAGGAGCTCCTCCCTGCGGGCGGCAGCACGCCGGCCTGCCCCGGCCCTGTGAGCTGCCCCTTCCCGTGGCTTTCCCCTGCTCGTTATTTCAACAAAAAGTTGCTTTTCTTGCAGTTGGCAAAGCCGCTTCTTGTTCGGGGGGAGCCAGAGTGCCCCGAGCTCCCCAGCGGTGCCTGGGGACGGTGATGTGAGCGGCGCAGCCTTGAGCAGGTAGCGTCCCTCCTGGCTCATGGAGAGGAGCTTTCCCATCCCCGTCCCGCTGCTCGGGCTCAGGTAGCCGGTTCCTCCAATGTGCCCCGGGCACACGATTGCCCTGTGGCTACTGGAGGAGGATGAGAGGAGGATGTCAGGACGTGGCACGGCTGGGGAGAGCCCCCCGAGCGTTGCTGCAGCTTCCCTGGGGGATACAAGCAGCCTTGCAGGAGCAGCGAGTACCACGGTGCAAGGCGCTCAGAAGTTCCCCTAGAATTAGCGAGGCAAGCGTCCAATTTGCGTCCTAGACGTGAAAAGTCTGAAGGAAATGAAACACACACAACTGGTGGAGTAACACGGGGCCTGAGTCCAGTCGGTGCGCACGTTAATGCGGATTTGGGGCTGTTTCACCCCCAGCTCTGCCACGTGCTTGGCTCCAAACTCGGGCATCCTCAGCCCTCTGCGCCCTCATCCAGCACGCAAAAGGCAGCGCTGAGTTCCCCTGGGGCAGGGTGCTTGGGAGGGCCCCTTCGTGGTGCTCCTTCGGTTGTGTTTGTCTGGCTGAGCCGCCTTTCCTCTATTCGGCACCGTCCAGCCGCGGAGACTTAACCACTCTGACCAGTTTCCCTAGAGCGGGATCCCAGTTCAGCAGGTCTGGTCCGTGACCCTCTGAGAATTGCTCGCCTTTGGGGAAGTGAAAACCCCGGCGGGGAGGCAGCGAGCAGCAGCCAGGTGGGAGCTGGGCAGCTCGAGGGGGTTTTAGCGGTTCTCGTTAAAACAGCCTCCCGCAGACTCCGAAATCCCGAGTTTCCTAAAAGAAGAGGAGAAAATGCCAAAGGCTTTCATCCCGGTTCAAATATCAGCCGGGGCAAGGAGCTGTGGAAGTCGCAGTGGGATCTTGGGTGACGTTGTCTGAAAGGGAAAGGGAACGGAGAGCGAGCAGGAGACGGCTCAGCCTGTGTCCTCTTCCTTCGCACCTCTCCGTGCCTGTGCTGAGCAGCAGGGGCCTGAGAGGGCGAGTTGTGGGGTCTGCCCGAGGAGCCCCTCCGCTTCTGAAGCCTTTGGCACCTCCGCGAGATATTTAAATGACAGACAGACATATAGGGATCTGCAAATACTCCTTTGGTGCCAACTCAACCACAAAGAAGATAGAGCATTTGTGGTCCAAGGAAGTTTAAATATTTGTGGTCAAACTTAAAATTCGACATAAAACTCTCATCTGCAGTGGAAGGCGTCCAGGAACTGCATGGAGAACCTATAAGCTGTGTAAACTCACAGCAACGGCTTCCCGGCCAGCTCTGCCAGGACAAGGCAGAATCTTCCAGCTCTCACCTCGCCTCTCCTTCGCGCCGCCGAGGTCAGACGGCAGGTTCGTGCGGGGCTTTCGCACCGCCCGGGGTGGAAATCCAAAACCCTGGGGGTCACGGGCTAATGGGATGTTTTCCTCGCTGCCCGTAGCCACGGTGGAGGGACGAGAGGTGGAAGGCACAGATGGGGAAGGTGGGCGATGGCAGGGTTTGTCTCTTAGCGTGTTTTTTTTGTTCTCGTTGCACAACAGCCCCTGCTCCTGCGCTCTGTGTCGTAACCCTTCCACCGCCCCACTTCCCACCTCCTCCTCTGTTACCCCCCGGCCGCGGGGGTCCTGTCCCGTGGGACAGGAATCACGGAGTTGTGGGTCAAATCACGGGGCAGTCATCTCCGTGGGGAAGTCCTTGCGAAATTGCTCGTGGTACCGGCACCACGCCTGCTCCGTCCCGCCTCGGTGCACGACGCCTCCGTCCACACGGAGAGCGAGGGTGGCTGCGGGCTCTGGGGGGGCTGGGCTGCACCTCCCCGTGCCAAAACAGCCCCGCTGCTGGGCAGGGACATCAGGGCATCCTCCGGGCTCGGGAGGTGCCTTCTGGAGCGGGGAGGTTTCAGCAGCTCCCCTTGCACAGCTGTGCATGATGTTTATTTCCACGTGCCGTGGAAAAGGGCTCTCGGAGAGCGCTGCTGAGTTTTGCAGTCTCAATGTTGGTTCATCAGCCTCGTTTCCCAAATGCCAGGAGAGCTGGGTTTTAGTTCTGGTGAGGGGCAGCTCTCCTGGCCCCAGCGTGGCCCCACGGGCAGAGGTACCAGGGGCAGAGGCGAGGGGACAGACGGCAGCCACAGAGGAAGGGCAGCGCGTGGCTGCGCGGAGCGGAGCAGTCCCCTTTCCCTTACTAAGCAATCCTCCCTTCCTCCACCGAAGAGCCTGCTAACCACTTTCTTATCTTTCTTAACTCTGCAAAACAATCTCTGGCAAGGCAGGCATCCTCCGAAATGGCAGAGGAAATAAATTCCCCCAGTCCCTGAAAAGGAAAAGATCGGAGGCTCTTGCAGCAGGGAGAGCAGCCCCTGCCCTCAGAGCGCCGATGTTGGTGCCACGTTGGCTCCAGCGAGGATACGGGTCTCGCCTTCCTCCTTCCCCAGCCTGGGACCATGGTTTGGGGGCAGATTTCCAGGGGCTTGGCTTCCCTGGTTAGTGTTTTCTGTAGGATCTGCAAGGGAGGAGCAGAGTGGGCTCCCTCGGTCTTGTCTTGGCATCGCTCTGCTTGAATTTTTCTCCTTTTCCCCTGGGAAGCCGGGGGATGTGCTGGGGGCTGGGGGTGCTGGCTGTAACAGGGAGCCCCTGGCTGTCACTTGCAGTTTCTCCTGGACTCGTCCGCCTCTCTCACAGGCCTGCTTGGAAGCTGGGCTTTTTCAGTCCCTCGCTCTCCTGCCTGGCAGCTGAAACGCGTGGTGCTGTGCTCAGGGAGAGCAGAAATGCCCCAGGTGATCCCCAGCTGGGGGAAGTGGTTTTCCCAGCGCCGAGCGGTACTGTGCAGGGGCAGCTTGGTTGCAGGTTTCAGGAGCGCTTTCTGCCATGGAAATCCCTGCAGCCTCCTACCAGAGGCAGCGTCCTGCCATGCAGGGAAGCTCCCAGCCCTCGCTGTGCTGCTGGAGCACAAGGAGAGCCCGGCCAGGAGCCACGCTCGCCAAGCGGACAAAGCCCTGCGTCACTGCAGAGACCTCCTGCACCCAAATCGTCTTCCCAGGGACGTTTCCCCAAGGCTGAGGTCGTGCTCCTCTCTCAGTTTGCCACCACCCAGTGGGAACGGGCCATCGGGGTAGCCCTCACCGTGCCCACCACCCAGCTGCAGGTTGTAGGACGCAGCCTGGAGCCATCCCCCGTGCCGCCAGCGCCGCCGCTCCCCGGAGAGGAGCTGGCGAGAGGAGCGGACAAAACGATTCCTCAACGCGTTAACAGGTGAATAAAACATCAGGGCGAGTCTTTCCAAACGTCAGGCAAAGCCAAAAGCCGGGTTTGGAAGCCATCAGAAACTTTCCTCTGTGGAGCTGGGAAGCTCCTCACGCTTCAGAGCAGCAGCCGGTGCCGGCGGCCGTCCCAGCCAGCGCTCCGGTCACCCCGGGCACGGGAGCACGGGGCTGGACGATGGCTTTCCAGCCAGAGCAGCTGCTTTGGGGCTGACTTTTCCAGCAGGAACTGCTGCTGCCGAGGTCCTGCAGTACCCTCAGGTGTGTTTTGGGGTGCACAGCTTTCCCCAACCCCGTGGCAAGGTGGGAGCAAGGAGGGAAGGTTGGAGAGGAGCCAGGAGAGGTGCTGCAGGGCCGTGCCACGGCACGAAGGGTTTGAGGGGCGCAGAGTGGGACCTGTGGCAGTGTGGGTGTCCTGGTTGGGGTTTTAGCTTTCTTCTGGCCTAGCTGAGTACAAATTCAATCTGTGTTCCTGCCCCACAACCACCTGGTGGGAGAGAACTGGCCCCTGGCAGACGGGCAGCTCTGGGGATTGCTGCTGGCTTGGCACACCCGTGCAGGGCTCCCCTTCCCCTGGTTGTTGAGAGCAGGCTCCAAGCCCCAGGTGTGCTTCCCCACGTCTTTGGTGGGTCTCCCTCATCTCCTTCATCTCCTTCAGCTGCCAAGTACCAGCACCTGGGTGCAGTTAGAGGACATGGCAGCAATCTGTGTGGGCTGCTCTGGCTATAACTGGTCTCTGGCACCAAAAACTGGATACCTCAGCCCAGACCCATCTTCTCCCCAGCTTTGCACCTTCCTATCATCCATGCTTCTCTGCAGCGCTGCCTGGCACAAGCAAAGCCAGTCTTAGCCCAGCAAATCCTTGTGATGGGCACCTGGCTCCTTTTCCATGCGGCTTTCCAGGGCTGGAACGATGGGAGCGCTCACCAGGCTGAGAGCACAGCTCCTGGGACTCCCCTGAGACCACGCAGGGGCTGGAGCTGTGCTCTGCAAGGCAGGGCTGCTGGGAGAGAGGTTGTGGTCTGGGCTTTCTCTTCGAGGAGCCACTGCTTTGCACAAAAAGCACTTCTCCAGCAACGGTGATGGGAAGGAGCAACCAGCAAGGTACCTCCGAGCTTCCCCATCCTCCCCGGGCACTTTCCAAGTGCCTCGCTGCTGTGCTGGGGCGGGATGGCAGCGCCGTGGTTGTGCTCCCAGGTCGTGCACCGAGGTGTGCACGTGGGAGCTGCGTCCTCCGAGCCTGTTTGCAGGGTTAGGCAACGTCAGACGTGTCTCTGAGAGAAGCTGTGGCTGAAGGCAGCCCTCAGCTGCAGAAACCAGGGCTGTGAAGCAGCTGTGAGCGCTTCTGCCCAGCCGTGGCAGATGCTTTGGTCCTACCCAGGTGGCCAAATCCCTGCAGCCTGAGTCTGGGCACAGCGAGGGACTCCTCGGCCACGTCCTGGCACTGGAGCAAGCCCAGAGATGTGAGGCTGGGATAAGCCAGGGTTAAACCCAGCCCAACTTTTGTATGAGACGGTGAGCTGTGAACCCAGGAGGGATGACAGCAAACCCAGAGCTTCCCTTTGAGCTCCTGCAGCTCGCTCTGCCCCCCCTGCACCTCCGAGCTGCCTCCCCAGGGACAGGAGAAGGAGGCTCAGGGGGGAGAAGGAGGCTCTGGGTGTTGGGAGGCATTTAGCCCCGGCCTCAGGGTGTTTCATCAGGGGCACCAAAGGTGTTTCACCTGGCTCGTGCCAACACTGCGTGGTTTAGGTTGTTGGGGGCTCGCTTGGTTTAAGCACAGAGCGGCTGCCTCACTCCCACCAAGCTGCGTTTAAGGCAATGTGGCAAAAAAGCAGCGTTATCCCCACGCTGGGTCGTGCTTGAGCTTGGCCCTGACTCCCAGCCCTGTCCCATTCCCAGCTTGGAATCCGGGATGGGATCTCTCTGTGCTGTGACTCAAGCTCCTCCTGTCCCTTTCCCTCCCGACTCCAGCTGCGGGGACGTGCTCGTGTCTCCCCCTCGCACACAGCAGTGCCGAGCCGGGGGTGGCGGCGCAGCCTCCAAGCAAAAACCCTGCTCCAGCTCCGCTTCCTCCGGTGTGTTTGAGCCTAAATTTGCCCCCAGCAGAGCTGCCGGCGTGCCTCCTGCCTCAGAGCATGCGGGACGGGGGCAGCCCTCCGTGGCCCAAGTCAGGCCCTCCTGGAGGTGGCGGGTCCCCCGGCTGAGTGCAGCTCCCCAGGCCAGCTGGCTCGGCCGCCGCGGGCTCCTCGGAGCAGCCGAAGAAGGAGGCTCTGCATTCCTGCCTCGCAGTTATTTGCTCTTTAGGACGCTGCGTAAAATTAACAAGTTGTAAAAGCTGATTGAAGGCGGCGGTGGGTGTGACGGCGATTTCGCCCGGCTGCAGGGAGGTGCTGAGCCCCGGGGCCGCCCGCTGCGGGCGCTGGGGGTGACGGGGAGGCCCCCGGCGTGCTTCTGCCCCTGAGTGAGAATGGGGCTGGTTTGTGGCAGTGTCACCCTCTAAAAAAATAGAGGGGCTCAACCGCCGAGCTGGGGAGGGCCCCGTGCCCTCCTGGGGACACCGGTCCCGGCCTTGCCAAGGACCGCGGGCGGCAGCGAGCGCGTCCCGATAGCGCTGGAACCGCAAAGCGGCGCTGAGAACACGGCAGCTGGTGCAGCTAATGTGCAGCCCAGTGGGTCTTCGCAGGCAGTTAGGGTGTGTTAATGTGTGTCCCGCTGTGTCCCAGGCAATGATTAGGATGTTAATGTACGACCTAGGGCTTGGCAGGCGCAGCGCTAACGAGCCTCCTCCTCCTCGGCGTGCCCTCGCAGCCACCAGCCCTCTGCGGGTGGCTGGCGCTGAGCTGGCGGTTAGCGGGTCTGATCTAGGGGCAGATTAGAAACCTCTCATCTCTGGGCCCGGCCCGACGAGATCAAGGCTCTCAAGCGGGGCTGCTGCAGCCCGAGCCACCCCACGAGGTCCCGCGCGTCCCCGCGAGGCACCGCGGCAGGCGGGGGCTCCGCGATCGCTGCCCGGGTCGCTCGCGCCGCAGGGGAACTGAGCCCGGGTCACATACGAGGGCACCAGACCACTTCAGCAATTCTCAGTTTCAGTTTTCCTTTGCGAGCGGCTGCGTGCGTGTCAGGCCTATTTTAATACCCGGCGACGACTCGAAGCCAGGCTTTCGGTTCCTGCTGTCTCGCTGCACGCTCGCAGGGGGAAGGGCGCGCGGGGCGGCTCCGTTCCCCCCTGCATCACCCAACGTATCGGCACCATCTGATTTCATGCTCGAGCTTGCTTTTTGGGAGAGCAGGCACAGCTCCCGGAGACCCGGCACCTCTCCTGCTCTCCAGGCTGGTAGCGAGGAGCAGCCCCGTGAGCCACCAGCACCTTGGTGGCCATCCCCGTGGCCCCGGGCACGCCGCTGCTGCTGCGGGCACTCGCGTTTCCACCCCGAAACGGGAAGTTTCTGCCTTGCGGCTCGCCGCGTGTCACGCGAGGCTCCAAGCTGCCACTCTCGAGACCCGGGTGCCAGGCACGGGTCACTCGTTTCCCAGCACCTCGAGGCAGGGCAGCCCCGCGCCGCAGCCAGCCTGGTTCCCGGAGCGCATCTGGCACGGCCACGGCAGGCAGGGCGCGGGCCCCGGGCTGCACGTGACGGGGATGTGCGGAGCTCGTTCCCTGTTTTTCATTCATGTGGGCTGGAAAAATGTGTTCATGAGACAAGTTACTGTGGCATTATGTCATGGGCCTTCGCTCGGGCTCTTTTCTCCGCAGCAGATGAGCTGAATTGAAGCGCCGGGGCTGCGCCGGCTTGGCAGGCAGTCGGGAGTTTCCCGCTCCTTTCTTTTGCAGGGGAGGAAGAAACGAACCCACCTGCCCTCGGCCCCGCACCCAGCCGTGGGTGACGGGGGCTTTTTTGCAACCCTTTTGATGGCTCCCCGTCCAGGAGGCTCTGACAGCCGAGATTTCAGCCTGTGCTGCGCGGAGGTGTCAGCACCCGGCCCTGCAGGCGTAGGGGAAAACCTCCTGGCCCTAAACCAGATGTGATTGCTTTTATTTCAGGCGAAATCCCTCGCGAAGGGTGTCGGGATGGGGTGCCCATCTCCTCCCCACCTAGCCAGCCTCTCCTGCACCCCGTTCCCTGCTGCTGCTGCTGTCGGGCACAGCCTGCTCACAGCCCCGCTGCTGCCACATGCAGATCCCCGTGGCGGTGCCCATGGTGCCATAGGGCTGCCCCGCTTCCAGGGCTCGTGGAGCAGCCCGGGCACAAGGGACCTGCACGTACCGGGGCTGGAAAATCCCAGGGCTGAGCTGCCTCGGGTGAGTCAGGCCGGGTGCTGCACAGCTTTAGCCCGTCGAGCTGGGGGTGAACCAGGCCAGGAGGTTTCCACCACTTCCCCCGGGTCGCTGCGGCCGGCAGCTCTCTCAGGGGGATGTTTCCCATGACAGCCATTCCCCCTCTGCTCTCGTTCCCTTTCCTTCTGACTTTCCCCTTGGCAGAATCGTTCCTAAAGGAGAGCCAGCAGGATGGGAACGTTCCTTCTGGGCCGCTTGCCGGGCTTGCTCCAGGCTGGGCATCCCAAGCAGCAAAGGGCCCGTCCAGAAGGGACATCCAGCCCCAATCCCAGGGCTGCTGAGCCCGCACCACCTTCTCCTTTGCTCTTTGCCCCTCTCCATCCCGCAGGGCACCCTTTTTAGGATCAGAGTTGGTGGTCACGGGTCCCTCGCTCTCTGCATTGCCATCACCCTGCGCCTACACCTCTCAGGAGCAGCGCCTGCCTCCTGGGGGGAGAAAGGGGCATCTCCTTTTCCCCCCAAAAAACGTTGGTGAGGTATGGGGGCGCTCGGGGCCCCAGGGGGGCACCCTCAAGCGGCGCCGTCTCCGGCTGCCCTCACGTAAGGGTGCCTCGTGCGGGCGGTAGCCAGGGTGGGAGGTTGCAGGTCAGAGCAGGGTCAGGTTTTTGACACGCACTGCAGCGACACGGCGGTTAAAATTAGCCCGCAGAGAGGAAACTGGCAGCATTGTGGAAGAGCAGAAGTTTCCTCTCACGGCAGCCTGGTGCAGCGGGGCCGCGCCGTGCGCCGCTGCCAGCCCCCTGCTCGCTGCCACCCGGCCCCATCCATGTCCCCAGCCGTGTCCCCATCCATTCCCGGTGCTGCCAGCACCCAGTGTGAGCATGGGGCAGCGACCCTCGTGCCGTGTCCTGGCTCTCCCAGCCCCGGAGGCAGCGGCGACCTTTTGGGGTGAGGTCTCAGAGCTCTGCTACGGGTGGGCAGAGCGGAGCCGGAGCGGTTTTGGGGGCAGGAGGAACTCGGGCACGAACGGGGACTCGGTCTGCGGGGCGGGTGGTGCTTTTAGCCCCCCGTTTGCTGGCTTTCTCTGTGTCCTTGCTGCTTCTCCCCGGAGGGAAGCACCAGAGGGGAGAGCTGCAGGTGCGGAGCCCCGCGACCATCGGGATCCCGCTGGGGGCGCAGGCAGAGGCCCTGCAGGATGGGGGCCACGGAGGCACCGGGCTCCTGTGCTCTGGAAACTCCATTTGAGAGCCTCGTAAAGCGATAATTACCTGGGCTATTGAGTTTCCTTCTGGCCAGATCCATCCCAGCCTCCCTGACAAGGGCTCCCCAGTTGGTCCACGGCACCGGCCCCGCGGGACGGGGTCGGGCTGGAGCCGGGGAGGGGGGGTCTGGCCTTGGTGACGTGCCCCCAGCCGCCTGCTCTCGCACCTGCATCCCTCCCAGCCCCTCTATTTTCGGGGGGGGGGAATCTGGTGACTGAGCTGACACCAAACAGCCCAGACCAGCCCTCAGCAGGACTTTCCCCGTCCCAACGGGGCCGAGCAGGGGCCGGTGCCCCCCCAGCAGCCCCACACACGGCTCCAGGTTGCACGCAGAGGGCAGGGGCAGCACCCGACGGGCTCAGGGCGCGCTGACCCCGCGCTCACCAACCTTTTTCCCCGGGGACGCTGGGCTGGAGGCCTGGGTAAATCCCTCCCATCCCTGTTGGGAAGGCAGAGGGGAACCCCGCAGGTCCCCGCGGTGCCGCCTGCGTGCCCCGAGCGTCTCCCTGCCTCCCGCCTCCCCTTTGCACTGACTTTTTGTTTTCCTTTGCCTCTCCCCAACCCCCTCGCCCTCACCCCGTAGGTTATTGCAGCCGACTGCAAGAGGGTCACAGTTCTGAAGTATTTCCTGGAAGCCCTTTGTGGACAAGAAGAGCCTTTGCTGGCATTCAAGGGTGGAAAATATGTGTCAGTGGCACCCGTCCCAGACGCCATGGGAAAGGAAATGGGAAGCCAAGAGGGAAAACAACTGGAAGATCAGGTACCGTGCGGGAAGAGCGCGCCTCGGTGAAGGAAGAATCACCCCTGTGGGGCCCAGCCCCTGCCTGCCCTGCAGCTCCCGCTATTTATAGCTGCCGTGGCTGCGTGTGCGTTTTATGGGGGGAGCCGGGGGGGGGTTGGAGAGCAAATAGTGCACGGCCCCGGTCTCCTGAGTGTGCTTTGCTCGTGCCCTTTCCTGCCAGCCCAGCCCACGTGCCTCTATCTCGCCCGGCGCTATGAGTTCCAGATGCTGCTTTTTAATTCGGAGAGGGCGGGGGGGGGACACGGACACGGACACGGGAGGGGAGGTTTCAAACCCTGCAGCCCGGGGATTTTTGGGGAGGGTGGTGGGCGAGGGGGTGTCAGGGTTGAGCCTCGGGATGGAGTTTCTAGCCGTGGAGCTGGTGGCGGCAGAGGCCCGAGCTCCAGCCTCCAGCACACGTACAGGAAGAGCTGACATTGGCGCCCCGTCCCTCCCCTGCCTCTCACATCCTGATGTGATTAAGGAATTCGCCTCTTGTTTTTCTGCCCTTGCTTGTTCCTGTAGGCCTCGCTTCGCTCCAGGCTCCGTGTGTGTGTTTTAAGGGCTCTGCCAGCCGCTCTGCAGGTTGACTCTTTTTGCTTTTCTGTTTCATCTCGCGCTTTGAAAAGCCGGGGGAACAGCGGAGAGGGGGCAGAGCCACCCGGCTCCCCGCGCCCCCGCCCTCCGCACGGGGCCACGGGGGGGGAAAATCGCCCCTGCTGGCGCTGGGTGGTCACAGAAACAGTCATGGGGGTTGGAAGGGACCTCAAGAAATCATCGGGACCAAGCCCCAGATCATGGGATCCAGCCCCCAGTCCCTATAGCCCATGGTGTGTGTCCCCCTCCTGGGGCCGGCAGCCAGGGGAACCCCCAGCAGGAGCGTGCTCAGCACCCTCCTCATCTCCCCACGTCCCCACGGATGGCTCCAGCCAAGCACGGGATGGATTTTAGCTGAGCACGGGATGGATTCGAGGTGTTTTTGTTGCCTAGGGCTCAAAGCAGCACCCTGGGTGGCAAGAGATTGCAGGGTGGGAGACCCAGACCCCTGTCCCTCTCCTGGCGGTTGTGGGGAGGGTTTGGGGCTGACACCACTGACCGTGTGAGCTGTTGGGATCTTCAGGTCTCACCCCACGTCACGGCAGGACGGTGCTGCTCTGTGCAACGCTCTCGTTTTAGGGTCAGCCCCCCCGATTCCTGCTGTGTAACCACGGGGAGGAGGGGGGCTGCCTCTCGCCCGGCTGTGGGAAGCTCGGTGCGTGCTCCTTGCGTAACCCCGGAGCTTCCTCCTCGGGGTCGCGGTGCAAAGCAGCTCCCAGCTTGCCAGCGCGGCCAGCCCTGAGCCTGGGCAAGCAGAGCCTGACCCCAAACCCCACAGGGGATCTGTTCCCGAGGCCCCAGCACGGCTTCATCCCTCTCACAGCATCCCCCATCCTCTGTGGTCCAGGCTGTCCCGGAGAGGGAAGTGAGCCCAGGGGCTCTGTCTTCCTCCTTCCCATGGCTCAGAAGTCACCAGCGGAGAGGAGCGCTTGGTTCTGCGGCCAGGTGGCTGCGTGGCTCCGGGTGAAATGATGGAGAATGGATCCGGGCAGTTTTGGGGCTGTTGAAATTAAAGCTGTGCACTCCTGCCCTGTCCAGGGGCAGGGAGGTGCAGGCAGGGATCTTTTTAGGGGAACAGCAAAGCTGGGAGGGAGCTGGGTCGTGGCTGATCCCCAGCACAGCCCGTTCTGGGGTCTCCAGAGTAGCATGAGCAAACTGGGAAGCTCTGGAGACCTCCTGGTGGGGACAGCAGCGCGCCCAGGGCAGGGCGAAGGCGCACCGAGGTCTCCAAGTGCCCGCGCAGGCAGGAGGCTGCAGCCCCTGCGACCCCTGGGGTCGTCACAGCCGAGGCTCCTGGCCAGAAGCAGCCCGAAAAAGGGACAAAAGCGGGCTGAGAAGGATGCAAACGTGAACGGAGGAAGTAATTAACCTAATTAACCATGGCGATGACTGCCCCCGAGATGCAGTGGGTTCTCCATCACCAGGACTGTCTCTTTCTGGAACAGCTGCTCTGGCTCCAGGGAGTTTTGGGGTGGGTGCAGGAATTTCTCTGGCCCGTGCTGAGATCACACCAGAGGATGGAGAGGGCTCGTTGCGCTCCCATGCTCCGGGTTTCCCGGCGAGGTGACGGCCATGCGTGCATAGCATTATTTTGGGGCGGCAGTTTCGGGGCAGGGGCGCGCAGCCCGCGGTGCAGGTGGGCACAAACAGCCCCTGGCTGGAGCTGCACGGACAGGGAAATGCCACGCTCCCCGCTTTGCAGAACTGAAGCCTGTAAAGCATCAGTGACTCACCCCGGGGCCGTGGGAAGAGTTTTCCAAGGCTCGCCACGGTTTGATTTCGGCCCAGAGCTTTACCCAGGGCTGCCCCCGCCCTGTGGCATCCCTGCCCCGCTCCGCTCTCTCACCTTGTCACCCCCCCTGCATGTTCTCAGTTTATTTATTCGGGTTTGCTTTGAAGGATTTAGCACCAGGCTCCCGGCAGCGAGTGGGGATGAGCCGCGCTGGGCAAGGATCTGCCTCCTGGGAAGGGGGGGGGGGGAGCAGCAGGCCCTGCCACCAGCGTCCCTGACAATGACATCTCGCCTGTTTTTGTCTTTCTGCGTTTCCTGGAAGAAGGAAGATGATGTGAGGATTGAAGCATTCGAGGATGACTCAGAGGCTGAAGGCAGCGGAGGAGAGCTGGACATCAGGGAGCTCCGAGCCAAGAAGCAGGCGCTGGCCAGGAAAGTAGCCGAGCAGCAGCGTCGGCAGGACAAGATTCAGGTAGGCTGGGATGTGCAGCTGCAGCCCCTGCTCCGCCGGGCTGGCTGAGGAGCTGCTTTGGTGCTGCACGGGGGCCGATTTTATCTCCTTGTGCCATTTCCCTGCCGTGCTCGGGGACAAGTTCCTTCCTGGGATGCCTCACGGCACCGTGAGCTTTCCGTAGGTGCCCCGTGCGTGAAACCCAGCAGCAGGCGGCTCTGCCTTCAGAGGGCAGGGCTGAATTTTGTTGCTGAGCCACATGGGGTGAGACCTGCCCTTCTGGGGCTGGGACAGAGCTTTGGTGGCATCGGGGCTGTGCTGGGAGGCTGCTGTCCCGTGGATCGGGGCACAGGGAGAGGGTGGGAGCTCACGAGCTCACGTGGGAGCCAGCAGCAGGACAAACAGCCCGCGGACAGCCAGAGCGAAGCGTTGCCATCGTTATGGGGACAAACAGACGGGACGCAGGTGATCCTGGCCTGGCCCTGACCTATTCCCAGCATGTTTCCCAGTGGGAACGGGCCATTTAAACTGGTCGCACTGGTCGCAGCTGCCTGGTGGTGCTTGCTGTAGCTTTAAGAGCGAGCTCACATGCATGGCTCTTGGCTCCTCGCTCGCTCGCAGCCCCTCTTCCTCCAGCCTCGCCGCCCAGATGAGGATTTCTCAGCAGAGGAAAAAATTCTCCCTGGCTCCCCTCCCCCTCACCTCCGCCCTCTCTAATGCCCAGGGCCCTTCACTTCCATAATTCTTCATTTTCCAGCCTTGAACGTAAGCCAGACACATCTGTCTGGCCATATGCGTGAACTCTGCAGTGTGTGCCGAGGTGGTTGTAAAACAGGGCTGCTGAAGGCCCTACTGGGAGAGCGCGCACATGTGTACCCTCCGGCTGCTGGCGCCGGGCCCAGAACCACTGCGCTTCACTTTTCCAAACCCACCCCAACCTTTTTTTTTTTTTTTTTTTTTCAGATTTCTCCTTTTTTTTTTTTTTTTTCCTTCGAATTTCGAGAAACCCGCGTCGAGGCCCAGGGTCTCAAACCGTGCCGGGAGGGAGGGAGGGAGGGAAGGGAGGAAGGGCGGCGAGGCCGTCCCGGTGTTGTTGGCAGGTACCCGGCTCCCTTTTCCAAGGCGATGAGGAAGCAAAGCCGAGCTGGGAGAGGTGGGCTGTAAATTTAAAGCTGCCCGAAGCTTGGGAAGCGGGAGGTGTCGGTCAATTCCCCGCTTCCCCGGCACGGCCATGGGGAACCGCACGTGGTCAGGGTGTTTGGGGAGGGCAGCGCCGCGCACATCCCAACCCCGGCCACCGGCCCAGCTGCGGCGGGGCCCCCGGGATGGCCGCTGCCCCTTCTGCGGGGAGCGTGGGGGCTGCCTGGCGTGTCGGGGGCTCGCTGCCTGGCCTGCTCCTCCCTTCCTCCCCAGCCGGCGCTCGCAGGCGGAGAGAGGTCAGAATGAGGGTGTGGGCAGCTTCGGGGGCTGCACAGCTGAGAGCTGAGGTGCACTTGGAGCCCGAGCGCGCGGGGTGGAGGAGAAATCCTCGGGGCTTCGCTCAAATCAGCCCGGCTGGCTGGGAACAGCCCGGGGCTGAACATGTGTGTGCCGGCCCCGCTACCGACCCCGCAGCCAGCTCAGCACCGCACCCCCACCCCCCCAGAGTTTCCCTGCCTCGACCTGCGGGTCCCCGACCTTCCCAAGGGGGTTTTGTGCGTCCTGGGACCTCCTGCCTTCTGGTTTCATCACGTTTCTCTCCAGTTCACCGCTCCTCTCCTGAGTTCACGCGTCGGCTGCTCTCCAAGCCCCCCGCCCGTGACCCCGGGGACGAGTGCAGCCCCACGTACTTGCTGGAGCCGAGCAGCTGCAGCTCCTGTTCCAGCAGGGCCGAGAGCTGCAGCTCTCCAGGCACGTCCCCGTGGCCGTGCCTGCACCCTGATGGTGCCTCCTGCAGTCCGTGATGGCACAGGCAGTGACCCAGGGCTCAGGGTAAAGCCCTCATCCCTTGGCCACACCACTTTTTGAGGCCTCCCCCGAGCCCTGCAGAGCTCTCAGCAAAATCCCTGCCTTCTCCTGGCAGTTTTCGTGCTCTACCTTCCTTCCTGCGCCCTGCTCCCCACCTCTTGGTGCCCAGCTGTGCTGCTGGTGCAGGTCACTGGCTCCGTCCTTGTCCCGGGATCCCTGCGCTGCACCAGCTGGCAGCACAGCCCCGCTCCTCCGTGCTGCAGCTCCCAACCACAACCACCGCCACGGTCACGTTTACACCAGCCTCGAGGGCGATTTGGGCTTCGTTGTGCTTCCCTCGCTGCCCTGGTTTGGGTGTGCACGGGACCGTTGCTCAGCCTGGGCTGGAAGCACGGGTCCAGGCAGGGTAAATATTTAACGGGGGCACCTTGCTGGCACAGCTGCAGGGAGCACAGGAGAGCTCGGTTCCTCTGCACGAGCCAGGACCCCAAAACCATCACGCTGAGCGGGGCCAGGTAGGGCAGAGCAGGTTTAGGTCACAGTTTGCTGCATCCTGGTGGTGAGGGGCAGCCTTTTGTGGGGTGGCTGCTGCTCCCTGGCTGCGCCACCACCACCCTGCCCTTACCCTCACCCGTGCTGGCCACGAGCAGGTGACAGCAGCGAGCTGGAGGGCCGGCCGCCTCCCTGAGTGCCACCCAAATATTTTGTGGCAGGCAGGTGGAGCGGGGAGGTGGCAGGGCTGTGCCCCCCAGCCGTCCCCAGCCGCTTGGCCCAGCGCTGGGTGCACGCTGTCCGGAGCCCCCCGTCCTTTGTGCCGCCGCCGCGCGCTGGGAGCGGCCGAGTTTCCTGCGCGGTTGAAAACATCCCACCTGAAACATAACAGGCTCTTCCTCTGGATGCTGCTATTGTTTCGCTCAGCATTACAGAAGCGGCTCGGCCGGGCGGCCAATTATGACATGTCTTCCCAAAATAGCCGCGCTCCTGTCCCTTCTGAGCCCACGGAACGGCCGCCCCCTTAAGATGCAGCCGCTCCTTTGTGGCGGTAGTGTGAGTAAGTGGCTAAATTTAGCCGCATCCCATTCACGCTCTCGTCTGGGCGCAGGAACAATGCCGCGGGTGCACACGCGCTGACACGCACCTGCCTGGGAGCCGGGTGCCTGCCGGCTGCGGAAGACGCACACCCACCCACGGCGGCTCCGCCACGGCGGCGGCCCCGGCTTGCTACCAGGCACGGGGCACGTTTACTCCTGAGGAAGACGCTGCCGAGGAACCTTGGAAGGAGGAAACCCTCCAGCAGAGGCGAGGGAGGCATTGTTCTCAGCCCTGCAAAACGCACCTCCCCGACCCAGCACACAGGGACGGAGCGGGCAGCGGCCCCGGGGTGCCCTGCAGCTGTAGGGTGGCTCTCCAAAGGTCAGGGTAAAAGGGGTGGCAGCAGGATGGTGACGGCCCATCCGTCCTGGCAGGGTGGTGTCACCCCCAGTGACCCGTCCCGGAGGTGGCACACAGCTCTGCGGGGCTCCGGCTCCTGGCTTTATTCTGCCAGGCTGCAGGAACCCAGCGCTGCGCTCCTGGAGAGCCTCTGTGCGCTGTGGCATCAGCAGAAAACGCAGCCTGGTGGCTCGACCCCCGGACAGAGCTGTCCCCTTCCCAAAATGGGATCCCTGCGGCCAGGCAGCGGCTTCCGGGGAATCCCCCAGGTGATCCCAGCTGATGGATGAGCTGGGAATTTGGGACTGTGCGCGCAGGAGTGTCTGATCTCAGTGCTGCCACCAGCTGGGGCAGCTGGGGGAGCTGCCTCCGGCTCCTGCCGAGCTCCTGGGAGAAGCCCCTGCCCAGGGAGCCGTGGCCGGGATGGGGGCTGCGGGTGGGTGCGGATTTAGGGGCTGCAGTGGCCAGGAGAAGGAAAACTGCCGAGCCCTGAGAAGAGCAGCGAGCTGCTAGCCCCACGGGTCCCTTGCCGGGTGCCAGCCCCGCAGGATCCCTCTGCCACAGAGCCAGGGAGTGCGTTCAGCCCCGATAAAACCCAAATCTGCCTGTCCTGAAGTGCTCACACTGGGGTGGGGCTGCACCAGCTCAACCCCCGAGGGTCTCCCAGACCCCACCACCCACTGAGCCACTCGGGCCACCCTCCCCTTGTACCACGGGGGACGAGGAGGCACAACGGGACCGGTGCCGTGGATTGGCACCGTCGGCTCGCGGCGCAGAGCCCGGTTTGGATGCGGGCATCCCGACCCCATCCCCACACCTCCTCATCCTCGCCGTGGGGCAGCGGCCGTGCCCGAGGGCCAGCGGAAGGGTTAACGCGGCGCTCGCTCCCCGTCCTGCACATGGGCTCCCTTTCATCTCTGGCTCGAGGCCAGCCGGAGCCTGTATGAATCACAGGCCACTCCTCTCTCTCTTCCCCCCCCCCTTTCTCCCTCCGAGCCCCTTGGCCAGAGGCTTCTGCAGCCTTTTACTCACACAAACAAAAATAAATCTCGCTGCCGGCCTCTGAACCCTGCAAAGGCGAGTTTCCCTCTGGCTCCCCGAGCGGCCCGGAGCTGTGCGAGGGGACTTGGCACGCTCCCCGCCGACCTCGCTCTTTCACTCCCGGCGCATCCTGTGTCCTTCTCTCACCGGGCGGCCCGGGGAGCGGAATGGGACGTGACGGCCGGCACAGGCATCGCTCGCAGCTGCCAGGAATCGGCCGGGTACGGCCCGCCAGAGCCGCCGGGGCAGATGCCACCCACGAGGGACCCGGCGCCACCGTCACCTGCGTGGCCCCGGCCGGCCGGGTAGGTGAGCTTCCCGCTCCGTGCCTGCGGGGCCGCGCTCCCCCGGCCGCCTCCATGGGGCCGGGGGCTGTGTTGGGGTGCAGGCAGGGTCCCCCCCTTTTTTTTTTGGATCATCGTCGCCCTTCGCAGGCTTTCTGCTGGGACACGTGGCTTTGCTCAGCCTTCCTGCTTGAACTCCATCCCCACTGAGTAGGGCTTGGTGCTGCCCAGGGCCGAACATCCCATCCCTGCGCTCCCAAAATTCGGGGAAAAACCCACCTGACACCCTCCTTGCTGCAAGGATGCAGGGTCAGCCCCGTGCCCTGGCTGCTGTCACATTGTCCCCTCGCCATACGTCCTCCTGTGACACCCAGGAGCGCAAACACCTCCCTGCCTCGCCACCCAGCACGTGGCGCGGTGCAGCCACCCCATACAGGCACCCCCCTGTGCCCCCTGCTCACTTTTCGCCTTCCTGGCCGATGGGAGCTGTGGCCAGGAGGGTGCGAGGCACGTGGGGAAGGTTCTGGTTGCTGCCTTGCCTTGGGGGAGGTGGCAGCACCAAGACATCTTGATTTAAAGCCAGATGACAGCGCTTGGAAATGGATTAAATCCCACTTCTTTCCACGGCCGCTGCTGGCCCCTGCAGCTCCTCATTCCAGGGAGCCTCTGGGGCTTTGGCACAGCTACAGAGGGGTTCAGACCCCAAACCCCGTAACGCTGGGCACAACGGGGTCAGCACAAGGGGCTGGGGGAGGCCGGGCTTCCCCTCCTAGCCCCGGGGCTGCTCCGTGTGGGTGCAAGCCCGGTCTCGCAAGGGTTCGCCTGGCGGTTCTGTTCCCCAGCAGCGCTGCTGTGCTCCATGGGTGAGCGGTTCCTATTAGAGGCAACAAACATCAGCGAGTCCAGGGGAGCTATTTTTAAGCGGAGGAAGCACTAGAATAGCATCCTGAGTTTTTTAAGCCCGTGACTTACTAAAGAGCCCAAGTGCTTCGATAGCGTCGGGAGGAATACGTGAGCTTTTCGGTCCCCTCCTGGCAAACGGCCTCGTCCTAATGTCTGGGTCCAGCCCCGGAGGGTTGCTGGTAGGACCCACCCGACCCTCCCCATGTCTGTGAGCACCTCTGGTCTTTGGAGGGTGCGTGGGGCTCCGTCAAGGACAGCTCTGTGGGTTTTCAGGGCTGGAGCCCACCTGGTTTCCCAGCTGGATGTTGCCAGGAAAGGCACCGCACGTGCGGGACCTGGTGGGACACAGCGAGATGCTCCCCGCAGCCCTTTCCTGCTCGGGGTCCTGGTGTTAGGATGCTGCTGGCACGACTTGTGCGTCCCAAATTAGTTTGTTGTCGCTGGCGATCGTGTCACCTTGAGCTGTTTCCACCTGGAGGACAAACACCCCCTTCCCCCAGCCTCCTTTCCCATCGAGGCAGGGCTCCTGGCATCACTGCAGGTCATCCTGGCCGCTGCCAGTCCTACAAATGGCACAATTTCTGCTCCAGCCAGCCTGCCCCGGTGCCTGCACGGGGCTGTTGTCCTACGAGGGTGCTTTTGGGGTGGCTTTCAGCATCCCACTCGTGTGCAGGAGTGCTGGAGGTGTGCGGGTGGCACGGGCACAGTCTCCTGCGCACAGCGCCCTTGCTGTGGGAGGCACGCGTGCCAGCCAGGCGTGTCTTCTGCCCTCGGTGGCCATGGCTCGCGGGGCTGACGTCCTTCTTACTCATCATCTGTCCCTCTCCTCCAGGCCGTGCTGAAAGACCAGAGTCAAATGAGGCAGATGGAGCTGGAGATCAGACCCGTCTTCCTGGTGCCGGACACCAACGGCTTCATCGACCACCTGGGCAGCTTGGTGACACTGCTGGACTGCAGGAAATTCATCCTGGTGGTGCCCCTGATCGGTGAGCGTGGCCAGCACGAGGCGGGTGGGCTTCTTTATCCCCCGGGACGGGCTCCCCTCCCCGTGCCAGCTCCCTCAGTGCTGCCCCACGTGCCCGCAGAGCCTGTGTGGTCCGCAGCCGGGCAGCTCGTGCCGCACTCAGCCGAGCGGTCACGGTCCTGCACCGAGCCTGGGCACGAGCCCTTTGCTTTTGCCTGCTTTTCTATTTGCTCGCTGGAGCTGTGTCTCGTCCCGGCAGCAGCCGGCGCTCCTTCTCCCCGTGCCTCGCTGCTCCCCTGCCTGCCAGCTCGCTGCCCGCAGCCCTCCCCAGGCTCCGCTCCCCGTGGTGTGCACTGAGGGGGTGCCAGGGGCCGGGAGAGGCATGTGGGTGTTAAACGGGATTTGGAAGGAGTTTTGGAAGGAGCGAGGAGGAGGAATTGTTAAACAATCAAAGCAGATAGCTTATCCCAGCTGAGCTGGGGCTTAGGCAGCCCGAGCAAATGGCCGGCCTGTGTCCCAGCGTCTCAGAGCTGCTCAAGCCCAGCCCTTCTTTTTATCCTTATAAAGCTCGCAGTAAAACAGCAAGCTGGTTCCCGTTATTGGTAAACACTCACCCTGGCAGATAACGGCTGTGCTGCTGGGTGGTCTCCCAGGGTGGCGGGAGGATTTGGGGAGATGCCTTTGCTCTGATTGTTTGATCGCTCGCTGGGCTCGAGGTAGCGCTCCTCCGGCCAGCGCCGTGGCCGCCTGCGCCCCGGTGCCAACCTGGCCTTTAGGGGACACTGGGGACAGAAGGAGAGCTTGGGGACAGAAGGAAAGGTTGGGGGCAGAAGGAGAGCTTGGGGCAGGAGCGGGGCTGAACCTCGCAGACCCCATGTGCAGCCCCCTGCCCAGCCCCAGCCCCAGGGGGCCGGGTGCCAGCGCTGCCCCGTGGGCACCTCCAGCAGGCCCTGCTGCTCCCCTGCCCTCCCAGCCTTTATGGGGCCTCCTCCCCGACTCCTTGCCCTGCTGGCCCTACAGCCAGCACCAAATGGCCACCCTATCCGCAGGGGTCTGGCTCGGGAAGGACACCTGGGGCTGGGGACAGGACCCCTGGGCAGGGGGCACGGGGCTGTCAAGGGGCTCCGTGGCTTGGCACGGTGGTGCCAGGGCGTTTTTTAGGGAAAGGAAGGGAAGGAAGGCAGCCACCCCGGCACAGCCCCCGGGGCTGCGGAGCGTGCTAACACCTGGGATTGCTGGCACCTTCCCCGGAGCCCTGGCCCTGCCTCCCCGGTGCTCCCACGTGCTTCACGTGAGGCTCGTTCAGCCGAACCCCGGGCGGCGAGCAGGGGCTGTGGGAGGGCTGAAAGCCCCCGTTGCCCTCCCTGCCCCAGTTGCTGCCGCCCTGGACCTCCAAAACGAGGACTGGGCCAGCCCAGCCTGGCTTGGGGAAGCCGGGGACCCGCGGCCACTGGGGGCAGAGGCCGTGGTGCCACGTCCCACTGCTGGCCTCCAGACCCCAACCGTGCCCTTGCCCTCGGCACCGTCTCTTCCTGGGGATGCAGCAAGGGGTTAAGCGTGCAGCTCTGCGTTGGGTTTGTTTCTCTTGCTCTTTAACCTGCTCCGTGCTCCTTGAGGCTGACCCCGCCATGGAGAAGCCAGGCCTGGTGCAGAAGCACAAACAAGCCTCCCCTTTGAAGCCTGTTTAGCTTGGAAGCAGGAAGGCAGATTTCGGGAGGGAATACCAGCTTTTCCTGTTTGATGTTCCGTTCGTGCACGGCTCCCCCCACCCCGAAGCCAGCCGTGCATTGTGTGCAAATGGCAGCACCAGGTCGCTGCGAGCAGTAGCAAAGAGGAGCCGGCCGAGAGCGAGGAGCCGAGCAGCTCCATGCAGCTTTAATTTGAATACCCAGACAGTGAGTGCCAGTCTCACCATGGAACACAGCGATCACGCAGGCTCCCCGGGCAGTGATTCACAGCACTGGGGAGAGGCCTCAGACCCCGAGCTCTCTCCCCGAACCCCCAAGGAATGCATAGTTCCCACTTGAACTCAGGACTTGGCTCCAAGCTCGGAAACAATCTTCAGAAATGAAGCCATGGCTCAAACACACACACACACACACACACACACACACAGAGTGCGCGCAGAGGCTCCCTCGCACACACGTGCACACCAGCTCTCTCGCGCCCCGGCCTCGCGCACACGCAGCCCCGTGCACGAACGCGTGCGAGGATGCTCGTGCACGCAGCTGGCCACGCCGTGGTCCTCGTGCACAACCTCGTGCACAACCTCATCCTGCTCGCCCAGCGATGGGGCAGCACCTCCAGCAACCCCAGAGCTGGAGGGTGCCTTCCTCCCGGCGCTCTGCCGGTGTCCCCCCGGGGCTGTGCCGGGTTTGGGGGGCTGGGGAAGGGGTTTTGGGTTTGGTGTTCCTGCTGCTTGGCAGCGGGACAGGAGGCTCCAGCTCTCGGCAGGCTCCGGTTGAGCCGAACGGGGTTGGGAAGCTGCCTGATCCCAGGCTCGTCTTCGGCAGCATGTGTGGGGACAGATGTGCGAGCCCTGTATCAGACCCAGATGGGGGAGGCGTTGAAGGGAGCGGCTCCCCTGCGGGCGGCCCCGGGACGGCAGCTTCAGGTGTGAAAATAGGGCCAGGAGTCGTCAGGGAAGCGGGGATTGAGTGGGAGCCGCCTGCTCCCACGCGTGACCCCTCTCCCACGTGCTGCAGGGGGGCGGGCAGCAGCTTTTTGAGCCTGAAAAGGGAGCCAGGAGGAGGCAGGGAGCCAGGCGGCGTGCCGCGGTGGCACCGTGCTCAGGGTCCCCCCCTGGGGGCACGGGGAATTTCGTGACACCCCCAGACGGGCGGGGAGGTGCCGTCGGTCACCGCGGTGGTGGGGGGCACGGAGGTCTCAGCGCTCCCGGGGCCGAGCCAGGTGATGTGTGGAGGTGGAAGGCAGCGAAGCTTTTCCAGAGCCGCGGCCAAGCCCAGGCGCACGGGGACGCTGCGGCAGCTGAACCCAGATTTCCTGAGCCAGCTCCCAGTGCCCCGGCCCCGAGGCCTTGGCAAGTGGCGTGCTTCAGCAGCAGGTCACGAGAGCACCTTGTCCCTTAGTAACTGTACCTCCTCTTCCTGTTTGAAGTGATAAACGAGCTGGATGGCCTGGCCAAGGGCCCGGAGATGGAGCACCGGGCCGCAGGCTATGCCCGCCAAGTGCAGGAGAGAGCCAGGAAGTCCATCGAGTTCCTGGAGGAGAGGTTTGAGAGCCGAGACAACTGCCTGAGGGCTCTGACCAGCCGGGGCAATGAGCTCGAGTCCATCTCCTTCCGCAGCGAGGACACCACCGGGCAGCAGGTGAGGGGCAGCAGGACCCCAAGGGGATGGGGACACCGAGGCCGTGCTGCCAGCGCACGCTGCAGGGCTCTGGAGGGTTTTTATCCTCCTTGGGGGGAACCAGGGGACCCCATCCCTGGGGTCAGCGTGCTCTGAGCAGCCAGAGGGCAGCCCGTTCCCTTTGCAGGCTGTGTTAGGGCTCGGAGCAGCCCTGCGACACCATCTCCAGGGCGGCGTGAAAAGGAGGGTGGTGGGGCTGCAGGGTTTTTTTCCTGCCAGGGGTAATGTTGCCCTTTTCTTCCAGGGAAACAACGATGACCTGATCCTGTCCTGCTGCCTCCACTACTGCAACGACAAGGCCAAGGACTTCATGCCCTCTAACAAAGGTAGGACACCCTCACAGCCCCTTTGTCCCCCTCTGCTGCAGCCCACAGACTCTGCTCGCTTCTCTTTGGTGGCCCCTGGGGCTGATCCCTCCCACATTTTGCCTCTTTCAGCACCAAGGTGCCACCTCCTGCTGCCACTCAGCCCCAGGCTGCGCCCCTCCTGCTGCGTTTCCAAATGCCCACCTCTGGGTGCACCTTTTGGGACTCCCCAGCCTGTGAGGGGCCCCCTCCCAACACCCCCAGAGCCCATTTCATGGTGCCAGCAGTGCCATTAGCAGGAATTATCCCCCAGAGCGTGCACCAAACCCATTAAACCTCTCGTCAGGTGCCTTTTGCTCTCTCCTCCTTCTCCCAGAGCGAGAAGAGCAGGCGCAGCTCCAGCGCAGGGCCACCTCCTGCCACCATCGCTGTGGTCCCTGGGCTGTGAGGCTGCGAGGGGGACACCGAGGGGGACAGGAGGCTGAGGAGGCCGGCGAGGGCTCCTCCCTGCGAGCCCCGGTGCCTCCTGGCCCGAGCCATTCTCCTCCTGGCGCCCACTTGGCATCGGCAGCGTGTGCTGGGACCAGACGGCCCCAGGGCTGCTGCCAGGGCGGTGGGGATGGGAATTAGATCAGCAGCTGCCCAAGAAATCAACCCGCATTTGTCAGTGCGAATTCTTAGCAGCTTAACTTGTCAGATTCACAGAGAAACCGTCACCAAATGTTTATGTGCAAATGATGCTGAATTTTGAAATCATGTGGATTATGGCGAATGGGGCCTGACAAGCTGACAGCCTCTGGTTTGTAACAAGGAGGCGCGTCACCAGCTCGCAGCAGAGGATGTTTATTGTTACACATTTCTTAAAGTGTCCGCACAAAACCTCCCCGATCCTGCTTTCGGCAGCCCTCGGCCCCAGCCCTGCCCTCCCGCACGGCCGCCCGAGCCCCCGGCTCCCCGCGGCCGGGCCCGTGCACCCCTTCCTCCCACCGCCTCGGCCCCGGCACCGTGAGCGCAGCCCGAACCTTCCCTTCCCCTCGGCCTGCCGCTCCCGGCACAGCCAATCTGGGCCCATGTTGGGCTCCCATAAACTCTGTTTTTTCCATTCCAGTCCTGGCTCGGAGGCACTGTGTTTCCTGTGCTCATAGGAACAGTACTCTGGTCACAGGACCCAGCTGCTTACACATACCCCATATGCTTCCCCTGCTTCGCACACACGTAAGCGGAGCTCCCACATCCCCAGCCCGGCGCGTTGCGTGCGGGGCAGCTCATCCATCTGGGGGCAAGATCCTTCCAGTTATTTCTCAGGCTTCAGCTCTTTCTGCCTGTCTGAGCCTCCGCCAGAAACGCCTCGGTGTCGGTGGCTCCTCGGAAAAGCGCCTCAAAAAAAAAAAAAAAAAAAAAAAAAAAAAACAGGGTCCGGGTTTAGATCTCGTAATGAGATCGCCAGAGTAACAGCACCAGCTTCCTGCTGCAGCCAGGGTCGCAGCCCGTCTTCCTGGCTGGGGGCAGAGCTCAAAAATCAGCCCCGAGCCCCTGCAGGGGGGAGAAGAAGGCCTCGGAGGTGAAGGGCTGTCTGCGGGGAGCTGGGCGCACCGCCGGGGTGCCGGGCGGCTGCGCTTTTTGGGGCGCTCGTGCCCCATTTTGGCACAGGGTGGGGGCAGCTTGGCATGGGATGGGCACGAGGGCTGGGGTAGATCGGGTCCGGGCTTCACCCCGCTCTGTCTTTTTCCCCCCTCCCCAGACGATCCCATCCGTTTGCTCCGCGAAGTGGTGCTGCTCACGGACGATCGGAACCTGCGAGTCAAAGCCCTGACCCGCAACGTGCCGGTGCGGGACATCCCCACCTTCCTCAAGTGGGCCCAGGAGGGCTGAGGGGGCCGAGGGGGGGTCCAAAACCCCCTGAGTGAGTAACGCAGCGCGTCTGCGCTGGGAGCCCTGCTCCGGAGGCAGCCCTCACCGTGCGCCACCGCCGCCTTCCAGCCCTCAACGAACAATAAAACGCCGCGTCTTCAACCCACCCCGGAATGGCCGTGCTGCGAAGGGGGTGTCCCCCCCCAACGCCCCGGGGGGGGCAGGCGAGCTGGGAAGGTCACGGCCCTGGATGGTTCACGCGGAGGCTGGGACGCTGAGGGTGCTGCCCGCCGGCCTTTCGGGAGGCGCTGGAGCAGAGCCGGAGAGCCCTGCTGCCCTCCGAGGGAAGCTTGGGGTGCGCCCGTGCCGGATCGCCAGCCTTTTGCTTTGGTTTGCTTGGTTGCAGAGAGAGCTCTCGAGTCGTGTGGGGTCGGTGTCGCCTCGGGTTTGGAGGGCAGCGACCGGGGGACACGACGGCGCAGACTTTTGGGATGGCTCGGTGTCGCTCAGCCCCACCAGCGAGGCTCCCCCGGGGTGCCCCGGGCCTGCCCGCGCCCTGCGGGGGTGCCACGGACTTCAAGGGCAGCTCCCCCCCTGCTGGGTGCCCCGCTCTCGCCATCGTCCCTGCCCCAGCCTCCTTGTCCTGCACGTCCCCGGCAGCACCACGTCCCCCGTCCCCACCCCGCGGAGGGGGACGCTGCCCGCAGAGGTGCTCGTCCTCTCTCTGCTGCAGGGTTTTGCTTCTTGAGCTGCGTTTCAGCCGTCCCTGTAGGTTTGCTGCAGGTGTGCGCCCTGCCTGCTTTGCGAGGAGGGGGGCTTTGAACACCTCTGATCCCCCCCCCAAGCTGCTTTCTGTCCTGCTCCCCTCCCACCCCACCATTCCCTGTCCCTCCCCCGAGCCCCGTGTCCCCACACCACTCCCTGCAGACACATTTTTCAGCCCAAGACTCGGCGTCAGCCCAACGAAACCCTCCGAGTCCCTGAAGACCCCAGGACGGGCTGCGCGATGGGGTCCCATGGCAGGTCCCATCCCAAGAGCCTGGGCAGCGCCTGGCCCCGAGGCCAGCTGTGGGGTCCCCTTTTGGGTCACCCCAAGCCTCGCAGGGACATGGGCACCTTGTCACAGGGCTCTGCACCTGCAGGTCCATCCCGCACCGGGTGGATCGGGGTGCTGCCAAGCCCCTCGGAGCCACGTTGTCACCAGCACCGTGGCACTGCAGACCCAGAAGCCACGAGGGAACGTTTTCCCATGAACTGGCACCCCCTGAGGCTCTGTCAAGCCCCGGTCCCATCAGCGGAGGGTGGGACTGACCCCCCAGGGCCACCACGGCCGTGGGAGGGAAGCGTCAAAGGTGGCAGAGGAAGCAGCAGGACCCAGCCCGACATTTTCCTTTCCTGCGTGGGTGGCTCGGACCTGGTGTGGAGCACGTTCGAGCAGGAAGCCCGCTGTCACCCCGTGCCGGCTGCCTGGCCCCGTGGCGAGGACCAAAAGGGGGTCAGAGCCTCGGCAGAGCGTGGTCCTGTGGGGCAGCACCGCAGGCGAGCAGGATTTGTGCTCCTGTACCTGCACCATACGAGTGCCCCGGCCTCAACGCCGCTCACGGCAGAGCCTGGCAAAGGCTGGGCTCAGCTCAGGCACGGATCCTGCACAGGACTTTGGGGTCCCCGAGCAGTGCAGGCGGTGGTGCCTGCAGGAGGGCGCACGGAGAGGTGGTGGGAGCAGCGAACACGAGCACCACGGCCCCGATTGATGAACGTGGGCGACGGCTCTGCCGTGGGGCCAGCCCACACCTGCGCTCAGTGGACTTCATCTTCTCCTGAAGGCTGTGTGTTTGAAAGGTTTGTTTCTAACAGTTTCACCCTGCGAGGCCAGTCCTAGGTACGAGCAGCTCGGAGGGACGCGCAGCCCCGCTGGACGCCCACCCCGTGCCCTGGGACGCTGCGCGGAGAGAGCGGAGCCTGAGCGCGCCGGGGCCAGCCGTGCCAGGCTGCCACCCCGCTCCCCGTGGGGAGCCCGTTTCTCGGGGAGGCGGCCGCGTTTGGGTGATTTTGTCAAGTTGGTTTTAATCAGTTTTAGTATTAAACACTTGTCTGTGCAGCCTGGTGTTCTGTTCTCTCTCGGCGGGCGCATTGCGGCAGAGATTTGGGGCGGGGGGGACACCATGGAGGGGACAGCAGCGGGACCTGTCCCTGCTTGTAAGGATGTTGGTGGCTGTCCCGTCCTGTCCTGTCCTGCCCTGCGGCTCACCCCATGAACCGAGGGGGCTCCGGGCACACCAGGCAGAGCCCCTCACCTCCCTCCCACAGCCCCATGCCCCCCGGCTGTGGGGCAGCTCCGCGGGCACATCCCAGGTCCCCATCCCAGCCCCACGCGGCAGAGAAGGACGCGAGGCTTTGCGTGTTAATGTCACTTTATTGCTCGTTCCGTTTCGACTATAGAAAAAAGGGCGAGGAGCCCGTGTACAAATCGGACGTGATACAGACCCGGCCGGCGGCCCCGCGGGGCGCTTCCAGCTGTGCTTTGGGTGCAGCTGCTGCCGGTGCTTGGCCCCCCCTGAACGGGGCACGGGTGCCCCACGGCAGCTCCAGCCGGGTGCTGGCGAGCCCCAGGGGGACCCGGGCAGCCCGGCAGGGACCCAACCAGGCTCCCCCTGCCCGTCCCCAGCTGGGAATGGGGACCGAGGGGGGGGCCGAGGGGTGCACCACGGGCAGGAGCAGCCAGCGCAGGCTAAGGCACAGTGGCTGCGAGGCTGGGGCCGGTCACTGCCCCGGGGCCTCGTGTGCAAAGGAGAGGAGGGGGCGCGGGGAGGGGAGAAGCTTCACATTAGCCCCAGGCAGAGGGGTCGTGGCCCGGGCCAGGGGTAAGGGGAGGGGGTCCGGACTCGGAGGGGGGCACCAAACAGAAGGCACGAGAGGGGTGCTGGGGCAGCGGGGGTACCCCGTGGGGGCTCGGCCCCCTGTCAGTGCAGCCCAGCCCGGGGCAGCTCCGCGCCTCCCTCCCCGGGGCCACGCTCGGCTCTCCCCATGCAGCTCCCGGCCCCCCCCCGGCCCCTTCCCGTGGCCCCGCGCCTCCCCTGCCCACGTCCGCGTAGCTGACAAACCCGAGCGCTTTGTCTTTGTCATAAACTCCTGGCCCGGGCTCCCCCCCAAACCCGACCCGACCCAGCTGTGCTGGGGACGGGGATCTTTGGCAAAAAGAGGTGAGCGGCCGCCGGGCTCGCCCCCCACCCCCCAGGACGGCGGCTCCCCGGCTGCCCCCGCGGGTCCCGCAGCCCCACGGGGCCCCGGGCATCCCTGATGGCGAGGCGCCTGCTGGGGCAGGGCGCAGGGGCTCAGTCTGTGACAGGCCCTGCCCCACCTCCCAAAAACGCGGGGTGGCCGCCGAGCCGCGGGGTCAGGGCTGGGAGGTCAGTGCCACTCCGGATCCAAGAGCATCGCCCGGCCACGGCCACGGCCACGGCACGGACCCGGCCGCCTTCCCTCCCACCCCACGAAACCCTTCGGGCCCCTCCGTCAGTCCGTCCATCCCCGAGCTCCCCGGGGGGAGGCCGGCGTGCACCTCCCCGCCTTGCTCGCCGCTCCCGGAGGCCGCCGGCAGCTCGGAGGCATCGCTGCGGCTGCGATGGATCAGCTACTCACGGGCCCGCGGCGGTCGAGGCGGCACAGTCCGGGTCCCGTCGCAGCAGAGCCGAGCTCCGGCGGGTCCCGCCGCGGGGCCGGGGGGCTGCCGAGGGCGTCCCCGTCACCCCGGGGTGGGGGTAGAGACGGGGACGGCCCCGAGGTAAGGAGCGGGCTCATGTCCTCCAAAGCCTCGAGGCTCAGCCCGGCGTCACAGCTTGTGCTTCGCCTCCCGCCCCAGTCCCGGGAGCCGCCGCGGGGCCCGGCGGTGGCGGCGAGGGGGGCGGCCGAGCCACGAGGGCAGTCCCTGAATTATCGGCTGCTCCCAGGCGAGCTGGGGCGCCCGGCGCTCTTCGCAGGACACGCCATCCAGCCGGCCCGGGGCAGCTCTCATGGGACCTTCTGCTACGAGCGAGTTCTCCGGGGCCGGCGGCAGCGCCGGGGGCCGAGCACCCGCCACCTCCGCCCCCCAGCTCCATGCGGGGAGGCAGGAGCACGGGGAACCCCACGGGCCCCCCGGCCGGGCCGGTGCGGCCCCCGGCGGGCGCTAGGGGGGCGAGTAGCGCTCTATGGTCCGGGCGGCGTCGGCGTGGAGGTGCGGAGCCTGCGCCAGCACCTCGGCCGCCTTGTCCTGGCTCAGCCCCAGGTGCTCGGCCGTGAACTTGGCCAACGGGTAGAGGCTCTCCATGGCCTTGGGGTCGCTGAGGAAGTGCGAGGTGTGGGAGAGCAGCTCGGCCGCCTTCTCCTGCTTGAGCCCCAGCTGGTCGGCGGTGAGCCGGGCCATGGCGTAGACGCTGTCGGGGAAGTCCAGCTTGGCTTTGCCATCGGGGCCGGCCGCGTGCATCTTCATGTGGCTGATGAGGTTGCGCTGCTGGGCGAACTTCCCGCCGCACACCTGGCACTCGTAGGGCTTCTCGCCCGAGTGGATGCGCATGTGCTCGGTCAGGCGGTACTGGCGCGTGAAGCGCATCCCGCAGGCGTCGCAGGCGAAGGGCTTGAGGCCGAGGTGGCTGCGCATGTGGCGGGTCATGGTGCCGCGCTGCGTGAACTTCTTGCCACAGATGGTGCAGGGGTACGGCCGCGTCAGCCAGTGCGTCTTCTCGTGCTGCCGCAGCGTGGCCGGGTCCTTGTAGGACTTGTCGCAGGACGAGCAGCGGTAGGGCCGCAGGATGTCACCCAGCCCCGGGCCACCCTTGTCCAGGAAGGGCACGGCCTGCTCCGCCGCCGCCTTGTGATACAGCTCCTCTTCGTTGTGGGCCTCCACGTGGGCGTTGAGCTGCTCGGAGCTGGGGAAGCCCTTGCCGCAGGGGATGCAGACGTACAGGTTGTCGCCCAGGCTCTCCGGCTCGTAGCCCAGGTGGTTGCAGTAGCGGTCCAGCGCGTCGCCGGGCGAGGGCCCCTCGCTGCTGCCCGTGTCCTCGCTCGTGCTGTTATCAGGCTCCAGGTCGTTGCTCTCCACGCTGGGGTACCGGGGCTGTGGCGCCGCGGGCGGCGACTCGGCCTTTTCCTCCCGCTCCAGCTCCTTCTCCGCCTCCCCCTCGTCCAGGTAGGGGCCCAGGGGCTCGTGCTTCATCCAGCGGTACATCAGCTCGCGCCCATCGCCGCGGGGCAGGGGGGGCTCGGCGCAGGGCGGCGTGCTGCGGAAGGGGTCGGCGGCGTGAGGGTGCCCCCCCGGCTCTCCGCCCGGCGGCGAGTCCTTGTAGGAGGCGGGGTGGCCGGCCAGGAGGCCGGCGCTGACCGGGGGGCTGTCGTGCCGCGGGGGCAGCGAGGGCTCGCGGGGCTCGCCGGGCAGCAGGCGGTCGGTGGGCAGGAGCTGGGCGGAGGGGCCGGTGGGGCTCTTCTTGGAGAGGTCGAGGCCGCAGGGCGGCGAGCAGTGGCGCTCGGGCGGGCACAGCCCGTGGGGGTGCAGGGGGGTGCCCTGCGAGGCCGAGGCGTAGAGCTCCCCGCACTGCGTGTTGAGCGGCGCCGCCGGCTCCACGGGCGGCAGGTCCACGGGCCGCGGCGTCCCCGAGTAGCAGGCCTGGATGACCGGCGTGGCGGCGCGCAGCCCCCGGCCCAGCTTGTAGGGCGCGTAGCCCCCGCGCAGGTGGCAGTACTTGCCGCTGCGCTTCAGCTTCTTCTTGCAAAGCGCCACCAGGCCGGGGATCTGGAGGTAGCTGGCGGCGGCCAGCACGGCGCCCAGGCTCTGCTCGCCTCCCGGCTCGCACTCGGCCAGGCGGCCGGTGTAGATGAAGTCGAGGATGAGGCGGAAGATGCCGGGGCTCACCATCTCGTGGTCCAGGTTGAGCAGGTTGTCGTGCACCACCAGCGACTTGAGGTAGGCGCTGCTGGCCGCCAGGATGTTCTTGTGCGCGCGGAAGAGCGCGTTCTGCACCACGATGATCACGTCGCACAGGAAGCCCTTGGTGCGCTGCGTGTTCAGCTGCAGCAGCAGCTGCCGCGAGTGGCTCGGCACCTCCATGGCGTCCAGCATCGCGCTCCTCGCCCGCCGCCCTGCAACACACGGCCCCCGTCAGCTCTCCGCCGCCGGCCCCGCGCGCCCCCGCTCGGGCGCACGGCCCACGGGTTTAGGGGTGTGGGGGGGAGCTCGGCCACCACGTCGGGGGGCTCAGCCCACGCGTGGATTGAGGGGGGGGGCTCAGCCAGCACCTCGGGGGTCCGGGGGGGCTCGGCCCCAACCCCAGCCCCAGCCCCAGCCCCGGCCCCTCTCTCGCCGCCGCGTCCCGGCCGCTCTGCGCGCCGCCTCGCCCGTTGCCACCGCTTATATCGGGGCTCGTTTCTCGCCGGCCGGGGGGGCGGGGAAGGGGGTTAAAACCCCCGGAGGCATTTTTGGAGAAAGTGACATCACCCGCGGCAGCTTCCAGCACCGCGCCGCGCCCCGGCCCCGCCGCCCCGGCAGCGCCCCGGCCCCCAGCTCCCACCTGCCGGCCCCACCGGAGGAGATGGACGGGGGGTACGGAGGGAAGTGGAGGGAGGGGGGAGGAAAAATGCCCGACCCGGTGCCCCCCCGAGCAGCGGGGAAAAGCGGAGCGGGGCCCGCCCGCCCCCCCGGGGCCGCCTCTCGCCGTTACCTGCGCCGCGCCGCTGCCCCGGCTCCCCGCGGCGCCTCCCCGGCTCTTATGCGCCCCGGTCCCGGGAGGCGGCCGGCCGTGCCCCCGGCGCCCCCCGCCCCCGTTTCCTTTCCCCCCCCCGCCCCCCGCGAGGTGAGCGGGGGGACGGCCGGGGAGAGAGGAGAGGGGGGCGCGGGGCGGGGGGGTGAGGGGGATGCAGGGTGTGGGGGGGAGAGACCGGGACCTCCCCTCCCCGCCTCCCCTCCGGTGCCGGTCCCCCCCTCCCCTCCCCTCTCCCCGCCGCGGTGGGTGCCGCCGAACGGGGCCGTTTTTTTTTTTTTTTTTTCCCCTTTTTTTAATTTTTTTTTTTTTTTTTTTTTTTACCTGGGCGTCCGGTGGCCTCCGCCAACCAGCCGAGGTCTCGGTGGACTCTCATGGCTCAGCCCCGGGGGGGGCGCCGCCGGGCGCTGCCCTCCGCCCGCCGCCGCCGCTCCATGCCCGGCGCTCCCGGCCGCCCGTGCGCCCCTCGGAGCGGGCGGCGGCGGCGGCGGCGGCTCCTCGGGGCTCCCGGCGCCGCCAGCTCGGAGGTGAAACCCGGGCTGCGAACTCCCCCTGACCCCGGCCTGAACTCCGCGCAGCGCCGCTGGCTGTTAAAGGGACGGCGGGAGGTTTCCTCCTCCCCTCCCCGGGCGGGGCACGCCAAAGCCGGGCCCCCCCCCCCCTCCTCCTCCTCCTCCTCCTCCTCCTCCTCCTTCTTCTCCTCCTCCTCCTCCTCCTTTCTCCGAGCCCTCTTTCCCCCTCCGCCCCGGCGGGAGCGGGAGAAACGGCGGCGCCGCCTCCCGCCCGCTTCCACCGCCCCTTCGGGGCTCCCGCTCCTCGGGGGGCGCAAAGGGAAGGGATGGGGGGGACCCTCTTTACCCGGACCCACCGAGGTGAATCCCCCCGGGGGTGGTCTCCCGACCCCCGTTCCCTTTCTCTGGGTCCTCTCCCGGGCTCCCCTTTTTCCCTTCCCATCACCAGGTGAGCCCCGACGGCGCGGCCGCAGCGCCCCGACGGCACCTACCCCGCGGCTCCCCCGGCGCCGCCGCTGCCTCCCTGCCCGCGGCCCGGCTCCGTTCGTGGGGCGCCATCTAGCGGCCCCCGCCGCGCTCCGCCCCCGCCGTCGGGGCTCGGAAAGGGCCTGGGGAGGGGGGGGGGGGAGGGGGGGGGGGGGGGACCGGGAGGGGAAGGAGGGGACGCAGGGGAGTGGAGGGGGGGGGGGGGGACACCCGCGGCTCCTCCCCGTGCAGGTGCGCGGCCGCCCCGACGGGGCGTCCCGTGGTGGCGGCGGGGCTGGGTTTTGGGGAGGAGGGTGGAGGGTGGTTGTTGTTTTTTTTTTTATTAAGGGGGGGGGTGCTCCCCCGCTGTCCCCCCCCCCCGCCACCTCCGGTGCTGCCTTGGAAGGAAGGGTGGCCCCCGGTGGGACACCTCGACGTGACCCCCCTTCGCCTTCTTCTTCCTTTCTCAGGGGCGCCCCGCAAGGAAAAGCCGTCGGGGGGGGGTGCCGGGGTGTGGGGGGGGAGCTCAGCCGGCCCTGATTTGCCGCTGATGGAGGGGGGGGAGCACGAAGGGGGGGGGGGCACAGCCCTGGCGCCCAGATGTGCGGCAGCAGCGGTGGCGGCTTGGGGTGGGCCGGGGGGGCTGCGGCGGGGCGGGGAGAGGAGGAGCGGGGGGAGGGAGGGGGCAACACCCTCACCTCGTGTCCCCCCCCCCCGCCTCCTTCCGCACCGAAATATCTGCTTGCTGGGCCGGGGGGGGGGGCGCAGCCCGGCTGCCCCCGACCGCAGGCGCTGCCTCTCGCTTCGCTCTTTCGCTTCTCCTTTCTCACGGCCGCAGCCGCTTGCGCAAGCCCCGGGGCCGCAGCTTCCACGGCCGCGGCACCTCCAGGGGGGCTGGGGGCACCCCACCGCCAGGGCTGGTTGCCCCCAGCATCGGCCACTCCCCCCTCCCCGATTTTGGGGGTCTCACCCCTGGGCTCTTGGGGAGCAGGAGCTGGCGCTGGGGCCCCGCAGTGGTGGCCTCGGCGCTGTCCCCAGCGCGAATTTGGTGCTCGGGGACGAATTTGGGGACGGGCACTGCCACGCGTGTGGCTGCTCCCCAAAAACGCCCTCGGGGGGGTCAACATCACCGGCAGCTCGGCCACGGGCACCCACGGAGCCGGGACGCCCCGCTCGGGCTGGGGCCACCACCCCGGGACCTGGGCACGGGGGCACGGCCCGAGGGGACCCTGCAGCGGGCACGGCGCAGGGGAGGACCCCGCACCCCAAATCCCTCCCCGGTCCCCATCGTGGGCTCGCACCGCCAGGATGCTGGGAGCGGGACGAAGGCGAACAAACGTCGGTGCAGAGCCGGGGTTTAATCTCAGCTCCCCGGGCACTAATTCCCTCCTTTTTTTTTTTTTCCTTTTTTTTTTTTCTTTTTTTTTTTTTTTCCTGTTCAATTAACGGCTGGAAGTGTTTCAGGTTCTGGCAGGGAGCTCTGGACGTCGCTGTGAGCGATGGCTCCCGCGGGCTCCGTCCGGGTAATTTACGGGGCTGAGCTGCATAAATCACGGCAGCCCAGCGGCTCCCAGACAGCTCCCCCCCCCCGGGGGCCGGCCGGGACCCAGGGCTGCCCCAGCTACCTGCTGAGTGATGCTGAGCCCCCGGGGCACAAACCCGGAGCAGGGAGCGCGGAACCTGCAACCTCCCCACCCTCTGCGCCTCCTCACCCATCGCCCAGGGGCTGGGGCAGGTGGGGAGTGAGGAGGCGGGGGGGGGGGGGGGCGCACTGAAGGACCCCTCCTGTCCCCCCGGCCGCATCCTTGCACGAGTGGCTGCGGGAGGAGGCAGCGCGGGCGCCCAGGAGCGCGCAGGAAAAGGGGCATTTTCGCCTCAATGTGCTGAGCAGATTGGAAACAGCTCTGCTGAAGTCATTGGCTCTGTTGGGAGGTCTGCGCTGGAGCGTCTCCCGCCCCGTGCCCCCTCCCCACGATCAATCACGGCGCAGCAAATTAGCCCAGATGCTGGGAGATTCGGTTCAAATCCAGCTGTGGTTTGGATCGCGCTCGCATGCCTGGCTTCATGTGGGACCTGGGCTTTTGGACAGGATACAGCCCCCCGGTCTCCGCAGGGCCCTGTTTCCCAGCGCAGCCTCTCCCCGAAGCCCACACACATGTGTTCCATTAGGGCGCCTTGGCCAGCCGGGCCGCATCCGGCACCGCCAGGAGCCTGGAGCCCCCGCTGGCAGCTCGCACTTCATTTCGCCGGCGGTGCCGGGGGCACGGCAGCCCCCCCTGCGTGGCCCCCGCCTAGGCCCTGGCCCTCGTAGGGGGGCTGAGAGAACCCCCCCCCGGCATCGCCAGGCTGAGGCCGGGAAACTCGTGACGGTGATGAGCAGCTCCCAGTGGGGGAGCTGTGGGTTTGGGGCTGCCTCGTGGCCGAGCCGAGCCCCACCAGGTGTTCCTAACGTGCCCGGTGCACCCCAAAAGCATGGGATCTTTATTTCTGGGAGCAGGAAGGGCAGAGCCACAGCACCCTAATTGTGGGGTGCCTCTGTGGGGTGCTCGTTGGGGCAATGGGACCCCTTTTTTTCTGGGGTGATGCTGGGATAAACAAGGGGGCCCCATCCCTGCAAGGTGATGGCTCAGTGGGATCCCTTCCTTGTGGGGTGCTGCGAAATGGGGCAATGGGATCCTGGCCCTGCAGGGTGACCCTCAGGAGCCCTTCGCTGTGGGGTGATGCTCAGCAAGTTGATGGGACCCCCTTCCCTTTGGGGTGATGCTCCATGGGGCAGTAGGACACATTGTGGGGTGATGCTTAGCGGGGTAATGGGATCCCCTTCCCTTTGGGGCAATGCTCAGTGGGGCGATGGGACCCCATCCATTTGGAGTGACACTCCGAGGAGCAGTAGGATACATTGCAGGGTGATGGGACCCCTATCTTTTGGGGTTATGCTCCGTGGGGCAGCAGTACACATTGTGGGGTGATGCTTGGCAGGGCAATGGGACCCCTTCCCTTTAGGGTGATGCTCAGCAAGGTGATGGGATCCCTTCCCTCTGGGGTGATGCTCTATGGGATATAGTAGGATGCCTTGTGGGGGCGACGTTCATCAAGGCGATGGGACCCCTTCCTTTTGGGGGTGATGCTCCGTGGAGCAGGACACATTGTGCGGGTGATTCTTGGCAGGGCGATGGGACCCCTTCCCTTTGGGGCGATGCTCCATGGGGCATTTGGAACACCTTGTAGGGCGATGCTCAAGGCGGTGAGGACCCCTTCTCGTGCCAGCCCCCCTCCTTTTTACCCACGATGCCGCACTTTGGGGTCCCCCCCCCCCTTACAAGCTCCCCACGCGCTGCTCCCCCCCTGCGCCCCTATCCATGGGGAGGCGCCCCCGACGGGACCGCGGTGGTTATAGGGCGGGGAGGGAGGGGGGGGACAGAACCTACAAAGCCCACGAGATGGCAAGCAACGGGCCACGCTCCGGGACGCCCCCCCCCGCCACCAACACCCCCCTCGGGGACATTTTGGGGGGGGGGGACAAGACTTCATCCCCCACCCCGCTCCTTCCCACGGGGCGCACGGAGCGCGCGTCGGGGGACCGTGGGCTGGAGTGGGGTGGGGGGGGGGGTGCGGGGGAAAAATGCGGCCCCCCCCCGGTCCCGGAGGGGGTGGCGGTGCTCCGGGGGAGGCGCTGCCGCAGCCGGTGCCGGTGGGCCGGCCCCGGTGCTGACTAATCCCCGGGGCTGAGTCACGGCTGCGGCGGGGAGCGCTGCGGCAGCGGCGCCTCCAAACGGAGAGCCCCGACGGGGCGGGCGCTGCTGCTCCCATCCCCGACGGGGGGGGGGGGTTAAAAAAATTACAAGGGAGGGGGGCACACGCACTGTGGGGGTCCCTCATTTATAGGAGAGAGGGTTCCGGGGGGGGTGGTTGAGGAGGGTTTTTGGGGATGTGAAGCCGCTGAATGGATTGCGGAGGAGGGGAGCGGGAGGGAGGGGGGGCTGTTTGGGGGTGTAAGCGGGGGAGGTGGGTTTGTTTTTTTTTTTTAATTTTTTTTATTTTGGGGGGGGGGTCGTGGCAGCGTGCGGCCCTGCGCAGCGGCGGCTGCTGCTGTCAATGACAACGCCGCTGTTGCCGTGGCGACCGCTATGATGCTCCGCCAGAGCACAGTGAGGTCAGAAGGCTCCGGCAGGAATCGGGGGGGGGGGATAAAGAGGGGGGGGGGGGGCCCCGTCCTGGGGAGCCACCGGGGAAAAGTCCTACACACCCCAAAACCAGCCCCACCGCGTCCCCACCCGGCTGTAGGCTCAGCCTGGGGGAAGTTTAGGATGTGTGTGGGGTGTGTGTGGGGGGTGGAATTGGGGATGTGAAGCCCCAGCCTGTCCAATCGTGGCCCCCCCCTCAAAAAATAAAATGTTTTTGGGGTGTTCAGCCCCATTGGGAACGTGCACCGTGCTCCCTGCGAGGCTGGAGAAGGGGGGGTCAGGGTAACAGCGTGCTGCAGTGGGGCAGCTTTTGGGGGGGTAGGGACATCTAAAGGACCCCCCCCAAAAAAAAAAAACAAACCACAAACACTTAGTGCTGCCCCAGCCTCCTGCAGGGCATGGGGCTGGCACCCATGGGTGCTCACAGCCCCCCCCCCTCCAGGCCCTGCGGGGGGCTCACGGTGGGGGGCAGCCAGGACAGTGGGGTGGGTGCTGCCAGGGCTTTATTTTGGGTGGGTTTGGGCACCCCCCCTCCAAGACCCTCCGGGGGGGCACCCCTGGGGCCTTGTGCACCCCCCTTTACCCCAAACAGCAGCCCCACACATCGCCAGCAGCAGGGCTGGGGGGGGGGGCACCATTGGAGGAGGGGGGGGTCTGGGAGATGGGGTCGGGGAGGGGGGGGGTGACACCCATTGGGGTGCTGGGACCCCCCCCGGAGGGGCGCACAGCCCCCCCCCCAGGCTGCAGGAGGAGGGATGGGGAAGATGGATGGGGGGGGTCCCTATAGGACCCAATCCACCCCCCTTCTCCCCAAACCCACCTGCGGGCCGCTACCTTCCTCCTCCTCCTCCTCCTCCTCCTCCTCGCCCCCCCCCCAGCCCCCTGCCCCCCCCCGGGCCGATATAAATAGTAGCGTCTTCCCGTTCCCTAAATTTCCTCGCTGACGTAGCGCTCACGTCATTGTGTAGGTTGCTGCTTTTCTATGAATGAGCCCGAGATCCCCGTTACTACGAGCCCGACCCTATAAAAGCCCCGCGCTCTGCGGACAGCGCAGCACCGCCACCGCCCACCGGGCCGGGATGCTCCGGGACCAGGGGGGTGTTTTTTTTTTTGGGGAGGGGGGGGGGGGTGGTGGGGTGAGGTAAGGAAAGAGGCAGGGATGGACCCCCCCAAACCCCCCCCAACACCCTCCAGGTAAGCAGGGACCGAGCCGGGGGGGGTTTGGGGGGGGGGAGCGCAGGGAAAAGGGGGGCGCAGGGAGCTGCACTGCCCGTCGGGGGGGTTGTGGGGGTGGGGATGGGGGGGGGGTAAAAGGGATGAGGGGGGTGTAGGGGGGGGTGTCAGGGTCCTGGGGGGGGGTGTCCGGTGCTGGGGGGGGGCTCTGCGGCTGGCGGGGGGGGCGCGGGGCCGCCTGGCGCAGCCCCACGTGCGGCGGGGGCGGGGCGCGGGGGCGGGCGCTGTGCGCGGAGCCGCCCCGGGGGGGCGCACGGAGAGGAGGAGGGGGGAGGGTGGGGGGGGGGGGACCCGGCCGCTTCTTTCCCCCCCCCCTCCATTAAACCCCCGTCCAGCTTTGCAGTGTGTGTGTGTGTGTGTGTGTGTGTGTGTGTGTCCTCCCCCCCCCCCGCCTCGTGCTGCGGGTGCCCCCCCCATTTTTTCCCCCACCCCCTCCCCCTCTCTCCGCAGCGCGCCCCGACGGGGCCCCCTCCAAACCCCACTCCCCATCCCCTTTCCCACCCCTCCCCACGGCCTTATCCCCCGTTTATAACCCCCCCCCCAGCGGGTCGTTCGGCTTCCCCCCCCCACAAACAGCTCGGGCGCTTTCACCCCGGCCGTCGGAGGAGCCTGGAGACCCCCCCCCCGTCGAGGAAAGCCCGAGTCAGCGCATCGGCACCTTGGCTCTAGACTGCTTACTGCTGCGTACGGCCGGGCCAGTAACAGTCTACAGTCATGGCTACTGAAGCATGACCCTCGGCACCGCCACCGTCGGGGCACGGGGGGGGGGGGGACACACGGGGGAGACACGGAGAGACCCCCCCCGGGGGGGTTTCTTTAGGGTTGGGGGCAGCCGGGAGCTGTCCCGAGTGCTGAGCCGTCGGGGCGGCCCTAGGAGCTCCGCGCCGCCGAGGGATGGGGTTGGTTAATTTATTGTTAATTATTATTGTTATTAATTATTATTTTTTTTAAGGGGGGGGGGCACCGGCTGGGAGGGGGTGTCCCGGTGCCCGTTTGACCCCCGCTTTCTCTTTCCCCCCTCCGCAGACACCGAGCTCCCCCCCCAAACCCCCCAAACACAGGCGGACACACCCCCGCTGCAGCCCAGGTAGGGGTGGGCCCGACCCCACGGCGGGGGGGGCGGACACGCGTGGGGCCGGCGGGAGGGCGCTGGGAATTTGGGGCGGGGGTCTTGGGGGGGAGGATGCTACCGAGGATCCCCCCACACTTTTTTTTCCTCCCCACCCCGCGGCGTGGGCCGGGGGCGCTCGCCTGGTCGGTGTCTCCAAGGCACCGGCTGAATCCCCCTCCCTCCCCGACCCTATAACCCCTCCCACGACCCTATAAACCACCCCAGGACCCTATAACCGACCCCCCCCGACCCCACAACGCCCCCCGACGTCGCTCGGGCGACCGTGGCTTTAGATTGTTACTGTGCTGCTGGGGGGGTAACAGTCTACAGCCATGGTCGCCGGGGCCCGGCGCACTCGCAGCGCGGCACCAGCGGCCCCCCCAAAACCCCCTCCCGACCCCATAACCCAACCCCCCGACCCCATAACTCCCCCCCCTCCCGACCTCCCGGGGCTCGAGGGTCCCGTGGGGGCTGTGGGGGGGGGGTCCCGTCGGGCACAGCCCGCCCCCCGCGGCAGTAGGAGCTCACATGCAGGGTGCAGCTCGCCGCACATCAACTCTTACTGTTCGGGGGGGCGGGCGCGGAGCGGCTCCTCCTGGGCACCGGGAACGGCGGAGACCCCCCCCCCCAAAAAAAAAAAAAATCCCCCCATCCCATTCCCCAACCCCCCCAAATTCCCTTTTTCCCCCCTCACCTGTCCGGCCGCTGCGGGGAGCTCGGGGATCCCCCCCCCCGCCATCCAGCGTCCCCCCCAACGGCACCGGGAGATGGAGCCGGGGGGGGAAAGGGGATTGAGGGGGGGGGGCACGGAGGTTTGGGGGGGTCCTGGAGGTTTTTTGGGGTCCAGGAGTTGTGGGGGGGGTCCCCGGGAGTGGAGCGTGGCCCAGTACTGCGGGGACTGAGCGCGGACGGGGATAAGGGGGGGGGGCTTCCAGGGGGAAAATTGGGGACGTGCCCCCCCCATATAGGGGCTCTACAGGTTGAGGTTCCCCAATGGCATCCCAAAAAAAAGAAACCCCAAAAGGGGAAGGTGGTGGTGGGGGGGGGACCCTGCGCTGCCTCCCTGATTGGGGTTTGGGGGGGTTTGCCCCCCCTCCCAGCGGGGTGCCCCGTGTCCCCAGAACCCTCCCCTGGCCACTGCGGGATCCCTCCGTGCGGGTGCTGGGGGTGGGGGCACCACCACGTCCATGGCCCCATAGAATTTGGGGCCCAAAATCCAAAGCACGACCCCAGGTGAGGGGGCAGGGGGCAGGGCCCATGGCCCCTCTGTCCCCTGGGTCCCTTTTGTCCCCTGGTGCTGCTGTCACCCCCCAGGCCGAGGTCCCCCCTCACCCCTCGGCCTCAGATTTTCTTCCAGAGCACGTCCCAAACACCGTGGAGCTCCGCCGTCACCTCACAGCACGGCCCCGAGCTGTCCCTACATCGGGACGGCGCCGTGGACCCCACAGAAATCCCACCCTACAGCGGCCGGGGGCACGGCCTGCACGGGGTAAGGCCAACCCCAAGGAGCCCACGGCCGAGGATTTGGGATTTTTCTGCCTCCGCGCTGCAGGTGGGATCCTTGCCGGGCTGGGATTTCTCCACGGAGAGCGCACGGCCCTAAAAAAAACAGCTGTAGGGTTGACGGCCGTGCCGTGACCCGCTCCCGGCTGGGTGTGGGGGCGCACGGGGGGGGTGCTGCCCCCAAAAAGCAGCGTGGTGGCCGCTGTCCCCCCCCCCTCGGCTGTGATTCAGCCGCGTTTCTCCCGGCCCGGCGTGGGTTTCCATGGAAAACTTCCACCGAAAACAAGCGGGGAAGGAGCCGCAGCAGCAGTGACTCAGCCACAACTGGAAGCTTCTGCGGGTGAGGCGGGGAGGGATTGGGGTGGGGGGGATCTTCCCACCCCCCCCCGCGTCCCGTTCGGGTAATGGGGTCCTTGTGGGGAGCCGTGGGGAACTCGCTCAGGGGGGTGGCAGCGCTGTGGTGGCACCGGGAGATGCTCAAAGGGACATTAGGGGGGGGGAATGTCCCCCTGCTGAGACCCCGGTGTCCCCAGAGCCACCTCGTGCCCCAGGGTGGTGTCACCACCCGCCCCAAACGCGGTTTTGGGGAAAAAAATGCTCAACTCGCCGTTTGTTTCCTTCCCCGCAGGGCCCAGGAACCGCAGCGGGACACGAAAGGTGCGTGGCGGGGGCTGGGGGCTGAGCTGCGTGGAGAAAAAAGCGGCCCCCACCCCGCAGGGAGCCGCTGCCCTCCCTCAGCGCCCGCACGCACCTCGGCTCTCCCCGGGGTTGTTTTTTTCTCCGAGCTCTGGCAGAGGACACCCGAAAAAACGACGTTTGTCAAGCTCCGGGAGCAGGGGGCCGGTGCTGCAGCCCCCCAAAAAGCCTCCCCCATCCCTCCGAGCCCACCTCAACGTCCCCGTGGGAGCTGCCCGAAAGCCACGGGCCCCTTGCTGCCCGCTCGCCGCGCACCCTCGGGTCCTTCCCCGGCCCTAAACGGCCCCAAATTGCAGCACTGCCTCCTCGGAGGAGGCGCAGGGTGAGCGGCTGCGGGGCCGCAGTGCGGGCAGCAACCGCTGCAGCGCCTCCTCCTCCGCACCGTGCCGCCCCGGAGAGCTCTGCAATAATTAAAGCCGCTCACGCCGGGGCTGGCCGGGCACAGTAGGGCCGGGGGATGAAGGCCCCGCTGCTTCCATCGCTCAGGAAGGGGCTAAAAGGGCAGCAGGGAGAGAGCTGCCTCTCCCCGCAGCCGTTTGCCCGCTCCTTCAGTCCCTGCGGGGCAAAAAGCTGCGAAATCCTGCCCTAAACAGGCCCTGAGGTGGTGGATGTGGGGTGAGGGGCACCCCAAAGCCTCACGCCACCCCTGCAGAGCTCTGTGAGGCAGCCACGGAGCCCCCCCCGTGCCTTTCAGGTCTCCTGATGCCATCTGTGGTGCATAAAGTGGTGGCAAACCAGAAAGCAAACCCCACACGAGCTCAAGCTGCTCGCTTCTGCTTGGTTGGCTTTACCCCGCGGTGGTTCCCAGGGCTGTTTGCAGCTGGCTGAGCACTGGGACAGCTTCTGTCACCTCATCCGCACCCCACAGCCAGCCCCGGGGAGCTCCAGGAGCACACGGAGCCAAGAGGGAACCTCCTGCCCCAGCCAGCACCGCCGTGCCCACACCATTCTGCACAAAAAAACGGGAAAACAGCCCCAAAACAGCAACCCTGAGGGCAAACGAAGCTGTTTCATCAGCTGCCTCTCTTTACTGAGCAGGTTGCGGGGCACCACGGAGGAAAGGAGCCGGCAGCGAGGCCCTGCTGTGTGCACGGGCTCAGGAGAGCCAAGCAGGACGCCTCCAATCAGAGCAATAACAGCAGATTTCGGTGTGAAAACAGCAAAGCCAGAAACGTAGCAATGGCGTTATTTTTTTCCTCCTTCGAGGCATTCTGCATAGAAGACACGACAGCGCTCAGCTCACACCAGCTGAACCAGCACTGAACTTTAATTCCGACGAGGGAAACGCTCACCAGCCCCTGCGCTGCCAGAGAGGAGCTTTATCCACACCCAGCCCACCCGAAAGCTGCTTTAATATCTTTTGCACGGGACGTTCAGAACACAAACGCTTGGAATATAAAGCCACCAGGGCCGCGTGCTCTGCAGCTGCTCAATTCCTTTGGCTGAGCTGAGGCTGGGTTTCGGAGCGGCCGTTCCCAACCCTGAGAGCCCCCGGTACACACCCAGACCCCCTCATGTCCTCAACCTCCACGTCACCATAACCAACAGAGTGACAAAAGGGGGTAACGAAGAGCCGACACCGCGCTCCTTCGCGATATGAGCACGGAGAGGTGGCGAGGACCCCTCTAACCCTTATGGAGCGTGGGGAAATACAGCGAGCTGCATGCACCCGGCTGCAGCCCCGTTTATTCCCAGGCGCTGCCATCACACAGCTCCAGCCCCCGATGGCTCAACCTCCCCCTGCCCCGCACGGAATCGCCCCAAGAAGTCCAGGTAGGCTTTCTTCTGCGGCGCACCCACGGGGACGAAGTGTCCGCCGGGGTGTGTGAGGACGACGGGCTCCACGAAGCTCCGCGCCAGCTCCATGCTGAGAGGGGCGGCGATGACGGCGTCGGCCTCTCCCACCACGTGCAGCGTGGGCAGGGCGATGGGCTCCTGGTAGAAGTGGCCGTGGGCCGGGGAGCGGCTGACGAAGCCGGCCACCAGCACGGCGAAAGCCACGGGGAAGCGGGGGTCGCCCCGGGCCCTCAAGGCGCACACCATAGCGGCCAGCGCCGCGCCTTGGCTGAAGCCCAGCAGCCCGTCGAAAGGCCCCAGCTTCGCCATCGCCTCCTCCACGGCTCTCAGCGCCTCAGCCAGCCCCGCCGGCTCCTCAGCCGCCTCAGCCGCCTCAAAGGCGCCGGGCCTGGAGAACCACCAGCCGCGGGGGGGGTCGCCGCCATCACCGCCGTCTTCCTCGCCGCCTCCCGGCACCAGGTGAGGGGCGTCGAAGGTCACGAGCTCGGCGCGGCCCCTCAGGGCTTTGCGCAGGGCCCCGGTGCGCTGGTGGAAGCGGCGCCCGCTCTGGCGGTAGCCGTGCAGCGCCAGCAGCCGCAGCGGCCGCTCCGCCTCCAACATGGCGCCTGGCCGCCCGCCGGAAGAGGAGCGCTCAGCTTCCGGCCGCTCCGTGCTTCCCGCCGAAAAGCCGCCAGCTGATTGGCTGAGCTCCCCCCCCCCCCCGCTCCCTCCCCCCTCCACCACCACCACCGCCTTCCTCCCGCCCGCGGGCGCCCCCTAGCGGGGGGAGGCCGCGGAGACAAGATGGCGGCGGGAGGGCGGGCACGGAGGGGGGATCTTGACGACCGCTCCACAGAGACACCCCGGGGGGGGGCGAGGGCCGCGCTCGGCTCCATCCCCGTCCATCACGGGGCTGCCCCCGGGGATGCTCCCCACGAGCCGGTGCAGCCCTGCTGGCGTTCAGTCCCTTTGGGGCTGTGTCCCCGCCACGTCCCCATAAGCATCAGTGGGGCCACTGGGGTCCTGCGTCCCCTCAGCGCCATCCGTGGGGGCGGGGGGCGTGGGGGGCTTCACCTGGGGGAGAGAAATGGGGTGAGGAGGGGATGGAGCCAGCGGGTGGCGCCTGCGGCACACGGTGTCCCCTCTGTCCCATAAGGGGGACACGGGGGGGGGGGACGTCACCGCCACCTGTGGGGGTCCCACCTGGGGTTTGCGGCCGGGGGGCTGCGGGGTGCCGTGGTTCGCCGTCCATGGCCCCAAGGACTGGCTGGCGTAGAAGTCCATGGGGTACGTCGGCTGCCACTCCACGTCCCCAAGCGCCACCGCCGCCTGTGAGGGGACACAGGGGTGAAGGGGGGTGTTTGGGGGGTGTCTGATCCCCCCCAAAATGGGCTGGGGGTCGCTCACCTCGTAGGGAGTCAGCAGCGGCTTGCTGAAGGCTTCCCCCCAGTCGATGGAGAGCCGGGGACAGGCTATCTGCACCCACCTGCGTGGCAAACGGTGGAGAAAACGTGACATTTTGGGGAAAATAACCCAAAAAAAAGCCCCAGGTGGGGACGCATCGGGAGCTGCCCCTCTCCATCCTCTTGCCCCACAGCCAAGAGATGCCGCTGGGTTTGGGGGCACCAAGAGGAGCCCTCGGGGACAGTGAACGAGGGCCAGGAGCCGAATTCAGCCCCGTGCCACGCTCCTGAGGCAGTTTTGGGGATTTCTGAAGGGAACAAACAGGGCACGGCCGGGCTGGGGGCACCCCTTGAGGCCGGCAGCACTCACGCGTCCACGCTGGGGAAGAGCTGCAGCTTGCTGGGGAAGATCTCGGACAGCAGCACCCGCACGAAGGGGCGGCCCAGGGCGCGCAGACGAGACTCCAGGTGCTGCAGGAGGGGGAAAAAAAAAAGCACCGGGGGGGAGATTTAAAGGATCAGGAGGGCCTCGTTCAACCCCAAATTCACAGCACGTTGGGAAAGCCCCCAAAGCTCTGCCCCGTGGGGCCCGGCTGCGTGTGACGGGGCCACAGCTCCTTCTCGCTCTCCCCGGCGCGTGCCTCAGCCTAATGAAGTAATTAGCGCTCAATGACAACAATCTGTTCTCGTTAGCGGCCGCCGGCCCCGGGACGCCCGCCTGCTGCAAGGCTGGAGGCTGCGGGTGGATGCGATGCCCCCTGTACCCCCCCCACCCCATTACCCGTGGGCACTTTGCCCTCCCCGACCCCCCCCCAACTCCAGCTTCAACATTTTGATTTTTTGCTCTCCTCACCCGGCCAAGCGAAGCCGCTCAGGAGTTCATCCAATTAACAGCAAAGCAGGGAATTAATTGCCCAGCAGCTCCTCCAGGGGGGTCTCCGTGGCCGGCTGGCCCCCCCCCAGCGAGGGGCACGGTTAACGAGCCCTGGGTCAACCTCCCTCGTCTGCCGCTAATTGCCCTGCTTCGGGGCGGATCGATGGCAGCGAGGGAGGTCGAGGTGGCCCGACCGTGCCCGTGTGTCCCCAGGGTGCTGGAGCAGCAAGGAGGGGACCCCGTGGGTACCTGCAGGATGCGGGGGGAGCCCTGGCGCCCCAGGGTGCCCAGGATGAGCCCCCAGCAGCGGGCGCGGGCGGCGGCGCGGATGGCGTCCTGCCGGGCGCTGCGCATGCGCTCGTGGCCGTAGTGCTCCTGCGAGAAGACCTTGCTGTAGGGATCGTACCTGCGGAGCACACCCGGGCTCAGCCCCGACTGGACGGGTTGATGTGCAGCCCGGCTGCCCCTCCTAATTAGCGCTAATTAGCTCCCGAAGCCACGCAGGGCCCGGATGGTTCGTTAGGGCGCGGCGATGGGGCACAACGGGGTTGGGGCCACGCTCCCATCGCAGCCCCCAGCGCCCGGTCCGGGCTCTGCTCCCTTTTTCCCCCAAACCTGGCTCATCAATTATGAAGATATCTTTGATTTGTCGCTTTGTTTGACGAGGAGAATTTTAATCAAAATCCCACTCGGGGTTTGGCAGCTTCCCCAGCGCCATAAACCTGACGCGCGCCTCCCGTCAGTAACAAACGACCTGCTCAGAAATTCAGATCCCGCCAAATGGGCCCAGCCTTGCGCTCTTGATATTTCATCTGCTTTTCAGCAGCCTCATCATCACGCTTTATGGCCTCTGCCTGCAGCAGCCGGGGAGTTTAATGGCTGCGCCTCCAAGAGCTTTCGCAGGTACTTGTCAAAATGTTTATATTCAGCCCGAGTAAATGGCTGGCGTTCATCTCACCCGGCGTGGCTCCCCCCTCTGCCCCACGGGGACCTCTCCGGGGAGGGCGGTGGGGACAGCACCCACCCCTCGCCCACCCGTGGGTGCTGGGGGGGTCCCCACGGGTGCCCCTACCTGTACGCGGGTATCCCCGGGTTGGCGATCATGACGGACTCCAGGTGGAAGCGGCCGTCACCCAAATACCTGCAGGAGAGGAGGGGGAGCTGCAGGAGGTGCGAGACGGCAGCACCGGGACACCCATTCCCCAGTCTGTGGGGTGTGGGGGTGCTGGGCGGGCAGGGACGGCCGCTTACGGGGCGAAAAGGGGCACCCACGGAGCGGCAGAAGCAGAGCCCGGGTGCTGCTCCGTCTCCCCGGCTGGTTACAGACATTGCTGCTTCCATTTCTAATCGGATTTCGAGTCAGCAATTACATTTCAAAGCCTTTCATTCAGCTGCCCTAATGGAGTGAGGGCTCGGAAAATGAATTCAGACGTAAAACTTGACTAGATTTTGCCCTTAATTGGAGAATGACATTTTGGAAGATCAAAGCTAATTTGTCTGCAAAAGTTAGCCCCAGAGACGGGCTGAAGAAGAAAATAATAAAGGCGGGGAGGACGCAGGTACGCCGGCCACCGGCACCTGGAACCCGGCACAGCTCCACCGCAGCAGGACGGACCCCGTGCGATGCCAGCCCCGTGTCCCAGCCCGCTCGTGTCCCCCTTGGGGACAGCAGCAAGGCCCTGCCTGGTTCCCAGGTCCCCGCACGGGGCGAAGCCGGAGCCCTGCAGCCGCTGGGTGAGATGGGGCTCGCCCCCCGCAGCCGGGCTCCCCCCAAGGGTGGGGTCCTGGTATTTATTTATTCCGCGGCGCGCGGTATTCACAGTACATTAAGCATTTCCATTACCTAAAATAATTAGGTGATAGGAAGCAAAGTGCTCCCTCTAATTTGCTGTCCTTAAATAAAATTAATGTTGCCGTGATGTTGGGCCCCGGCCATTTGTCTTTTCCAATTATCCGCCCGCCCTTCCATCTATTATCTATTCTGATATACGACTCAATTATTTCGGCCGCGCTGCGAGCAGACGCCGCTCAGAGCAGCGCTGGGAGAGCCGGAGGGGCACGGCCCAGCCCACGAGCACCCACCCTGGCCAAGCTCTCCCCAAAAATACCGAGCCTGGGGAGAGCACCCCTGGTTTTGGGGAAGGTGTAGGGATGGGATTGGGGACGGGGGTGCTGTGCGCGGTTCCTGGAGCTGTGCCGTGCTGCGGGGTCCTTGGGGACCATCAGTGACGGTGTCCTTGGGGACCCCGGGTACTCACACGATGGCATCCGTGTCCTGTGGCAGCCGGGGCGAGGTGCAGCCCAGGATCTCTCCGGGGGACAGCGGCTTGCACTGGGGCACGCACACCCGGTACTGCGGGCGCAGCTCCTGCGCGGCCGCCTGCAGAGACACGGGGTCAGCGAGCAGGGACCAGCCGGGTGACAGACCCCAAATTCACACCGAGTGTGCCCAAAGCTGGTGGTCCCCATGTTTCCGGGGACCCTCGGGGCACCCCAACCCCAACGTGCCAGCCCAAAAGGTTTGGGCACACGGCAGCGGCGGAGGGGAGCCGGTCAGCTCCGAGAGGGCACCGGCCCCGCGGAGCGGAGCTGCTCAGAGGGGCTCAGCCAACATATCAATTAGAAACCGAGGGAAAAAGCTTAACGCTTCAACGGCCCCGTGTTTGGATAGACGTGGCTCAAGAGGCTCATTCATCTCTGGCTGCCCTGCCCAGCCGAGGAGCAGGCAGCCGGAGCTGCCGGAGCTTCCCCCGCCGCTGCCGGCACTGCATCAAAATGCCAAGCGCTCCGCCGCCTGCCCTGACATTTACAGAGCAGCTCCCGGGGGAGCCGGGGAGGGGGGTGCCGCCATGAAACATTGATCAGAGTTATTATAAAGTACTCGATCCGGGCTGCGGAGGCAGCTCGGAGCCGGCCGGCGGCTCACCTGCACGGCCGACACGAATTGGATGGTGCTGACGAGGGCCAGGGAGGCGCCCGGGGCGAAGTTGAAGCGCAGGGTCTCGAGGAAATGGGACGTGTCGATCTTGATGTCCACGAAGACATAGAGCATCTTCAGGCCCTGCGTGGCGTCGATGGGAACTGGGAAAAGATGGAAAAGATGGAAAAGGTGGAAAAGATGGAAAAGGGGAGGGTGAGGAGGGGCCGGGTGGGCTCCCCAGCCCCCTGTGCCGCTGGCACCCCGGGATGGGGGGGAGCACCCAGCTCGTTTCTCTCCGGATAACGGCAGCCCGGGGGGGATCAATGAGCACAAATCTAATTACCCCCGGTGCTAAGAAGCCTGTGTCACCGCGATTAAGTGAATAATTAAAGTACACAGAGTCCGCATCGATCCGCAGCTCCGCGCTCACTTCCCATTTGGGTGCTCTTCACCTGATCACAATTAAGTGCAAATTACTCCCTCCTGCGGGGGCCCGGGGGGGGGGACGGGGAAGGCGGCTCCGTGCCACCGGGATGTGGCCCCACGAAGACCCGCGGGGCTCCCTCGGGGATGGCTGCACCGAGAGCATGGTGGGCAGCCCGACAGGGGCCCCTCAGCGTGGTTAATTCCCTGACAGCAGGCTGCAAATTGGACCCTTTAAATTCCCCGTTCCAGTGGTGGTAAAGCACCCAGTGCTGATATTTATCACCGACGTGGCTTTCGGGCCACAGTTCTCAACCGGGCAGTCAGTATTTCACAGGGAGCCCGGAGCCATCCTTCAAACCCTTTAAACAGCCCCATAAAACCTCCCCCTGCCCCTGCCTGCGCTCGGAGGGCCGCGAGGTGCCGGCAGCGCTGCGGCGGAGCCCAGCCCGACGCTCGGCACGGCAATTCCACCGATCCACCTTAAAACCCGGAGTGTCTTATTGTTATTTTTGGGCTGATTCCATCCTGGGTGGACTTCAAAGTTAGCAGCATCTGGGACAGCAGCGCAGTTTCCATGGCAACCGGATCCAGAGTACCGTCCGCCTGGGGAGCACGAAGCCTCCTCCTCCTCCCTTCCCCTTCCAGCCAGCGCTGCACCCGCGAAGCCGCCTTCCCCGGCCCCTTCCCCGGCCCCTTCCCTGCCCGTTTCCCAGCCCCGGCCCCATTTGTGGCTCCTGGTTGAGCCCGGGGCACTGGGCTGCGATTTGGGCACCGCTGCAGCCAAGCAGGATGGAGCCGGGCGCTGCGGCACGGCGGGAGGGAAGTGGCTGTGCACTCTGTGCCGCTCCCAAAATCCTGCCTGCGGGCACCGACCCAGCCTGCCCGGCCCTGGCCAACGCAGGCAGAGGAGCTGGAGGACAAAAATCCCTTTGGAGAGGGGTCAGAGCCCCAGGCTGAGTCTCCAAGCCTGGTGTTGAGCACGGCCGGGCACCAGCTCGGCGTGGCCATGCGCTTTCACCCAGGCGCGATGCCACCGGTGGTGGCACAGCCTCACTGTCCCCACTGCCTCGACCACGAGCGGGCACAGCCCCCGCGCTCCCCGGGGCCAAACGTCACCTACTGAGGCAGCTGTGGCCGTAGTGCACCAAGAAGTCAGCGCCCAGGGCCCGCGCCGTGTAGTCGTCCACGCAGCAGGCGCCGTAGGTCACGTCGCCCATCACCACCGCCTCCGCCTCCGTGAACCTGCGGGGAGGCACAGCGGTGAGGGTGGCACCCCGATGGCACCGACACGGCCCACGTCCTCCCCTCCCCGTGCCAGGGTCCCCGTCCCCAGCCCGGCTCGGTCCTCGCGGTGCCACGTGGCAGCACCCGGGGGTCCCCGCGCTGCCGTGGAGCCCCTCGCCGTGCTCCGATGAGGACGAGCGCTTGGCTACTCTCCGAGATGTCAACATGATTAAACTGGAGAGCGGTAATCCGCCTCTTCAATTGGGTAAAGCTGTTTGCAATTCAGCGGATTATCCGCTCGTCAAATAAGACGCTGCCAGCTTCCTAATGCGGTGAGAGGGGAAGGAGCAGGGGGAGACCCGGCGCGGCGCAGTGTCACCGCTCCGGGGACCGGAGCCACCAAGATGGGCTTGGAGCCACCCCGGCACCCCGAGCCGTGCCAGCACCACGGGAGAGGTGGCAGAGGTGGCATCCCGTGCCCGGCTGCATCCCCAGTGGGTGCCAGCTCGGAAAAGACGGGTGCCGGGTGCGCTCAGGGAGCAGCTGGTGCTTGGGTGGCACTTGGAGAGGGGTGGCAGGGAGCGAGCTGGCACCGTCACCCGTCACCCGTGCCTGGCATCGCCGCCCCAGCCACCCGCGTGCCGAGAGAGAAAGCTGGGGGCTCTCGCGTGATTTAAAGAAGCCACCTCCGTGGGTAGTTTATGGCACCGTTTCGGGGGATTATTAGCTTGGCCGCGTGCCCGGGGAGCCGCCGCGGTGGTTTAATTATGAAAGCAGGTATCGCAGTGACAAAGCCCCGCGCCTGGAGGGGCCGCTTAAACCCGATGCTAATTCCTTATTTACACCGACGGCTCGGTCCTGGGCACCCCCTGCTCCTGCTCGGTGGCTTCTTACGAGGGCGACCCCGGTGCCAACAGGGGCTCGGGGCCGGCAGAGGTGGGGGCCCCGGCACAGCGTCACCCCCCTGTCGACGCTGGCTGGGGGCCAGGGTCCCGCGCGCGCTCCTCCCCGAGCGCCAGGCAGGGAGCGTTACGTCGGCGGCAAGAATAGAAATGGTGGGCAGAGCTGGGCAGATGGCAGAAGGTGGGGAAATGGCGCAGCGTGCTGGATATTAACAGCTCCGGCCCCTCGTCAGCCCCCCGGGGAGGGGGACAGGGCAGCCAGAGCAACCCCACCGAGGGGACGGAGCCGCTGTCACCCCTCAAATCCTGCAGGAATCGGGCACCACCAGGACTCCCTCCAGCACCCTGGGGGCTGGGGACACTGGGAGGATGGACCTGAGCCCGTCAGCACCCGAAATCCCTCCCCAAACGGCTGGGAGGACGACGGCTGCACTGCCCCTACAGCGGTGCCACGGGGCTGGGGGCCGCCAGCGAAGCATCGAGAAAGCTCTCCCCCACCCCACCCCACCCCACCCCATCCCATCCCCCCCCCGAGCCCCCAGCCCCCTTCTCTAATGAGAGGTGATGAGACGTACGTGAATCAGACTCCACACATCTCAGCAAAAGTGGAAAATTATTCAGCTCCTTAAGATTCAGGACGGGGAGGTCTGACTCAGAGCGGCAGCCAGCGCCGCTTAATTTTTTATAGATTAAAATGTATGCAAATTGGCCCGAACCCCAGAGAAAGTCCCTGGGGGTGAAGAGCGAGAAAGTGAAATAGCAACAGCGGAGGGAGGGGACGGGGGACGGGGGGGGCAGAGCCTGGCGGAGGCGCCCGGTGCCCCTGCCCGGTGCGCTGGGCTCGGCACGCGGCTCCTCGGGGAGGGGGCTGAGCCCCTCGCGACGCAGGGAGATGTCCTGCTCCAGGAGCTCGGATAGGGACGTGGGACGGACCCAGGACGATGCTGGGGAGGTGGGAAGGGTGCAGGGAGCCCCAGGGTGCTGGGGGGGGGACATGGGGACAGCACGTGCCGGGGTGACCCGCGCCGGCTGGGCTGGAGCGGAGCGGCTGCGATCTCCGGAGACGAATCAAAGGCGAGCGCGGGGGCCTCCCCTTGATGTTTTAATCAGTTCGGTGTCGCCGGAGCCTTTCATCAAACTACAGAGGAAGGGAACGGCAATTAGCAGCCACCTGCCTGCCACGGGGGCCGGCAAGCCGCTCGCCCACCGGCCCCGGACCCGGGTGGCTGCGTCCTCGTGGGTGCCCTCGTGGCCCCTGGCGGGGTCCCGGTGGTGCGTCAGGACGCGGTGACAGGGGCTGTCCCCAGCCAGCACCGAGCCGCTGGCTCCAGCTGGGAGCTCATGAATATTGAAGACTAGGGGAGGTTATTCATCTTTTCCGTCCCGCAAACCCCCGTTCATTCTGAAAAACAGCCCGGCCTTAGCATTTTTCTCATCTCCCCTAATTCATTATCTCCTCCTTTAAACAGATGGCGCCCGAAATCCCATTTATAAAGTGCCACGCTCAGCACTGGCAGGATGCGTACCCGAGGCTGGGACCCGGCTCCTGGCAATGGGAGCACACCCGGTCCCCCTGACCCCGCTCTCCCACTGCCAGCACAGGACGGAGGTGACAACAACCCGGGGACAAGCGTGGGGACCCTGTCCCCTCCGCCACCAGCCTCGGCTTCATCCCGCCTCATTTTACCAGCAAAACTTTCCCACCTCCAGGGCCAGCAGCCCCCAGCACGGGGCAGGCGGTCCCCAGCATCCCCTGATGGTTCCCAGCCCCCCCGGCAGATAAATTAGGATGTTTGCTGCCGGCGGCAGTGCGGGGACCCTGGCACCTTGTGAGCGATGCCGCGCTGACCCGCAGCCCATCAATCTGGGAGGGGACCCGGCCACGGCGCATCCATCTCGCCCAGCCACGCTCCAGCAGCCCCGGGTGGAAAAGAAACCGAGAGGACCAGGCTGGGAGCCCCCTGTCCTGGCATTTCGGGGTTTATAGGGACGCTGCAGCACCCATGGGTGCCCGTGTCCTGCAGGGGATGGGGATGCGGGCTCCCATCCCAGCCGTCCCGCGGCACGGAGCGCAGCCCCGGCCCTGAACAATGCGTTTAATTAGCGGAGAAGCCCATCACCGAGCCACATTACCGGGCTCCCAACTTCATTAGCGCGGGAAGGCTGCGCATAATTAAAATAATGAGTTTGCAATTTTACTGCAAACGGCTCTGGAAGAGCACCGCTGCAGCTGGGCAATTACCGCCCGCCCGCGCGCGTGGCCCCACTGTGCACCCAAAGTGGGTCAGGCCGGCGAGGTGTGCGTGTCCCCAGGGTCCCCAACGGCCAGGTCCCCCTCCCGGTCCCATCCCACATAGGGCCGTGGCTGGTCCCTGCCCTACCAGGGAGCCTGCGTCCCGAGGAGCACCCCAGCTTCATGTTTTGGTGGCCTGGAGGCTGGGAAAACCCCAAAACGAGACAAAGCAAGGTCCCCGGGCAGGGTGGTGGCAAGGCCACCGTGGTTTCCTGCGCCCCGTTGGTGCCTGTCCCCACTGTGACAGCTTCCCCGTGGCCGTGCCATGGGGCCACCCCTCTGTGCCAGCTCCCTGGGGACTTGGGGACATGGGACAGGCACCACAGCGGGGTGACATTGGCACAGCCCAGCCCCGAGGAGGTGGCAGCCCCGTGCGCAGTCCCTGCCCCATCCTCCCTACCGCCTGGGCGAGGCTTTAAACGTCTCCACTCAAGTGCAAACCTCATTCTCCCTAATGATGCCGCCGTGCACTTAATGAGGGTGATTAAACCCCCCTGCGCACCGCGGCTCCTGCCCAAAGGACGAAGGGAGAGGAGAGGGCAACGAGACGGCGGCCGAGGCCGGATCCTGCGCCACGCTGACACCCCCGGAGGCTCCTTTTGGGGCTTTTTGGCGATGCCACCAGCTCTGTCACCTTGCTCGGTGCCACGCCGCAGAGCCGCCTGGCCGGGGCACCCGGTGCCCCCGTGCTGGCACCTGCCGGGAGGGGACAGCACGTGCAGCACCCAGGGGCTCCTCCGTCCTCGCTATCTCCGCTGCCGGCTGCAGCGGGGCTTTTCAAGCCGTGCCAGCGCTGCCGGCTGCTCCAGGCACCCCGACCAGGATAAGGCCCCAGGGTTTGGGATTGGGGGATGGGGGGGGGCCAGAACCGTGCCAAGAGCGCTCGCCCGGCCCCGCGCCACCCCTGATTAGCAGGAGCTGCTCGCCCTGCCGCCGGGCGGGGAGACAGAGGGATTAGCAGCTGCGGAACCTGACAGCCGACTTTATTAACAAGGAATCAAAAGCCCAGCTGAGAGCCCAGCTGATCCGCCTGCTCCAGCCCCGGCAGGGCGGGGGGGTGGTGGAAATAAGGGGTCTGCTCCCACAGACCCCCCCCACATCAATCCTAAGCCCTCGGTGCAGGGCGCACCGCTGCCGCCTCCCCGGAACGGTGGGCTGGGGGCTGCCCCCAACTCCCCAGCTGCTGTCCAGGCTCCCCACGCGCATCTCCCCCTCCTGCCGCCCCCCACGTGTGTGTGTGTCCCCCCCCTTTTGGCACGAGCTCCCCTCCGCCGAATTGCATCAGCTGCCAGAAACGGAGCCAATTTGGACGTCGCCGCCGGAGCGTCGTGATGTGGCTCCGGCAGCCCACGGGCGGCAGCGAGACCCCCGCCCCGCTGCCCCCCCCCCCAAATCCCACTCGGAGATAACGCCAACCCTATTAACGCTAATTAACGGGCCCTCACGCCGCTCGATGCTGTCAGTGTCTCTATTTCAAAGGCTCCACGCCAAGCACCCGACGCCTTTCCGTGACGCTCCGGCTTCAGCCACGCGCACCGGTGCTGGGGTGCGTGGGGTGGGCACGGAGTGGGGACCCCAACCCCCAGCCCCCTACCCTTATCCCCAGCATCCTCCTCAAAAGGGAGAGGACGGACCCATAGGGTACCCGCCCGAGACACCCGTGCTCTGGCAGAGCCAGGCTACACCCTTGCTCTCATCCCTCCCCGAATATTTGCGCATTGTGCCAAAAGCAGCTCCAGCAGCAGGGAGAAATATTCGGGGGAGCGGCATCCAGGAACGGCTCCGGCTGGGCAGCAGCGCTGCGGGACGGGCACCACTGTCCCCACGCTGTGCTAGATGCCACCTGGGGCCAGCAGCACCCGGAGCCTGTTGTCCCCAGCCTCACCGATTCCCATCACGTCGCTCCTGGGCGCGCGGGGCCACCGGGCGCAGCGGCCGTGATTCCACATTAATGCCCGCGATGAATAGCAACAGCAGGAGGAGGCAGGCTCTAACGAGGCCACCCGCCTCACCCACAGCAATTTAACCCCGTCCCAAGAGCGTGGGGACATGGGGACGGGGCTGGGCTCGCCCCCAACCCCGCACCCTCCGGCACCACGCTGTCACCCGCTGTCCCCAACACGGGGACCCCGGGCGCTGGGACATCCCTGGGTGCCTCGGGGCAGAGGCAAGGGCAGGATCCGAGCACCCCGAGCAGGGAAGGCGAGGCGAGGAGGAGGCCGTTGGGGATGCTGCACCCCGGGAAGTGGGGCTTAAGGTTTCATTCAGATGAAAGAGCCCCTTAATCCGCCGCCTTTGAAGTCGGAGACATGAAAGCGGCTGGGTGCCAAAGCTGGAGAGGAGGCAGCGCCGCTTAAAGGGACAGGCCCACGCGGTGCCGCCCACCCCCCCGCGTCCCTTCGGTCCCCCCGCAGTCACCCCCCCGCATCCCACGTCCCTCCCGTCCCCCGCACCCGTCCCCTGCGCCCCACGCTCGCCTCCTGCCCGCTCCCACCGTAACGCGGGGCTGTGGCAGCTCTCCATCCCCCCCCCGGGGGACGTGGTGACAAAGCTGGGACACGTCCTGTGACAAAGCCAAAGCCGGGACACGTGTCCTGTGACAGCCACAGCGGGGTGAGGGGTGGGACAAGGCAGGTGACAAGATTTTGGCCGATTTCTGCTCAGTTCTTGAACCCACAACGCCGAGCGCCTCGGACCGCCTTTATTCTCACCTCCTGCTTTATTCTCACCTCCCAGGGAAAAAAAAAAATAAATCAGGAGGTCCCCTCCTGCGGGGACACGGCCTCCGGGCTGTCACCTCTGCAGCAGCACCGCGGGGAGCTGAGATCCTGGGGGACAGGGACAGGTCCCTGCCACCCACAGCCAGGGGACATCACCAAAAGGGCACCGAGGGCACCCTGCCGTGCTCGTGCCGGAGAGGTCACGGCCACCCCGAGGCTCCCCAGGCACACAGCAGGGATGTGTGAAGCCAGAAGGGACCGCGGGGCGCAGGGAGGGTGGCGTGGCCGCGCCGTCCCTGTCCCCAAAGATTCGGGAGGCCGCGGCGGAGGTGGGAGCCCCCGCGCCCTCCCCGGGGCGCGCAGCTGGCTCTTACCGCTCGATGATGTCTGCGATGGTGCAGGCGAACATCAGGAGCCCCTCCGGCATCTGCAGGGCCACTGGAAAAGAAAAGAAACACCAGCAGGGATCAGCCCCCGGCAGGACCTCACCCCTGTGGGCTCCCCAAAAAACCCAGAGAAATTGGGCAAAAGGGCGGTGGCATGGCACAGATCCCCGAGGCCCCGCGCCCACCCTGAGCTCGCTTCTCGCCCCTTTTTGAACCCGCTGACACCTCCGGTCCGCCCGGCTTCCCGCGGTAACGAGCTCGAGGTTTTAATTACGTGCCGCGCGGGGAAAAGGCGCTTTCCTCCTGTTTATTTTAAACCCGCTCCTCATCATGCCAACGTGCGGCCCCGCTGCAAGGAAGAGGGAATCATCATCCCTAGGCAGCCTCCCCGCAGCCCTCCCAACTCCGCAGCCCTCTCTCCCGTCCCCCCCTTTTGGTCGGCTCTTTTCCAGCTAAAGGCTCTGACTCCGTTTCATCTCCCGTCGTACCGAAAGCTCTTCGAAACCTTTGATCGTCCTGGCGGCCCTTCCCCACCCTTCCCTTCCCTTCCCCTCGCTGCCTCGCTCCCCGTTTTGAGAGGGTGGCCGGCGACGCAGGCGGCTTTGTGCGTAGCAGGCGTTTATTCCTAGCCGGGCGATGTTTCCCGTTTTTGTTCTCTCCTCGTGGCTCCGAACAATCCCTCTTGCCTCGTGCAAAGCCGGCCAGGAACTCAGCCTCTCGCTTGGGTGCCCGGCCCTATTAATCCCCTTGGCATTTCGCCCCCCGAGCCGGCTGATATCCCGGTGATTTTTACCCAAACGGCCTCTGCAAATCCCTTGCTGATGGAGGTCCCCAGGCTGCCGAGCCCAAACCCGGTGGCAAACGCGGAGCTATTTAAAGCCCTGCCCCAAATCGGGTTAATCTCACCCCAGTTCCAACCCGTGGGGCACTCCAAGCTCCGGGGGGGCTCTGCCTGTCCAAGGCTGGTGCCCCCAGTATCCCCAGCCCACCCAGGACCATTTAGGGCTGCCTCCCACCAGCTTTTGGAGGGCACAGCCTTACGGAGCAGTGCTGGAGGTCCAAAATCAGTAGGGTCAGGGGACGGTGATGCTGTTGGGGTGCCAAAACCGGGCATGACCCCACTACAGGGCCCCCCCCCCCCATCACCTCCCTGCACCCCAGGATGCTCCCAGCTCCTCCAACAGCTTCGCCCTCGCCGGCGAGGGAGCTGGGCGGCTTCCCAGTGGCACGGCGAGGACAGGGATGGGGACAAGGGGGGTGACACGGTGGCTCCCAGCCCCGCGCCGGGCAGGGCTGGCACCAACCCCGCGTTCCCCCAGCAACGCGGCCCCGGTTGGGCTCAGCACAGGCGGCTTTTGAAAATCCCAGCATGGCTGGCTGGCTGATGGGCTCCGCTCCCAGCTCCGCGGACTAAATCCCAACCGCATATTTACATTTAATTAGGAGGTGCCAACAAGCAGCAAAACGCGGCAGCGGGAGCCGCGGGAGCTGTGGCAACGAGGCCGGGAAGCCCTGCCTATACCCAGAGCTGTGGGGACGGCCACCGTGCCACGAGGGACATGGGGACACAGTGACACCCAGCAGCATTTTGGCAGCTGGCGAGGCTCCCCAGAGGACGTGGTGCTTGAAAAAAGCAAGGGTGAAGGTGGCACGGGGTGAGGGAGGACCCCCAGCACCCCTGTGGGGCCACCACGGAGTGTCCCCTCCCACCGTGGGCCACGGCCACCCCCTGGGATTTGGGAGCGAGGACGAGGCCGGGGCTCAGCGCCGTGCCGGGGAGGCGTGGGGAGAGCATCGCAGAGCTGGCCGGCGGCCCAGCCACGTCTGCGGAGCTGCCAGCTCTGCGCAGCTCCACCTGTCCTGTCCGATGCGATTACAGCGCGGCCATACAGGTCAATTAACACGGCACACGGCACGGGCGGCCCCACCAAGCACCAGCACGAGGGGCTGCCCCGGCACCGTGGGTCCCCAGGGGGTGTCCTGTCCTGTCCCGTCTTCTCCAATCTATCCCAGCCCATCCATCCTGTTCTGTTCCATCCCATCCCGTCCCATCTCACCCATCCTGTCCCATCCATCCCAACCTAACCCATCCCATCTCATCTCACCCCATCCATCCTGTCCTGTTCCATCCTCTCCCACCCCATGCCATCCATCCCATCTATCCATCTCGTCCCGTCCCATCCCATCCATCCTGTCCTGTCCTGTCCCAACCCATCCCATCCATCCTGTTCTGTCCCAACCCATCCATCCATCCCAACTCATCCATCCCGCCCTGTCCTGTTCCATCCTGCCCCATCCCATCCATCTTGTCCTGTTCCACCCCATCCCATCCTTCCTGTCCTATTACATCCCATCCCATCTCATCCATCCTGTCCTGTTCCAACCCATCCCATCCCATCACATCTTATCCATCCTGTCCTGTTCCATCTCGACCCATCCCATCCCAACCCATCCTGTCCATCCATCCCATCCCGACCATCCCATCCATCCCATCCCATCCCACCCATCCCATCCCACCCCACCCCATCCCCGCTCACCCTTCTTAGCCCCCGCCTGCCGGATCCTCCAGACAGTTTTGGGGATCTCGAAGTTGTAGTTAGCAGGCAGGGCCCCCGCCGCCTCCCGCAGCTCGGGGTCACCCAGCAGCTCCTCGGGGACCTGCGTTGCCGCCCGCCGCGCTCTGCCTGTGGGAAGGGAACGGGGGCTGGCACCGTGTCCCGGGGGGGGGGACACCGGGACACCCCGGGCTGTGTCCGAGCTCCCGTTAATGCCCAGCTTCCAGCCTAACTCACCCATTTAATTTTTTTTTTTTTTTTTTTGGGGGGGGGGGCACCTTTACACCCCCAAAGCTCCCCCGTACCCGGTACCGCCCACCCGACGGCAACCGAACCGAGATCCCGTACCGGGGAACCCCCCCCTCGCACCCTTTTTTCCCCCCCCCCAACCCCCCCGGTACCGGCAGCAGCCGCCGCCCCCGCAGCTCGGCGGAGTCAGAGCGCGGCGGGGGAGTGACAGCACGGGATTATCACCGCAAACAGCCCCGGCGAGCGTCACCACCCGGCACCGGCACCGTGAGCCACCGACCCCTCCCGCACGGCCCACGGCACAGC